>NC_025688.1:13774565-13829509 GCF_000633955.1 Camelina sativa
GAACAGCTCCGGTTTCTCTTTAAGTTCCACCATCTGATTCAGAACAAGCTTATAAGCCTAAGGTTCCTTTTCCTAAGCCTAGGAGGTCTAAGCAGAAGATTGAAGAAGCTAGATTCAAGGCTATGATGGACAAGGTAATGATTGAGATGCCTTTGATTGATGCTGTCAAGTTTTCTCTTGGGATTAAGCGATATGTGAAGAGGATGGTCACCAATGGTTTGAGTCCTGAGGAAGGAGCACTGCTTACAAAGGATGTCAGATCAATTCTGTTGAAGCAGTCTCCACAGAGGAAGAAGGATAAGAAGCACGAGGTTGTTGTCTCAGAGGAAGTAAGTGCAGTGATTAAGAGTAGGATTACAGAGAAGTTACCAAATCCTGGAAGCTTTGAACTTGATTGTTCTATCTCCACAGGAAGGTTTTCTCACTCACTTTGTGATCTTGGCTCTAGTATCAATTTGATGCCACATTCTGTTGCTGTGTGACTTGGGATGACAGATTTCAAGCCAACTATGATCTCTCTTATCTTAGCTGATAGATCCAGAAGGATTCCTGAAGGTGTCATAGAGGATATTCCAATCAAGATTGGAGATTGCATGATTCCTACTGACTTTGTGGTGCTGGAATATGACAAAGAGCCTAGTGATCCTCTCATCTTAGGACGCTCTTTCTTGGCTACAGCTGGTGCCATCATTGATGTTAAGAAGGGACACATAGCTCTGAATGTAGAAGATTTGGTTATGAATTTTGAGATGGACAAGCTGAGAAGGGTTCCCACTATTGATGGTCAGACATTTTCTGTGGAGGTTATTTCTGATGAAAATCCGATCATAGAGCTTCATGGAGACATTACTGCTGGATATGTCAAAGAGTTGGAGCCTGTTGAGGAAGTGAGTAAGCAAGCTGTTAAGTTTGAGGATTGGAGTGGAGATCATCTAATCAGTACTAGAGACCATGATGAGGTTCTGATCCATGACAAGTTGCTGGTAGATGATGTTTTTGTAATGGAAACACGGATTGCTGAGGAAAGTTGCAGAATCGTTGATGAGACACGAGTTGCAGGCTCAACATCGATCGATGCAGCTGTTGCATCGATCGACACACCTCCACGAGTAGACCTGGACTTGTCTAAAACCGAAGATACTCGAGTTGATTCCTTAGCTTCAAGTCCTAGACCAGTTGTAAAGCTGAAATCTCACCATTCTACAGTCAAGAACCCNATCAATTCTGTTGAAGCAGTCTCCACAGAGGAAGAAGGATAAGAAGCACGAGGTTGTTGTCTCAGAGGAAGTAAGTGCAGTGATTAAGAGTAGGATTACAGAGAAGTTACCAAATCCTGGAAGCTTTGAACTTGATTGTTCTATCTCCACAGGAAGGTTTTCTCACTCACTTTGTGATCTTGGCTCTAGTATCAATTTGATGCCACATTCTGTTGCTGTGTGACTTGGGATGACAGATTTCAAGCCAACTATGATCTCTCTTATCTTAGCTGATAGATCCAGAAGGATTCCTGAAGGTGTCATAGAGGATATTCCAATCAAGATTGGAGATTGCATGATTCCTACTGACTTTGTGGTGCTGGAATATGACAAAGAGCCTAGTGATCCTCTCATCTTAGGACGCTCTTTCTTGGCTACAGCTGGTGCCATCATTGATGTTAAGAAGGGACACATAGCTCTGAATGTAGAAGATTTGGTTATGAATTTTGAGATGGACAAGCTGAGAAGGGTTCCCACTATTGATGGTCAGACATTTTCTGTGGAGGTTATTTCTGATGAAAATCCGATCATAGAGCTTCATGGAGACATTACTGCTGGATATGTCAAAGAGTTGGAGCCTGTTGAGGAAGTGAGTAAGCAAGCTGTTAAGTTTGAGGATTGGAGTGGAGATCATCTAATCAGTACTAGAGACCATGATGAGGTTCTGATCCATGACAAGTTGCTGGTAGATGATGTTTTTGTAATGGAAACACGGATTGCTGAGGAAAGTTGCAGAATCGTTGATGAGACACGAGTTGCAGGCTCAACATCGATCGATGCAGCTGTTGCATCGATCGACACACCTCCACGAGTAGACCTGGACTTGTCTAAAACCGAAGATACTCGAGTTGATTCCTTAGCTTCAAGTCCTAGACCAGTTGTAAAGCTGAAATCTCACCATTCTACAGTCAAGAACCCACAGGTAAGACCAAGGTATGCATCTTCCTCACCCAAACCTTCTCCTATCGTCAATAATAATTTCAAAGGTACAAAAACTGTTTTGCAGTTAACCAAGCCACGAGATTATCGTAGAGAGCTTGTTTCTTCTGTTGATGATTTTGCAGGACATAAAAGGCAGCCACCCATACCTCAATACCGCCCTGGTCCGGTTCCTCACATCCTTGGCAGATCTCATGTACCTACTGCCTACACACCCCCTTGGATGAAGAGAACATTCTCACGGAAGCATTCATTGCCATGTTCCGATCCACTGGATGCCTGAGATCCGACACAGTCAAGTTAATGACTGAAAACAAGCGCTTAGTGGGAGGCAACCCACTCTTAGGTTTTTCTTTTCCACTTAAATTGAGTCATTGAGTCATTTTTATTCTTGCTTTGAGTCAGTTTTAATCTTGTTTTTGAGTGATTCCTAGCAGTGCTAACATCCAAGGAACAAGTAAAACACAATTTGATCGCAACTGACTCAGGAGTAATGTTCGAACTCTCTTCTGTGCATCCACCGACACACCATCAGCATCGGGCGACACAGAACATCCGGTTTGGTAACACGATTTTGTTCACAATTTCAATACTTATTCGTTTTTGTTTATTTTTCTTCGCCAATCTCTTACTTGATAGCACTGGGGACAGTGTTGTTTAAGTCTGGGGGAGGCAGTTACTAACTACGTTTTTGTTTTTGAGATTTTCTAAAAAAAAAAAAAATTGTTTTATTGAGTCAAAATTTTGTTGGGAACTATGATTTTTCTTTTTAGTGTACTGCCTTGGTTGATTAATGCTGCAGATTGAATCCAAAAATCCGACTAATGAAAAATCCAATGGCTGACCAGTAAATCAGAGACATCCAAATTTCCAACAGAATCCATAAAAGTCTGAGGTAACTTCTGTACTTTTCTTTTTACCTCATCAAGGAGATTGATGTTCATAGAGCTTGACTCCTTGGTCATACCTGACAAGTAAGATTTCAGAAAAAAGAAAATGGTACTCCTATCCCTTATTTAAAGTTTGAAAAATTTTTCCTGAGAGCTTTGTTTAAAAAAAAAAAAAAGNAAATCCGATCATAGAGCTTCATGGAGACATTACTGCTGGATATGTCAAAGAGTTGGAGCCTGTTGAGGAAGTGAGTAAGCAAGCTGTTAAGTTTGAGGATTGGAGTGGAGATCATCTAATCAGTACTAGAGACCANTACCGATGACCTCATTTTTCGCCTACAACTTTGAGAAAAAAAGAAGAAGATAAAAAAAAACAAAGCAAAGCTCTAAGGAAAATATAATAGAATAAGTATGGGGGAGAGAAAGAGTATCACATGTGGTAAAAGATATGTCTTGCTTGTTATGGTATCGTACGGGAATGAGTCTAGAAGGTTCTTGATATTGATCAAATTGATGAGACCTACTGATGAAGGCTTAATGGAGGAAGTAGTGGAATTTGGTTTGAATTTGAGATGCTATGAATGTCAACGGAGAAGTACATGGTGGTTCGATTTGGATTTATCTGCTAAGCATATGAATTATGCTTTGGATGATCATGGCATTACTTTAAAAAGAAAATGAGTTCCTACGTTTTCAAACCTCTTTCATAGGTCTAAGTTTATGTTTTGCTTGAGGACAAGCAAATGCTAAGTCTGGGGGAGTTGATATATCATGATTTTTAGGTGTTTTTAGCCATGATATAAGTCTTATTTATAGAGTCTTTTTGGTATTTTTAGAGTCTTTATAGGATTTAACATGGATGGGAGCTAAATAAGAAAATTTGGAGCTTAATCAAGCATTGAGGATGAGATACGAAGTTGAGAGGCGAATTCAGAAGTCTGCATCGATTGATACAACTGATGGCATCGATCGATGCAGTGTCCACAAGACAAATCAGAAGTTTTCCCACAAGTTTTGAAGATTTACAAAGCTGCCCCAAAGTTTCCATATTTGCATCATTAGCCCCTGGACGTGTTTTAGGAATATTTATATAATTTTTATGATCATTGTTTAGACCTAAGCTTTATTTTTCCCTGCAACTTTTGATAGAAAACCCTGAGAGATCTTTAAAGAGTTTTTGGAGAGAAGAATCAAGACTCTTTCAGAGAAGATTCAACACTCCTTTTCTTCTACCTTTAATCTCTTAATGCTATCTATTTTATTCATGATTTGTGTTCTTACAATTATGTCCAAGTAGATCTGCTTGTTGGGGTTTGGGTTTTTCATTAGGGATTTCATGGATTGTTAGATTGATTAATTGTTTAGATTCATTATCTTTCTTGTTCTTCACCATAGGTTGTTCTTAATGCTAGATCTTTGATTAGTAATTTTGTGAACTTATCTAAACTTGATTTTATTGCTGGTTTTTAACTTGAAATTTGCAAAGAGATTTGGATTTTCGGGTTTTAAAACTTAGATAATATTTGCAGTGAGAACTGATTTATTTTACAATTGTGTTTAGAGTTCAAGAACGGTGCTTAATTATNTAGGTCTAAGTTTATGTTTTGCTTGAGGACAAGCAAATGCTAAGTCTGGGGGAGTTGATATATCGTGATTTTTAGGTGTTTTTAGCCATGATATAAGTCTTATTTATAGAGTCTTTTTGGTATTTTTAGAGTCTTTATAGGATTTAACATGGATGGGAGCTAAATAAGAAAATTTGGAGCTTAATCAAGCATTGAGGATGAGATACGAAGTTGAGAGGCGAATTCAGAAGTCTGCATCGATTGATACAACTGATGGCATCGATCGATGCAGTGTCCACAAGACAAATCAGAAGTTTTCCCACAAGTTTTGAAGATTTACAAAGCTGCCCCAAAGTTTCCATATTTGCATCATTAGCCCCTGGACGTGTTTTAGGAATATTTATATAATTTTTATGATCATTGTTTAGACCTAAGCTTTATTTTTCCCTGCAACTTTTGATAGAAAACCCTGAGAGATCTTTAAAGAGTTTTTGGAGAGAAGAATCAAGACTCTTTCAGAGAAGATTCAACACTCCTTTTCTTCTACCTTTAATCTCTTAATGCTATCTATTTTATTCATGATTTGTGTTCTTACAATTATGTCCAAGTAGATCTGCTTGTTGGGGTTTGGGTTTTTCATTAGGGATTTCATGGATTGTTAGATTGATTAATTGTTTAGATTCATTATCTTTCTTGTTCTTCACCATAGGTTGTTCTTAATGCTAGATCTTTGATTAGTAATTTTGTGAACTTATCTAAACTTGATTTTATTGCTGGTTTTTAACTTGAAATTTGCAAAGAGATTTGGATTTTCGGGTTTTAAAACTTAGATAATATTTGCAGTGAGAACTGATTTATTTTACAATTGTGTTTAGAGTTCAAGAACGGTGCTTAATTATTGAATCTTGCTTGCTTAATTAATTGACCTGATTTTCCATGATTTCCTGAGAATTTCCCTAGGCCTAGCGTTTCATCCATCTGAATTTACATCTCTTTTATTTTCTGTTTTTGCATTGCTATTTAAATTATAATTTTGGTTTAACATAATTAAAATATTAATAAATCTATTGTGTGATCTAGAGTCTCTGTGGATTCGATCCCTAACTACTACAATTGATCTCTTAATTTGAGAGAGTAGCTCTATAGTAAATTTTAGCATATCAACGCCCGACCACCACCTTGCTTAGTGGGCTCTATGTCCACTCCCATTCCATGGGTCCATCTTCTTTTATGGGTCTCACGTCCTTTCACTAGGCCCATGAGCCCATTTATATCCGACGGTTGGTTTGCTACGTCTGGGAGGTTTTAAAGACTTGTTACCGCCCTACAAATTACCACATGATCTTTCCTATGTTTTGTCCTCACTCGTACAGTTCCGACAATCACTTCACAGAAGTTCACCCATCCTGAAACTACTCCACCTTAAGCACCTTAACTCTGGAGATCTCTCAGGACCCTTGACCGAAAGGATAAGTGCACTTTGGTGACATAGGTGGCAAAATAAAATCTTTTAACCTCTTCGAAAACCAGGGTGTCACAGATAGAATGCCTAAATGAGTGTGAACTTAGCAATGTATTTCTAGCCTGCGAAAGTTGATGTTAGGATGCATTGTGAACTTAATGAACTTGATTGTAATGCGAATTTGGCTTGGAGGCTACAAATTAAAGTTAAGCAAATTAATAGTCAAGTTTAATTTCTAATGCCTTTAAAGAGGGTTAGTCTATTCTTGTGTTCATGTTCTAGAACGGTTCTTAATTATTAAATTCCAAATTTTGTTTTCTCATTAATCATTGAACTCTGAAATACCATATGGCCCAATTATCATATAAGTTTAATAGTTTATTTAATTCGCATNCCATGATTTCCTGAGAATTTCCCTAGGCCTAGCGTTTCATCCATCTGAATTTACATCTCTTTTATTTTCTGTTTTTGCATTGCTATTTAAATTATAATTTTGGTTTAACATAATTAAAATATTAATAAATCTATTGTGTGATCTAGAGTCTCTGTGGATTCGATCCCTAACTACTACAATTGATCTCTTAATTTGAGAGAGTAGCTCTATAGTAAATTTTAGCATATCAACGCCCGACCACCACCTTGCTTAGTGGGCTCTATGTCCACTCCCATTCCATGGGTCCATCTTCTTTTATGGGTCTCACGTCCTTTCACTAGGCCCATGAGCCCATTTATATCCGACGGTTGGTTTGCTACGTCTGGGAGGTTTTAAAGACTTGTTACCGCCCTACAAATTACCACATGATCTTTCCTATGTTTTGTCCTCACTCGTACAGTTCCGACAATCACTTCACAGAAGTTCACCCATCCTGAAACTACTCCACCTTAAGCACCTTAACTCTGGAGATCTCTCAGGACCCTTGACCGAAAGGATAAGTGCACTTTGGTGACATAGGTGGCAAAATAAAATCTTTTAACCTCTTCGAAAACCAGGGTGTCACAGATAGAATGCCTAAATGAGTGTGAACTTAGCAATGTATTTCTAGCCTGCGAAAGTTGATGTTAGGATGCATTGTGAACTTAATGAACTTGATTGTAATGCGAATTTGGCTTGGAGGCTACAAATTAAAGTTAAGCAAATTAATAGTCAAGTTTAATTTCTAATGCCTTTAAAGAGGGTTAGTCTATTCTTGTGTTCATGTTCTAGAACGGTTCTTAATTATTAAATTCCAAATTTTGTTTTCTCATTAATCATTGAACTCTGAAATACCATATGGCCCAATTATCATATAAGTTTAATAGTTTATTTAATTCGCATTTTTATTTACAATCCTGAAAATCAAATAAACTGTTGTTTGCTTTAGTTATTTCCGTCTCTTGCAAATCTTTAGTGTACCATTGATCCTTATGGATTTGACATATCATGGTTTTTATGGTTTTTAATCATGATATAAGTGTCATTTTTGAGTCTTTTGATTTGTTTTCTAGGATATTTTTGAGTTTTCTATGACTTCGGCACGGATGGAGCAAATTGGAGCAATTTAGAACGTTTTGGAGCATTGAACCGAAGGAAATCAACTCGGAGTCCATCAAGAGTGATGGTGTCGATTGACACCACCCTTGGTGTCAGTCGACACCACAGTTAGCCGACAGCGAAGGCCTGAGTTTGAAGTTTTACAAAGTGACCCCGAAGTTTTCTATAATTGCAAGATTAGTTCCTGACGTGTTTTAGGACATATATATATATATTGATATTAATTTTAGGTTTTAGAAACCCTAAATTTTTTTTTTCTGCATCTTTTAAGAGAGAGATATTGAGAGCTTTTGGGAGAGACGGATCTGAATTCATCTGTAGAGAGAAGATTCCTAAACTCTCTTTTTACCTTTTTAATATATATTGCATATTATTCAGTAAGATGTTTTATATTTCATTAAATATGTCTGAGTAGTTTGATTGTTACGTTCAGGGTTTTTCACAGAGTTTTTATGGTTTTTTAGATCTGTTAATTATTTAGGATTCTTATTCTTTGGTGATCTTTATCTTTGGTTGTTATTCATATTAATTCTTGATTGATCACCTAGAATTAATAACCTAGGAAAATAAATTGATATGAGAATATAATTGATTTTCTTGATAAAACCTTTGAGAAGGAAAATTACTTTTTAGAAAGAGATTTGATTTAGTAATTTTGTGAACAATCTAAACTTGTTTTCATAGATGGTTTTTAACTTGAATTTTACAAAGAGACTTGGATTTTCGGGTTTTAAACTTAGATAACATTTGCAATGAGAACTGATTTATTTTACAATTGTGTTTAGAGTTCTAGATCTGATTTTAATTGATTGAATCCTAATTTATTTATTAATTTGATATTCTATAATTTCCTGAGAATCATGATCGCTGAAATCGTTGTCGCTGAGGAGCAGGTCGATGGTGTCGACCGACACCAACAGGGTGTCGATCGACACCCACTTCCATCAGATGCACGTGGAGCTGCCAACCACGTTATCAACCCGGTTCAACAACAGGACCAAAACCGGGACTTGATTAGGAAAATTGTAGACTACAATAGAGCTGATATGGTGTATGAGAACCGCACTGCCATTGTTCCTCCTCCATTCCCAAGGAATGACTATGAGCTGAAGCCTGCATACTTCCAACACGTTGGGCAGCGACCTTTCTCAAACCTGCCAAATGAGAAGCCTCTGGACCATATAGAGAATTTTGAAGATCTTGTGACTAGTATCAAGGCTAATGGGGTTACTAAAGACTACATCTACTGAAAGCTTTTCCCATACTCACTTGCAGGAGAAGTTTCTCAATAGGTTAAAACAGTTGCAGCCCAGATCTTTGACAACTTGGCCAGAAATCAAGGTGGCTTTCCTCAACTATTTCTATGATGATGCAATGTCTGATTAGCTGAGAGTCAAGCTGTCCTAATTCAAGCAAAGACCAGATGAAGCTTTCAAGGCAGCTTGGGTTAGGTTCAAAGCTTATCAAAGGGACTGCCACACCATGGTGTCTCAAGGGTGCAACTGTTGAGTATCTTTTTCAGAGGATGTGACTTGGAATATCAATTAGCTTTGGATGCTGCTAGCCATGAGAATTTCAAAACAAAGTTCCCAGATGAAGTTGAGAATTTGATTGAGAATCTAGCCTCCAACAATAGCACTAAGCGTGCTGATTCTGGAAGGAAGAGGTTACACGAAAGCTATGATTCAAACCAGCTAGCCTTGGTTAATGCTAAGCTAGATACAGTTCATAATCTTCTTGTGAGTAAGAAATCGGTTCATTTTGATGCTGAGGTTGAGACATATGAGCCAGAGCATGAACCAAGGAATGAAGAAGATGTAAACTTCGTCTATGGGAATCAAGGTCAGAGATTCAGAAATCCGCAAGGTAACAGGCCTTACAACGGGAATAGCCAGCGAAACAATTACCAAGGAAACTCTACAGGCTATACTCCTAAGCCGGACTACCAAAAGCAGTAACAAGGGAGAAACTTCAAAAGGACATATGGAAATTCTTTATATCAATCTCCTTCTTCTAAGACAACTGAGAGTAGTATGATGGAAGCGATGCTTGAGCAGATCTTGCAAGGTCAGGAGCAATTGACAATGACATTCAACGGAAAGATAACATCTTCACTGAGCTTAATCGGAAGTTTGATGCTTTGAATATTCATGTCAAGAAGCTTGAGAATCAGGTTGCGCAGACTGTTGGGTCTGTGAAAAGGTAAAAGGGATTTCTTCGAGGTAGAACTGAATCAAACCCTAAAAACTCTTGGAATGCAATAACTTTGAGAAGGGATAAACAGTTACATTTAGTGCCTCAGAAGCTTCAGTCAGATGAGTTGCCAGAGTTGATAGATGAAGATGAAGACATGCTTGTCTCGGTTGAGCTAGGTGTCGATCTACACCATTTCCACCAACCGAAGATCTCATCGAGTCCGAGACAGAGGATTCAACACCAAGTGATGGTGTCGATCGACACCACCTGGGTGTCTGTCGACACCCTGTTTGAACCAAAACTGAAATCTTGAAGCCTCCTACCCCATCTGCTGAAAGAGTTTACAAACCTAAGGTTCCATTCCCCAAGAACCCAAGGAAGTCTAAACAGAGCTAGATGATGCTAAATGCAAAGCCATGATGGATAAGCTTATTGTTGCGCTACCTGTGATTGATACAGTTAGGACTTCTCCAATGCTTAGGAGATATGTCAAGAGGATGGTGACCAAAGATTTGAATGCTGAGCAGGGAGTGATGATGATTTCAGCACAAGTCAGTGCTATCATTCAAAACAAGATCCCATAAAAGCTTCTATCTTCACTGACTGATTTGCTAGATCTTTGTGTGATCTTGGTTCTAGTGTCAACTTGATGCCAAGATCAGTAACACTCATCCTTGGGATGACAGACTTCAAGCCTACAAAGATCACCCTTATCCTTGCGGATCGATCAGTTCGTATTCTTGATGGTATTTTTGAAGATATTCAAATTAAGATTGGTGATTACTTGATACCTACTGATTTTGTGGTATTGAAGTATGAAGAAGAGTCTAAGGACCCTCTTATCCTTGAAAGATCACTCTTAGCCACTGTTGGAGCTATAATCGATGTCAAGAAAGGGCAGATTGGTCTTAATGTTGCGCTTTGACATGGATAAGCTGGTCAAGAGGCCAACTATTGATGGCCAAAATTTCTATGTGGATACTTTTTCTAATCTTGCTGAAGAGATTTTTAAGGAGCTGCATCCTAAGGATCCACTAGAGAGAGCATTGTTTGCTTCTATTGAAGAAGCTGAGCATTTAGATGACATTGTTGCTGGGTATGTCAAGCTACTAGATGCTAATGAACAAGTGAAGAAGTTGGTTGCACAAGAAGAATTGGTTGGTACTTCTTCAAAATCTGAGAACATCGATCGGTGCCTTGAGAAAGCTCCAAATCTTGATCTCAAACCACTTCCTGCGGGGTTAACGTATGTATTTCTAGGTGAAAATTCTTCTTATCCAATTATTGATAATGCTTCCTTAAACAACATGATATATGGAATTTTTATCGGTTTTGAGTCTTTGTTTTCTCTCTTATTTTATACTTTTTATTGAGTCAAAGTGTGTTTTTGGAATCTTTTGGTTCTTTATCGAGTCTTAATAGGTTTTAGGACACTTTGGAGGAAAATAGAGGAGAATGAGTCATTCTGGATACAAACAAGCATATGAGATGGATGTTGGTTCACGTTAAAACCCGTCTACCAGAGAAACCTGCCTGGCTGAGCAACAAAGTCTAAACCAGCGAGTTTCACGTTAAAACCCGCCTACCAGAGACCACCTGGCTGAGCGACGAAGTCTAAACCGGCATGTTTCACGTTAAAACCCGCCTGGCTGAGAAATGTCCTAACTAGGCCGTTACCTTTTTACCTTATTTTGAGAACCTAGAAATACCTTTTATTTGTTGGGAGAAAAAGCTTAAGTTTTATTTTTACGTTTTTTTTTTCTACAATATGAGACTTTTTGTAAGCCACTCTTTTGGGATTCTAGAGATTCATCCTCATTGACAATTTGGAGAAGATTTCTAAACCCTTTCTTATTATTTATGCAATTTAATCATGTTTTCTTAATCTATGATTTTTGTTTTCTCTTTTGCTATGTGTGAGTAGTTATTCAATTGGGGTTTAGGGTTCCAATTAGGAGATTCAATGAATTGATTTTTGAATTATTGTTTGGAGTTCTTAATCCTTAGGTTCTTTGATTCACATGATCTTAATGCTAAAATAGGACTGATCACCTTGTTTTAGACTCTAGGTTTTTCTATGCACCAAAAGTGTTCAATAGAATACCTAAATGAGTGTGAATTGAGCAATGTATTTATAGCCTACGAAAGTGATGTGTGTCAGGTTTTAACCTAGAATAACACAACGAAAAAGCTGCAAGTGCACAGCAAATCGATTGTTGTATTTAAGGTATCGATTCCACAGAGACTAGTAAGTTACGCGACGAGTTTTATGAAGAAGAAATATGGCTAAGACAAAATAAAAGGGGAGTTTGTTGTGGGTTTTCCTACGAACCAAAATAGAAAGCAAATAAGAAATAAAGCAATGCAAATAGCAATAGACGAAGTGTTGGGTAATAGGGAATTCTCAGGGTATCATGGATCGAATCATACTAATAAACTAAACAGGGTATTTTTGATTATTAACGTTCAAGAACTCAAATTTGGACTATGAACCTGGCCTATTCCCATAAAACCTAATCACTATGTCTAGACAACCTAGATTACTCTATTTCCGCAGGTAAATAGGAGCTAAACACACATAAATAATCCAAGTTTGATAAATTCACAAACAAAACTCCATAACTCAACTTTCGGTTGGTTATGACGCTTTGCTCATCTAAATTACTTTAGGCGATTTAAATCTATCCTAAAAGCAGATTTTGATTTAAATCTAAATTACTAGGGCGTCAATCAAGCAGTAAGCAACAAAGATATATTTAGATGGAGAACAATAAACGAAAAGACCCAAATCTAATCACCCTAGTCAACAATCCATGAATCCCCTTTTGAAAACCCTTAACCCAACAAGAGAACTACTCAGACATACTCATGCAAATAAAAGTTATATGAATAAGATATTGCATAAAAAATTAAAAGTATGAGAAAAAGGTTTAGAGATCTTCTCTGGAATACAAAGTAGATGATTCTTCTTCCTTAAACAAGTAGAGAACATAAACGAAATAATCTAGAAAGAGTGGAAAGAGAGATGGTGACTTCAAAGATGAACGACCATGGCTTCCAAGAAGAGCTGAGAGAGAACGAGCTTTGACGGCTGTGAAGGGGTCTCTGGTCGTCTCTAGGGCTGCTGCTGGAGGCGTGGATGGATGTAGAATGAAGCACACCTTGAAACCCTAGGTCTTAAGAGTATTTATAGTGTTTTGTCTTGGATTAGGGTTTGTAAGATTAGAAACGTCTTTTCTTCTTGAGTGTAGGAAAATGGACGGCGAAATAGGCTTCTGGACCGTGGAGGAGCTTTGGACTGGGCCGCCGTGATGGTCGCTAGTCAGGCCTTGAATAAAAGCCCATCGGTAGGTCGGTTCTTCTTACGTCGGTTTATAACACGTCTCGGTAAATCGGGCATAACTTCCAGATGAATGAATGGATTGGTTTGATTCCACTTCGATGAGAAATATGACTCTTCCAGCTTTCCATTGACACCAAGCATGATATATTTTGAGTTCTGAAAGCTCTTCAAAAGTTGCCCGTACTGTAAAGTTCTGAAACTTTCCTAAAACATATTTTCCTTGTCTTTTGGTCCAAATTGTTATAAAACCTATAAAACCTTGTTGAAACCTGAAATACTTGATAATAGACCTTTTATACTTGAAATCTTATCAAACTCTTCCTAAATGCATACTAAAACTATAGCTAAAATGAGTAAAATAATGATGTTATCAACTCCCCCAGACTTAGACTTTGCTTGTCTTCAAGCAGATAATCAAACTAAATCATGGAAAAGAGGTTTTGAAAAAATGGGAATTCACTTATCTTTGGGGATATTTTCTTTGCACTCTTCTTCGCCTTGACATTAGGAACTTCCATTTGTAATCCACCATGAGAGTCATCAATGCTCCTTGATCCCACAATTCTTTAAAGTCTCCAGAATCTCTATTTTCATCCTTTACATAAATTAAAGCAATAATAAAAAGTGAAATCTTACCAAGGGAATATTGATCAGAGGCTTGTAGACTCTCTTCAAGCCAAGACTTTTTTCATATGGTTCATTTCCTCTCCCTTTTCTCACTTCTTATTCTTTTTTTTTTTAATCAAAGGTGTAGACGAATAATGGGGTCATCGGTAATTTACCTATCTCTCGCTTCCAAGCTTTGTGTGATCATTTGACTCAAGAGTAGAATAATGAGGTCACAGGTAATTTACCTACCTCTCTAAACTGATCAAAATCATCTCATCTTTTATTCTCTATTTTTTTCTTTTTTTTTTCTTTTTTTTTTAGAGTATTGAAGGGAAGAGAGAGGGGAACATACTTTTGAAGAAGTGCAATGTCTTATGTGGCTTGAATGTAGAGATCTAGTCCAATGTATACCAATTCCCAGGGCTTGATAATTAATTCCAGTTTAGGTCCTATAAAAATTAGAGACAACGTTAGATCATCTGAATATCCATCGAATAGGGACTTGGAGGATTGTTGAGTCGGCTCACAGTCTTTCCAAACTTTGGTTCTGTTGTCAAGCATAATCAAGAGTCATAATAGTGTTAATCCAAATCAAATAAACCGTTAGGATAAGATCATAATCCCCAACTAGTTTTGACTCAATAAAAAAAATGTGACTCGATAAAAACGTCAAAATTATTGATGTAAAAAGTGGAAAAAGGTCTCAAGTCAACAAAATAGAAAGAAGCATTAGTATAGGATGGAACATCCTCCCCCCAGACTTGAATCACACCGTCCTCGGTGGGAAAAAAGAAAGAGTTGAGGATTAAAAATCATAAGGAAAAGTGTAAGGTTTAAGAACAATGTCACCTTGATGGAATGATGTTGTGTCAACTCTTAGACGTTTAATGGTTGCCCAAAAATTGTCTTAGAATTTGGCTGTGGTAATGAAAATTTGGTGACTAACTATTTGTACTTCCTTTGGTTGCTTGACATCGAATATGTACTAGGCTAAGTTCATTCGAATTGTGTTTGATATATCTCTAAATGCATCCTCCTTGAAACAAAAACCTAAAACCATCAATAACAATGATAAAATAAAAATAAGAAAAACATACCTAAATAAAATAATGGTGATGGTTGGTGGTAGGATGGTGGTGGTTCAGATTTATCTCGCGGTACATGGATGAACGGTCGCGGACAGCAACAGCAGGTACGGTACGGTACGCTGTACGCAGGATATGGTACACGGTACATGGGACGTGGTACGTGGTATGCAGTACGTTGGACATGGTACATGGCACATAGTACATAGTACATGGGACGTAGGACATGGCATCGGCTACGGTTGGTACAACTAGTGGGGACTCTCGGCATCAATCACGTGAGGATGGTGATGATCTGTCGCCTTCGGCTTGCTTCGGTCAGGTTGAACATGGTCGGTGAGTAGGTGGTACTTGCCACTAAACATAGTTGTGTGGACAATCCATGGTCCTTCTTCTTCCTTCTCTTTTTAGCTTTTCTGTTTTCTATTTTTTTGTGTTTTTTTTTTAACGAAAACCTGAAACTAAAATGCAAAAATATTAATAGTAAAAGAAAATAAATCCTTAAAATAAAAACTTACTAGACATGGGTTGCCTCCCACGAAGCGCGCTTGTTTAACTTCGTTGGCTCGACGTTGGTAGCCTGTTAGGCTTGAGGCGGATCGTCTAGGGTGATTGGATCTCCAAGTTCTTCTTCCACATCTGCGAAATATGGCTTGAGACGCTGTCCATTGACAGTGAATTCACCTCCATTGCGGTTATGAAGTACCACAGCACCATATGGTTTTACTTCTTGATTTTGAATGGTCCAGACCATTGCGATTTGAGTTTTCCGGGAAAAAGTTTCAAATGAGAGTTGAAGAGTAGAACCTGGTCATTTCGTGAAAAATTCTTCGGGATTACCTTCCGGTCATGGTAGAGCTTAGTCTTCTCCTTGTAGATCCTAGAATTCTCATAAGCATTAAAACGAATCTCTTCTAACTCATTCAACTGAATCAAGCGTCTCTCAGCTGCAGATTTAATGTCGTAGTTCAACTTCTTTACCGCCCATGCGGCCTTATATTCAATCTCTACCGGAAGGTGACATGATTTCCCATAAATGAGGTGAAACGGAGTGGTACCTATGGGAGTTTTGAATGCATTCCTATATGCCCATAAAGTCTCATTAAGTCTTACCGACCAATCTTTCCTCGTTTTTCCTACCGTTTTCTCCAAGATTCTTTTGATTTCTCTGTTGGAGACTTCCACTTGGCCACTGGTTTGAGGGTGGTAAGGCGTAGCAACCTTGTGTCTCACTCCATTTTTCTTCTATAGGTTCTCAAATACTTTGTTGATGAAATGCGTACCTCCATCGCTAATAACAACTCGGGGAACGCCAAATCTTGGAAAGATAATCGACTTGAACATCTTTACTACTACCTTTGAATCATTTGTGGGGCTAACAATAGCTTATACCCACTTAGACACATAGTCAACAGCAACAAGGATATATTTGTTTCCGTAGGACGAAGGAAAAGGACCCATGAAATCTATTCCCCAAACATCGAATACTTCAACTTCTTGTATGAAGTTTTGCGGCATCTCATTTCTTTTACTGATGTTCCCATGCCTTTGACAAGCATCACACTTAGAAATAAATTCATGGGTGTCTTTAAACATTGTTGGCCACCAAAAACCAGCTTGTAATGCCTTAGTGACTGTTTTGAATTTGGCAAAGTGTCCACCATAATCTGATTCGTGGCAAGCAAAGAGAATACCTGGAACGTCTTCCTCCGGAATGCACCTTCTAAACATCCCATCAGTACACTTCTTGTATAGGTATGGCTCATCCCAATAGTATCTTCTAGCCTCACAAAAAACCTTTTTCTTATGGTAACCGAAAAATTGAGGAGGCTCGACCTCAGCTGCTAAGTAGTTCGCGATGTGTCTGAACCAAGGAAGGTCGTAGGATATTGGTATTGGGGGTACCTTAGGACGTGAATCAATGTGTAGGACCTCTTTAATCTCATTCTTAGTGCTGTCATGCATAGTCGAAGTCGAGACTTTGTCGCGTGAAAAAGTTTCGTAGCCAGACTTTGTCGGTTTGAGAACTTCTTTCTTCGTCAGGCTTGGGGCTTCTTTTATAACGCCATGTGGCTTCTTATTATCATCTCCATTATCTAAATTCTCCTTTTCTTCATCAGATTTGGTTGCACGGTGAGAACAATCTATAGGAACAGCATGATAGAAGACTCTCTTCTATGATTTTAGAGAAGAAACTCGTCTTCTCGGATAATCGATATTTGCCCCTACTGTTGCAAGGAATGCACTCCCAAAAATCAATGGCATATGAGATCCATCTCTCATCTCTACGATATGAAAATCAACAGGGACAAGGCAGCCTCCTACTTGCACCAAAAGATTTTGCACAAAACCCCGTGGAGTTTCGTTGTACGCGTTTCCAAATTTCAGGGAAATCGTCGAAGGCTTGATGTCACAAATTTCTAGCTCTCTTGCAATGGTCTCCGACATAACATTGCAATCAGATCCTGTGTCACAAAGAGAGTCAAGAAAATCCATACCTTTGATAGTGCAAGGAAAGAAAAACTTCACTGAATCGTCTATCTTATGAAGCTTTCTTTGTTGTGGTGGTTTATTAATTGGTACGTCATCTTCTTCCCATGTTGGTGGATCAAATTTGCTGGGTAGGTTGGTGGTAGGTTCAGCTTCTTCCTTACCCTCAGCTGTTATGATGTTGCAACTTCCTCTTGGATTTATCTCGGCTTCACTAAGAAGATAATTAGCTTGAGAATTCTTACCTTCACCCAACTGAGCGATTCGTACTTCAACATTCCTAACATGAGTAGATAGGCCCGTAATTCCTGCATTCATTACGTCATTCTTACTTGTCATGGCTTCGAACTTAAAGCTAAGATTTTCGACGTTTTGGGAGTTTTGCCTCTCCCGTTCCAATAGTAGTTGTTGATTCACCATAAGTTGTTGATGACTTTCCATGATAAGATGTTGATTCTCCATAATCTGCTGCATATTAAAGAATTCACCATGATTTTGATTTTGTTGTGCGTATTCTTTACCATCAATAAAGGCGCACGTAAACTTGTTTTCTTGAAACATAGGAGCTGTATTAGCAACGACTCTTGGAGGTGCATTAGAGAGCTTGCGTGTTGCATCTTCTTCTTGGTGATGAATATTGTCCCCATGGAGACCTTGATCAGCTTTGAATATCTTTTCTTGCTGCATTAGATGATCTTTCCTCTCCTTCATCATGGTTTTGAGCTCGACAACATCTTTGGATTCAGAACTTGTAGACATTGACGTTGTGTTGTGGTCATGGCAATTGTTTACATTACTTGAGGCAAAATTCCCAATCAAAATGCGCGCTGCTTGTATCGTCTTTGTAGAAAAGTCCCCATTACTTGCCGCATCTAAAGCCAATCTATATCGATCTTCAATTCCATTGTAGAAAATACTCATCATACACCCTTGGGTAAATCCATGGTGAGGAAAATCTCTTTCATAGCTTGTAAATCGTTCCCAAGAATCAGAGAACGACTCTCTAGATCCTTGTTGAAATCCAAGAATTGCTTTCCTTATATGGTCTGCCCGAGACTTAGGGTAAAAGCGATTAAAAAAGGCTGTTTTGCACTCCTTCCAAGTGGTGATTGACGCCGGAGCTACAGACTTCAGCCACTCACTAGCTTTTTCTGCAAGAGAAAACGAGAAAAGCTTACATCTTGTGTAGTCTTGTAATTTTTCACTTGAGTTGATGATGCCACAAATTTCTTCGAAATTATCAATATGGTTCATTGGGTGCTCCGTAGAAGTACCAAGGTACTGATTTTGCTGAACCAATAAAATGGCTTGAAGGCTTATCTCCACATCTTGTCCTTGTGGTTTCAATGGTAAAATGGCAAATCGATTTTGAAAGTGTTGGTAAGGGGTGTCAAAATCTGCGATCCTTCGATTTCATGGATCATCAAGCTCTCCTAGAGCTTGGTTTTGGTCCACCATTCGATCTAGTCTCGAGAGTACCTGAAAACAAAAATAAAAATATCAAAGTAAAACTGAAAATAAAACGTCTTAGACTGATATCATAGTCCTAAACTCGTAAGTAACTTAAATAGTCCCCGGCAACGGCGCCAAAAACTTGATGAGTGTCAGGTTTTAACCTAGAATAACACAACGAAAAAGCTGCAAGTGCACAGCAAATCGATTGTAGTATTTAAGGTATAGATCCCACAGAGACTAGTAAGTTACGCGACGAGTTTTATGAAGAAGAAATATGGCTAAGACAAAATAAAAGGGGAGTTTGTTGTGGGTTGTCCTACGAACCAAAATAGAAAGCAAATAAGAAATAAAGCAATGTAAATAGCAATAGACGAAGTGTTGGGTAATAGGGAATTCTCAGGGTATCATGGATCGAATCATACTAATAAACTAAACAGGGTATTTTCGATTATTAACATTCAAGAACTCAAATTTGGACTAAGCAACTGACCTATTACCATAGAACCTAATCACTATGTCTAGACAACCTAGATTACTCTATTTCCGCAGGTAAATAGGAGCTAAACACACATAAATAATCCAAGTTGGATAAGTTCACAAACAAAACTCCATGACTCAACTTTCGGTTGGTTATGACGCTTTGCTCATCTTAATTACTTTAGGCGATTTAAATCTATCCTAAAAGCAGTAGCTAAGGCGTCAATCAAGCAGTAAGCAACAAATATATGTTTAGATGCAGAACAATAAACGAACAGACCCAAATCTAATCACCCTAGTCAACAATCCGTGAATCCCTTTTTGAAAACCCTTAAACCCAACAAGAGAACTACTCAGACATACTCATGCAAATAAAAGTTATATGAATAAGATATTGCATAAAAGATTAAGAGTATGAGAAAAAGGTTTAGAGATCTTCTCTGGAATACAAAGTAGATGATTCTTCTTCCTTAAACAAGTAGAGAACAAAAACAAAATAATCTAGAAAGAGTGGAAAGAGAGATGGTGACTTCAAAGATGAACGACGACGGCTTCCAAGAAGAGCTGAGAGATAACGAGAATTGACGGCTGTGAAGGGGTCTCTGGTCGTCTCTAGGGCTGCTGCTGGAGGCGTGGATGGATGTAGAATGAAACACACCTTCAAACCCTAGGTCTTAAGAGTATTTATAGGGTTTTGTCTTGAATTAGGGTTTGTAAGGTTAGAAACGTCTTTTCTTCTTGAGTGCAGGACAAGGGGCGGCGAAATAGGCTTCTGGACCGTGGAGGAGGCTTGGACTGGGCCGCCATGATGGTCGCTGGTCAGGCCTTGAATAAAAGCCCATCGGTAGGTCAGTTCTTCTTACGTCGGTTTAACATATGTCGGTAAATCGGGCATAACTTCCAGATGAATGAATGGATTGGGTTGATTCCATTTTGATGAGAAAGATGACTCTTCCAGCTTTCCATAGACACCAATCATGATATATTTTGAGTTCTGAAAGCTCTTCAAAAAGTTGCCCGTACTGTAAAGCTCTGAAACTTTCCTAAAACGTATTTTCCTTGTCTTTTGGTCCAAATTGTTATAAAACCTATAAAACCTTGTTGAAACCTGAAATACTTGATAATAGACCTTTATACTTGAAATATTATCAAACTCTTCCTAAATGCATACTAAAACTATAGCTAAAATGAGTAAAATAATGATGTTATCAGAAAGTTGATGTTAGGACGCATTGTGAACTTAATGAACTTGATTGTAATGCATATTTGGCTAGGAGGTTGCAAATGAAAGTTTAGCAAACTAATAGTCAAATTTAGTTTCTAATGCCTTGAAAGAGGGTTAGTCTATTATTGTGTTCATGTTCTAGAACAGATCTTAATTATTGAATTTCATATTTCGTTTTCTCATTAGACATTGATCTCTGAAATACCTTATGACCCAATGTCTCAACCCCATAAGTTTAATTGTTTTCTTGCATTTTTATTTACAATTTCTGAAACCAAACAAACTATCTTTCGTTCGCTTTATCTATTTACGACTCTCGTAAATCTTTAATGTACCATTGGTCTTTGTGGATTCGACCCCGTATATACTGCCTTGCGGTTAAGTGTATAGGATAATTACTTGAGCAATCACAAGGCAGAGCTCACTTTACTGCTAAGCAAGCTGCACAAGTTTCACAAAGCTTTTGGCTATTATCTTGATGATATTGCAAGGATATCTCCTGATTTATGCTTGCATATGATTCATCTTGAGGAGGGAGCTAAGACATCCATTGAGCATCAGAGGAGGTTAAACCCGAATTTGCAAGATGTTGTCAAAAAAAAGATCATGAAATTGATGAATGTCGGGATTATTTATCTGATTTCTGACAGTAAATGGGTTAGTCCAGTGCATGTTGTTCCTAAGAAGGATGGAGTTACAGTGGTAAAGAATGACAAGAATGAGCTAATCCTGACAAGAATAATTACCGGCCATCGGATGTGCATAGACAACAGAAAGCTGAATGCCGCAACAAAGAAAGATACTTCCCGCTACCCTTCATTGATCAGATGCTTGAGAGGTTAGCTAATCATCCATACTACTGCTTTTTGGATGGCTATTTAGGGTTTTTCCATATCCCAATCCATCTTGATGATCAAGAGAAGACTACTTTCACTTGTCCCTATGGTACTTTTGCTTACCGTAGAATGCTTTTTGGTCTCTATAATGCTCCTGCGACATTTCATAGATGCATGATGTCTATCTTCACTGATATGATTGAGGATTATATGGAGGTATTCATGGATGATTTTTCAATTTATGAATCTTCATTCAAAAGCTGTTTGTTTAATCTCTGTAAGGTACTAGCAAGATGTGAAGAGAAGCATTTAGTGCTTAATTGGGAAAAATGTCACTTTATGGTTAGAGATGGTATTGTGCTTGGGAACCGTGTTTCAGAAGCTGGAATAGAGGTTGACCACACTAAGATAGAGATGATGACAAGTCTTCAACCACCAGAGAATGTGAAATCAGTAAGAAGTTTTCTTGGGCATGCAGGGTTTTACTGGAATTTTATCAAGGATTTCAGAAAAATAGCTAGGCCACTTTATGCTTTGTTATGTAAAGATGTCAAGTTTGAGTGCACTGATGAATGCCGCTTATCCTTTGAAAGAATTAAGCAAGAGCTTGTGAGTGCTCCAATTGTTCAACCACCAAATTGGGATTTGCCTTTTGAGGTAATGTGTGATGCTAGTGATTTTGCAGTTGGAGCAGTGTTGGGACAGAGGAATGACAAGAAACTTCATGCTATCTACTATGCTAGTAGAACACTTGATGATGCACATAGAAACTATGCAACAACAGAAAAGGAGTTGTTGGCGGTGGTATTTGCTTTGGAGAAGTTTTGTTCTTACCTAGTTTGTTCCAAATTCATTGTTCATACTGACCATGCCGCATTAAAGTATTTGATGCAGAAGAAAGATGCCAAGCCTAGGCTATTGAGGTGGATTCTTCTTCTCCAAGAGTTTGACATCGAAGTTCGAGATAAGAAAGGAGTTGAGAATGGAGTTGTTGATCACTTACCAAGGATTAGGATTGATGATGATGTGCCAATTCATGATTCTATTCCAAAAGAGCATGTTTACTTTGTTGACACAGATTTTCGATCCGAAGTTGCAATGCACGATCACTCTGCAGAAGCAGTGTCGATCTACATCACCTGGGTGTCAGTCGACACTGCCAAAGAACCCAAAGTCCCTATTTGAGACAACGCTTCAGCGTCAATCGATACCACCCATGGTGTCGGTCGACACCTTTCACTTACGAAGACATATTGCCTAATTGATGGAGATGTGGTTGCTGTGGCTAGCTCCAATCAACCATGGTATGATGATATAGCCAATTATCTTGTTGTAGAGGTAAAACCAGATAAATTCACAGACTATAATAAGAAGAGGTTTTTGAGAGAACTTAGAAGATACTATTGGGATGAGTCTTATTTGTATAAGCATTGTAGTGATGGAGTTTACAGAAGATGTCTAGCTAAGACTGAGGTTCCTGATGTTCTGCTTCATTTCCATGGATCAGATTATGCTGGACACTTTGCTACTTTCAAGACAATGCCTAATTGAAGACAATTACTTTCGATCGACATTGTCGACCGACACCTACTTTCGATCCATTGGCAACACCTTCTTGTGTAAGATGGAACCAAGGAAGATGAGAGCTTCAGCGCTGTATATGTTAGGCATTGGGGTTGATGACTTGATTCATCCATTTACTGAGCAGGGTGACCCTGCAGCTGTGAACTTTGGTGGTGTTTTTGCACATCACTTGGTCTCTTTGAAGACCAAGCCATTTCTGGGTACTGGTACTAAGACTGAGCATGTTGGGAGCCTTCTTACCGCCATTTTTCAGTTCAAGAAAATATCTACAGAAGGTGTCTGCATCATCACCAAGAGGAGTCTCATGGAAGAATCCTATTTGACGAGTGCTACTTGGCTGAAATAAGATTTGTTGTGGAGGTTTTACGATTCTACTGGAGAGCATTTGATTAAGCTGCCGCGACCTGACCTTACCACCATTGGTGATGATATAGAGCAGCTTCGTTTTGCTCCTTCTGTTGATGACTTTGTTGCTCTTCCTCCTACTTGTCACCATTGAGCATCGCGGACTACTCCTGCTGATACACTTGTGGTTGACCCTGTTGGGGGTCTTGATATTGGTTCTTCTTCTGGCACCGATCCATTTGAGTTTCCTGAGCCTCCACAGCCTTCTGCTACCATGGATCATGGAGCTTATTAGGAATATCAGACTTCCACTATGTGTGCCATCTAACTGCAACTAACAAAGGATTTACGAACATTTTTCTACATCAGTAGAGAGTGTCGATCGACACCTAGATGGTATCGGTCGACACCTTTGTTCACAATGGGTAATCCGATTCCAGTTCATCTTTTCATTACAACTTTAAATACATTTTTGTTTAACTTTATTTCTCCTTTAGTTAATAACACTAGAGACAATATTGTTTAAGTCTGGGGGAAGTGTCTACTAACTACTAACTGTGTTTTTGTTTCTAAGTTTCAGTTGTGTCAGTCAAAACCATATGATATGTCTATATTTTTTCTTTCCCTATCATATATTTATCATGCATTTAGCTAGGATAACTCATTGTTTTGCATCATTTTCTAGTCCTTTCTATACACTTTGCATGTCTAGGTAGTTCTTGCATCATCCTTGCATACATTGTGCATTTCGGAGTATTTCAGGTATCTAGGAGACTTCGGAAACGCATCACTCGACCCATCCGCTACACAACACTCCCGGAACCGTCTCTCGAGCCAATCTCACAACCCCGATCGAGCCCCTCACTCGAGCCATCTGGGTCGAGCCACTGGATGCACACCGACTCGTTCGTACATGTCAGGAAGACGTTCCGTCTTACACGCTTCAGGAGATTCCCAAACCGACTCTTCACTTTGTCGTTTTAAGTTTTAGGGATTTACATGTTTTTACTATAAATACATTTTTGTTAAGTCTTGGCTGAGGACATCTTTTATCTTGTTTTTGTTTTTAAGGTTTTACCTAGCCACCTAAAACGTTTTCAGACTTTGTATCCTGATATCTTTTAATCTATTCGGTTTTTGCATTTGATTTCTTCTACAAAGTTGTTCTTCCCATTTTTATCTATCGAATGATGCTTGATTCAATGTTTTCTGAGTTTGTATCGTTGATGATGATTTCTAGATCCGAGTAGTGTTAGGGTTCTTGAGGATGGGATAAATTAGGTGGAGGATCTTAGGATGTAGGGTGTTTAAGCTTTGATTTGTATGATTCCCTTCTGGACTAAAGTTAGAAATACTAGTTTCTCTTTGATCAATTGGAACTAGGGCTTAGACATTTCCGCACCCAAAAGGTGTTCGATGAAATGTCTGACCAACTAGTGCCAGAGACATACATTCCTAGCCTAAGAGATTAGTTGTCTAGGATGTTTGTTGACATGAATGAACTTGTTTGTAATGCCTTCTTGATCATGTTTCTCTAGCGAGAGCTAGGTTTGGAAGTGGTTGAGTCTGAGTAGCTTCTGTCAAGAGATTGGATTAGCTAAGTTGTGATGTTCATTGTTTAGGGATAGTTTGCTTGTGGCATGTTAAACACTCTATAGACTAGGATACTCCACCGACATCGATTACCCCATCCTTAAGACTTCTATCTTTTTGATTGATATTGCATTCCTGAGACCGTTTTTTCATCTTGCTATTTAGTTCCTGTTTAGACTCGATTTCGCTTTTACTCACGTTTACTCCTTGTCATACATTTTCGTTTCTAGTTTTGTAACTCATTTCCNATAGTTTGCTTGTGGCATGTTAAACACTCTATAGACTAGGATACTCCACCGACATCGATTACCCCATCCTTAAGACTTCTATCTTTTTGATTGATATTGCATTCCTGAGACCGTTTTTTTCATCTTGCTATTTAGTTCTTGTTTAGACTCGATTTTGTTTTTACTCACGTTTACTCCTTGTCATAAATTTTCGTTTCTAGTTTTGTAACTCATTTCTGTTTTGCATTCTGATCATTCTAGGATTGTTAGACAAACACTTTTTTTGAATTGGCTTGACTTGTGATTGCTTGATTGCATCGTGATTGCTAGCAACATCCCATTTGGATTGACACCTTAAGTACTACAACACATAAGGTTAACTGAGACCTACTAGGAGATACAAAAATCCTAGTATCAATTTGGCGTCGTTGCCATTTGGGATTCGTTTTGCTATAATTAAGATTTCAAATTTTGCAAGATTTAAGTTCTGTTACAATTATCATTCTGAATACTGACTTTTTTTGGTTGTCTGCTTGTTTGTTTTGCATCTCAGAAACATGTTGATTGCAACCTTGCATGCACACCAGATCAAGAGGAACTCAGAATCTCCTTCCTGCCATTGATGACATAAACCGCTTACAAAGACAACGACCAGCTCGTCTGCTCACCGATCATATCTCACCAGTCACTATGGAACACCCTAACGGACCTGATTCGAGACCGCGACACATTGGTGCTGGAGATGCACCAAACACTCATACTCAACACGCTGGAATCGTCCCTCCCGCTGTGCAGAACAACAACTTCGAGATCAAAAGTGGTATGATCTCCATGATCCAAGGGAACAAGTTTCACGGGTTGCCTATGGAGGATCCACTCGATCACCTGGACGAGTTCGACCGTCTTTGCAGTCTCACCAAGATCAATAGAGTAAGTGAGGATGGTTACAAGTTGTGACTCTTCCCATTCTCTCTGGGAGACAAAGCTCATCAATGGGAGAAGAACATTCCCCACGGATCCATCACCACTTGGGACGACTGCAAGAAAGCCTTCCTGGCTAAGTTTTTCTCAACAACCAGAACAACACGTCTTAGGAATGAAATCTCCAGCTTCACTCAGAAAAACACTCTGAATCATTCTGCGAAGCCTAGGAGCGTTTCAAGGGTTACCAGAGCCAGTGTCCACACCATGGTTTCAGCAACGAGTCACTTCTGAGCACTCTATACCGTGGTGTCCTTCCAAAAATCCGCATGCTGCTAGACACTACCTCTAACGGTAACTTCCTGAACAAAGACGTTGATGAAAAGAGAGAGAGGAAAGGAGATGTATGAAGAATGTCTTGGTAAGAAGACAGTCCACATACTACTAATCGATATTCTCAAGGTAAGAACTCACCCTTATTTGGTTTAATTTATATATTGAGATAACAATGGTGAGACTAGAGATTCCAAAGAATTGTGGGATTTGAGTAAGGAATGTTGATGCTTTTTATTGACAAAGTATATGAAGTAAGTTCTTGAGAGTCAAGCCGATGAAGAGTGCGAAGATCAGTTACTCGCAGTTGAGTGAGTTCCTATGTTTTCAAACCTCTTTCACAGGTCTAAGTTTCTGTTTTGCTTGAGGGCAAGCAAAGGCTAAGTCTGGGGGAGTTGATATATCATGGTTTTTACGGTTTTTGACCATGATATAAGTGTGCTTTTTGAGTCTTTTGATTTATTTTCTAGGATATTTTTGAGTCATGATAGGTTTTCTATGACTTTGGCACAAATGGAGCAAAGTAAAGCAATTTGGAACGTTTTGTAGCATTGAACCGAAGGAAATCAACTCGGAGTCCATCAAGAGTGATGGTGTGGATCGACACCCCAGTTACCCGACATAGAAGGCCCGAGTTTGAAGTTTTACAAAGTGAACCCGAATTTTTCCATCATTGCAAGATTAGTCATTGACGTGTTTTAGGACATATATATATATATATATATATATATATATATATTTATATATATATATATTATTTTTAGGTTTTACAAACCCTAAAGTTTTTTTTTCTGCAACTTTTGAGAGAGAGATATTGAGAGCGTTTGGGAGAGACGGATCTGAATTCATCTGTAGAGAGAAGATTCCTAAACTCCCTTATTACTTTTTTTTAATATCTATTGCATATTATTCAGAAAGATATTTTGTGTTTCATTGAATATGTCTGAATAGTTTGCTTATTAGATTTAGGGTTTTTCACAGGGTTTTTATAGTTTATTAGATCTGTTAATTTTTTAGGATTCTTATTCTTCTGTGATCTTCATCTTTGCTTGTTCTTCATATTAATTTTTGATTGATCACCTACAACTAATAACCTAGGAATAAAAATTGATATGAGAATATAATTGATTTTTTTGATAAAATTTTTGATGAGCAAAATTACCTTTTACCAAGAGTTTTGATTTAGTAATTTTGTGAACTTGAATTTTTCTGATAAAACCTTTGTTTTCAAAGCTGGTTTTTAACTTGAATTTTTCAAAGAGATTTGGATTTTTGGGTTTCAAAATTAGATAATACTAGGATCCACCCGTGGTACACCACGACGAGTCCATTCTTTTATTTTTGTTTGTTTGTTTTATAAATCAATAACACCATAGATTCTGAAGAAATTAATTCAAATATTTCATTATAAATTCGAATATGTCATTATAGTTTTGAATCAATAAATTAGTTCCTCTATTTTTAACTATAATTGATATAAAAAATCTGTATTTGATACTAATAAATAGATTTCATTAAAAGCGAATATTTGTTATCGAATAAGAGGAAATTTTTTGATTTTGACTAAGTTAATAATGAATGAAGATCCGATTAGTGCAATCGATTTTTTTTGAATTCAAATCGACCCGAAAATTAAGGTTACACCAAAAATATACTCCAAAATATTAAAATAGATTTTATTCTTTTTATTCATAACTAATACTATTAATTATTTAAAGAACATATACTAACTATCAAAATAATGCACAGTGACATATACATAAATTTAAAATTATGTAGTAAAACTCATTTCATCCATTGTTAATAGATTTTGATAATGAGCCTTTATATTGTAATTAAAATATATTGAAGCAAAACCAAAACAAAAACCAAAACAATTAAACCGATCCGACCCTAACCAACTTGATTCTCTAAGTAAACTGACCAGAGTACCAGACCCTCTAAAAAAAACCAACTCGAGCTTCTTCTCAACTCTTATCACACCGATTAAGTGTTTTTTTCTTTTGTCGACAACACGATTAAAGTTCTAAAAGACAGATTTTGGGGGTTTTCAATTTAGAGTTCTTATCTATGGGAGAAACAAAATCGAAAAAAATCCCGACCAAGCTGATGGTAGTGAAAGAGTATCGAAATCAAACAAATAATTGTTTGGGTTGAATTGATTGGAGAGAATATTATTGTTTATATTATTTTGGAATAATGTTAAAAGATGTTAATTTTTTTAGGAAATTAGCATTGAAGTAGAGATAATTTAGGGATAAAAATTCCCGGTTCAAGATTTCATTTGATTAAAATTCAAACTTCAAAATTGATAATTCAAATTTTGGGTTACAGCATGTCTACTGGGGGATTCTTTTAGAGTTGCTCATGTTTTTGGGGTCCAAAAAAAAATTAAAAATCCCAAAACTCGGTCCACTAAGCCGAGAAACATTTCTGAAATAGGGAGCTTGAGCAACGCTACTTGGCATGTTTTGGTACGCTGTTGCATAAAAAAAAAAAGAAAAAAATTTCCATTTCTTATTTCTTTCTTTCACGATCCTCTCTCTCTTTTCTCTCTCAATCCAAAAGGCGAATCAATCGTCAATTCATCTGAACACCGTAAAAATCAATCGATTCACCTCGAATCCTTTGCAAATATAATCTTCCTCTAGCTGAAATAATAAAGATTAAAAACTACGAAGGAGAAAAGAAAATAAACTACGAAGGAGAGAAAATCTCAACGGCGGCGAAGAGATGTACTCCCTCTATCCCTAAAAGATTGATGTTTATAATGTTTTACACATTTTAAGAAAACAATGATTACTGAGTTTAAATATATTTTTTTCTTTAACTAAAGAGATATTATTTAATTTTAAACCAATAACAAATCAAAATTTTAAATATTTTCAATGATTTCTTGAAGTTTACAAAACATCAATATTTGTAGGACAAAAAATATCCCAAAACATCAATCTTTGTGGGACAGAGGAAGTAATATAAGTAATTTAAAATAATTGTTTTGTGATTTTAGATTATTAAAATTTGATAATAAATAAACAATTTTTTAAAAATTATTATTATAATTATTGAACAACCTTGAGTTGGGTTGTCTAGTGGAATGATGATTTTGTTTAAAGTTGTTAGTGAATTGATTTGATGATTTTTAATATTAATTAGATGATTAGTTTAATTTTGAGCAACTTATATTGATTTCTCTAGTAGAGATACAATAAATCGAAGTTTGTGGAGATAATTAGCCGTTTTTCCCAGCAAAAGTACATAAACTCATCGTTATGAAAAATGTTTTCTTTTGTCCCAAACTGGAAAATTATCTTTTCTTGTGATGCAAAAAATAAAATAAAACACGTAACTAATTTTGCAAGATCAAGCTTGATCAGTTTAATTCGTCTATAATAATACATGAAGTTCAACATTCTCACATTGTTTTCAAGTACTTGACAAGCTCATGAAAAGCGTTGTATGAGGTACCACCACTTTTCACAGAGGCTTTGAGCTTCTCTTTTAGAACGAGGGCTCTCTCCTGCATCCCTGCTCCTTCGTCGTCCACCATCAACCTCTTCACAGCTCTCTCAACCTCTCCTCTATCCACTTTACTACCTTCCACCTGAAACCCTATTCTCCAAACACTTTCTACATACATTGCGTTCAAGTTCTGCTCCCCATGAAAGGGCATGCATATCATTGGAACTCATTCTGCAATACTTTCAAGCGTTGAGTTCCATCCACAGTGGCTCCAGAAGCCTCCTACTGCAGGATGTCCAAGTACTTCTATCTGCGGTGCCCATTTCACAATGAATCCTCCTCTTTCTCAGACCATCGTACTGACTTTCTCTGGCAGTGACTCAGAGCCATCTCGGATGACCCATAAGAAAGGTTGGTTACTATCACACAACCCCCAAGCCATCTCCGAAAGTTCTTTAGTTCCCATGTCAAATATGCTTCCCAAGCTTATGTATATCACTGACCTCGGTTTCTGCTTGTTTAGCCATTCGATGCAGCTCCTGTCCTCGTCAAGTAAACAAGAAGGTGGGGAAGCTGTCATGTGAAGAGGACCTATAGGGTACATCGGAATTCCAATGTTTTGTTCCAGCCATGACAAAGACGAGCTCTCTAGACAGCTCACGGTGTTGATGATAGCAGCGGAAGCTGTTCTTTTGTTGGCTACTTCCCTACAGAACTCGAATAATCGATCTAAAGGCCCCAATCCTGAAGTCGGTAGGTCTTTGTATCGTAATGGATACAAATTTTCCACCACCTGTTCTTGCATTTCAGGATCTAAGTTAAAAAAAAAAAAAAAAAGAAACTAGTTTAATTATTATCGAAACCATTTCGGGATGGGTTGTTAAGCTGGTGTCCAGTACCTTCCATGTCGACCAAGAACTTGTCGGCATTGAGTCTGCTTTGTACACAACGTGAAACTTAATTTGTAGCACTAGTAGTGGGTAAAGATGATACTTGGAAGGTTGAACTCCTTAGCTGCAGCTCCACAGAAGTACATGAACTCGTCATAGATGATACAAGCAATATCACTGCCTTGTTGCAGAAGCAACTGAGCTATACAGTCCTTGAAGCTTGCCTCACTGGTTTTGTTGAGGTTTATCATAAACTCGATTCCTCCGAGTCTTTGGAATTCAGACTCTGGTAAGCTTTCTTTTAGGGTGACAAACTGAAAGCCAGGGAAGTTTTGGGAGCTTACTTGATTAAAGTGTCCCTCAACAACGGTAATTGAGAAGCCCTTCGAACTGAGTGCTTTCCCAAGTTGCAGCATTGGAGTAACATGACCTTGAGCAGGAATTGGAACTAATACTATCCTTCTCTTGGCTTCCCTTTTTTCCATTGCTTAACTTCTTTCTCTCTTGTCTCATCTCTCATTGAGGAACATATCTAAATAATTGAGCCAAATTATTAGTATAATCCCATTTGCATTGAAAATTGTCCGCAATCTTCCAAAAATTCCATATTATATAGTTAAGTCGTCCTCGTGTGGCAACTTCTCTTTCTACATCTTTCTACACGTTAAAGTGACATTAACTCCAAGAATAACATTGTTGGTTGGTTTGTTTTGGCTCACATAAGAGTTGGTGGTTTTTAGCCATAGAACAAAAACTAATTGCATCAGTGTTAAGTAGAAAGGAAGAAAGTGACATTTATTCCAGGAAAAACGTGTAAGTCAGTAAGTCAGTAAGAGTTGGTGGTTATTACCACCTAAGGTAGGTTCTGTTTTGGGATTTAAGTGCTAAGAGGTTATATTATATACTTGGAGTTTCCAAATATAACAAAATATCCTCAATAGTGTGTTCTCCAATCTTGGTGCAATTATTGCATCAAAGTCCAAAGAGTTTGTATATTATTGGTGCAATGGATTACGGTAGGTACGATTGGAGGGCGCTGTGGACATGAGAACAACATCTTCTTACGACCGCTAGAAATCACTACCATTATTTGCTTAATCTCTCCCTATCTTATTCTATATGTTATTACAATATACGTTAAGCTATGACTTTCGAAGCATAGCTTGAAATCTAGTAATTTAATACTATAGTTAATATGACGGCAATTTGCCGTGGTTTTATACCGTTGTAGCAAAATCAGCCGGAGAGAATCCCATAAAAGATGTAAATTTGATAATAAAAAAAAAGTTGTTTGTTTCTATAATTCATGAACTCAGTCAAAGCCGGTTCTGCAGTGATGAACATTCTTAGAACTGGAATTTGCTGATCATACATATTATATGACATGTAAAATTCATAGATTTTGGGACTGTGCTTAGTTATGTTTTATCCATGTTTAGGTTTCTGTCTTCACAGACTTCTTATGAAGTGTACAAAACTCCTCTAGCGAGTTGTATAAAGAACCTCCACTTCGAACAGAGGCTATAAGCTGCTGTATCACTGGATAAAAAACTCTGGCACTAGCTCTCTTTTTTTTTCTTTTGGTCCTGCGTAGGTGAAAAGCCGCTTTCAGAAACTCTGAAACAGAGAATTATAGAATTACCTTTCCAGGGAGCCAGAACATTGTTTTCATAGAGTTTCTAAAATACAGAGCGACTTTTAAAAGTTGTGGCACTTGTTGTGCTAAAAATGACGGTTAACTCTTTGGCTGCAGCTTCAGCAAAGTAATGAACTCATCATCAGCTTCCTGCCCTACGAGTTTGGGTTACTCAGCTTCTTTGAATGTCTGTGTGATTCTCATACTTGTGGACACTAGTTCATCCTTTTTATGATTTGCTGACCCCTTTTCACTTGTGAAGCATATGTGTAGTAGATGGTGTATGCAAGTAATTACATCTCTTTATCTTGTTAATGATTAATCAAAGACAAAAGAAAACATGTTTTTTTCCTCCTCTTGTAGCCTTTAATTAGCTTCATTAATATATTTCATAAATTGTCCCAAACAGAAAAAAATAGAAAGATACATGAACTTTCATTTTTTTTGGTTCAACAAACATGAACTTTGTCAAACTTGATCAATACAATTCAATTGTCTCTACAGTGCCGGCCCGACATTCACGAGTACCCCACGCAAAAATTTAAAAATGTACCTTTTTATTTTATTTTGGCTAGTGTTTTATAGTTTTAGGTTTTGTATAAAAGGCCACAATTTTAAAGGCTTTTTACATCTATATATACATTTTTGGAGACATTTATAAAATAAATCCTGAAGTTGGCACTTATTTACAAGCATGTCATTACCATTAAATAATTAATTTAATAAACACAATTAACTCTACTTATATTTGATTTTTTAATGTAAACTAAGTGTTTTAAAAGGTAACAAACATAATTGTAAATGTATACATATTTTATTTCCTTATTTTATAACCAGGTGAGTGAATAGGTATTGTTCTTTAAAAATTTGAAAAACTGATTTGATAAAAAGTAAGTTTAAAGCTTCACATACTATATTTTACTTTCACGGGTTTTGTATGATGATTTTTGCGGATTAAAAATCTTGAACATGTTGCGTCATCCGCCTAGCATGGCGGGTTTGGACTATAGAACCAACACGAAAATATTAGTTTATTTCATATACTATAGATTTGTAGTCATAATTTTGGAAAATTAACTTAACATACCATATAGGCATATACCTCTGTTTAATTATAGAAAACAAAACTAAGTGTTTTAAAATTTTATATTCTATTTAATAAAAGATTTAATGTAATTAGGTTATAAACTGTATAAAACGTAAGAAGAAGAAAAAAAAAATTCCAAACAAAATTATAAATTAATTAGATAAAATTTAGTTAATTGGGAATTTGAAAACTAAATAAATTAAAAATCATTATTTAAAATATATTAATTTATAATTAAGTCCCGCGGATGAAAACCTAATATCCAACAAAAACAAAAGGCCTTTTACATATAAGTAAAAAAGCTCTTATACATATCCTACCCACAAAAAAAGCCTTTTACATATATATTGTTTAAAAGATTTATATGTAAAAAGGCCTTCAAAAAGCTCTTATACTTGACAAGCTCATCTAAAGCGTTGTATGAGGTACCCCACTTTTCACAGAGGCTTTGAGCTTCTCCTTTAGAATGAGGGCTCTCTCATGCATCCCCACACCTTCCATTAACTTCTTCACAGCTCTCTCAACCTCTCCTCTATCCACTTTACTACCTTCCACTTGAAACCCTATTCTCCAAACACTTTCTATATACATCGCATTCAACTTCTGCTCGCCATGAAAAGGCCTACCAATCACTGGAACTCCTTCTGCTATGCTCTCGAGTATTGAGTTCCATCCACAGAGGCTCTAGAAGCCTCCCACTGCTGGATGTCCAAGCACTTCTATCTGCGGTGCCCGTTTCACAATGTATCTTCTTTCTGAGACCATTTTATTGACTTCATCTGGCAATGACTCTATCCCATTGAAGCCAAGGATCGAACCTGGTCGGATGACCCATAAAAAAGGTTGGTTGCTATAACACAACCCCCAAGCCATCTCCAACACTTCTTTTTCTTCCATTTGAACTACAGTTCCCATGCTTATGTATATCACTGACCTCGGTTTCTGCTTGTACAACCATTCAATGCAGCCCGTGTCCTCTTCAACTAAACAAGAAGGTGGGGAAGCTGTCATGTGAAGAGGGCCTATAGGATACATTGGAATTCCAATTTTTCTTTATAGCCATGACAAAGACGAGCTCTCTATACAGCTCACGGTGTTGATGATAGCAGCAGAAGCTGTTCTTTTGTTGGCTACTTCCCTACAGAACTCAAAAAATCGATCTAAAGGCCCAAATCCTGAAATGGGTAGGTCTTTGTATCGTAATGGAAACAAATTTTCCGCCATCTGTTCTTGTATTTCATGATCTACAAAGTAAAGAAGAAAAAACCAAGGTTACATGAAACGAGTGGTTTCGAGATTGGTTATTAAGCTGGTATTGGGCACCTTCGATGTCGACCAAGAACTTCTCGGCATTGAGTTTGCTTAGTACACAACGTGAAGCATAGTTTATAGCACTTTGCGTGCTGAAGATGACACTGGGAAGGTTGAACTCCTTAGTTGCAGCTCCACAAAAGTACATGTACTCGTCGTAGATGATACATGCGATATCATTGCCTTGTTGCAGCAACCACCGAGCGATACAGTCCTTGAAACTTGCCGCACTAGTTTTGTTGACCTTTATGAGAAACTCCATTGGTCCTAGTCTCTCAGACTCTGGTAAGCTCTCTGGTATGGTTACAAATTGAAAACCTGGGAAGTGTTGAGAAGGAGAGCTTACTTTATTGAATTGTCCCTCAACAACGGTAATTGATCGCCATTCATGTTAAGGGCTTTCCCAAGTTGCATCATTGGAGATATATGGCCTTGTGCTGGAACTGGAACTAGCACTATCCTTCTCTTAGCTTCCCTTTTCTCCATTGCTTAACCTCTTTCTCTATTTCTTTCTTTAAAATTAAACCAATAGATCGTTCTTTATCGAAACATAGGATCGAAAATATAATGTAAGTTATCTTATTGTGTTGTAAAATGAGCAATATCTTTTTGTATGTAAAATATATTTCATATGTTTCTTACATACAAATATACAATATGATACCACAATATATATATATATATATATATATATATATATATATATATTTCCTATGTTTACATACAAAAAAAAGGCAATTGTGTTAGAGAGCACACCAGCTAATAATGTAACTTTCAGTTTAATGAAGAGATTGACATATACAAAGTTTAAACGAGAGATAACGACTTAACAATCCCATATGTCCAGAAAACTTTGCGTGAATGGCAGGTAATCAAAATCTAACCAAAAAAAAAAACAAGATAATGCAATGGATTACGAAACCACTACCATAAATGGTGGGGAGGCCACGAAAGGTATATATATCAGACGTGAGAGCAATGTCTATTGTGTAGGCTCTTTGCATTCCCATCTTGAAAACATGACCATATGTGCTGTCTTACTCCCTCTCGCTATCTCATTCCATCTCTATTTTATTATCTCACTGCATAATAAAGAATACTTGTATTTGATTTGAATTGTTTTTTTTATTTGTATTATGAGCCAGGGTTCTTTCATGTAAATAACATATAATAGTTGTATAGTTTGGTTAATTATGCTAAGTACCTAGGTCAAGATTATAACTTGTATATAAGGCATCGTTTGAGCAACATTATGAATAAGAAAAACCTTTTATACTTCTTAGGGTGTTTGACATATGCTGAAGCTATGGAAGATGAGAATTGGAGAGAGGATGTGCGTGGTGAGATCACGGCTCTAGAACAACAAGGCACTGGACGATTGAAACATTACTTCCGGGTAAGAAAGCTCTTGGCTGTAAGCACTGGTGGACCTATTAAGCAAGAAGGGGGGTCCAATTGACCCACCATTCATTTGAAATTTTTGAATTTTTTTTAAGGGTTTATGGACTTAATTGTATTGAACCCACCGTATTTTGGTTTTTGACACCCCATTAATTATAGTCCAATATTTTTGACATAGGTTAGAAAAATTTCTGGGTCCGCCAAGGGTAAGTGGGTATTCACGTTAAAATACCAGTCTGATGGTACTCTTCAGCGTTACAAGGCTCGGTTAGTGGTTCTTGGTAACAACCAGACTGATGGGCTTGACTACACGGAAACATTTGCCCCTGTTTGTAAGATGACTACTGTGCGTTCCTTCTTAGAGGTGGCAGTGGCTCGGGATTGGGAAGTACACCAAATGGACGTTCATAATGCTTTCTTACATTGTGACTTAGAAGAGGAAGTTTTCATTCGGTTTCTTCCGGGTTTTCGTACTGATGATAAGTCACAGGTCTGTTGATTACATAAGTCTCTTTACGGTCTTAAACAGGCGCCTCGATGTTGGTTTTCAAAGCTCTCCAACTCTCTTAATGAATATGGCTTCAAACAAAGTTTAAAAGACTGCTCATTGTTTATGTATGCTGATGATACTCGTCGTATTCATGTACTGGTCTACGATGATGATCTAATTGTTACCGGGAATTCTCGTCATGTCATTGATGATTTTAAGAAGTATTTGAGCTCTTGTTTTCATATGAAGGATCTGGGCATTTCTAAGTATTTTTTGGACATTAAGGTTGCTCGCAACACTACTGGCATGTATCTTTCACAGCGCAAGTATACTCTTGATATCATTTCTTATGCGGGTATGCTTGGGGCGCAGCCGGTTTCTCACCCGATTGAACAGAATCATCATTTGGCTATGGCTACCGGAGCCTTGCTTCCTGATCCTTTTCGATATCGTCGTATGGTTGGGCGTCTCATCTATCTCGGGGTTACTCGGCCAGAGCTTTCGTATGCTATCCATATGTTATCTCAGTTTATGCACGCTCCCCGTTTGGAACATTGGGAGGCGGCTCGTCGTGTAGTTTGTTACCTCAAAGGTAACCCCGGTCAAGGTATTCTTCTCCGGTCTGGTTCTGATCTTCGTCTCACGGCTTGGTGCGATGCAAATTATTCGGGTTGTTCTTTAACCTGTCGTTCTCTCACGGCTTGGGTTATTCAACTGGATAGTTCTCCCGTTTCTTGGAAGACACGTAAACAAGTTGTCGTCTCCCGATCGTCGGCTGAAGCAGAGTATCGCGCCATGGCAGAAACTGTGTCTGAGATTTTATGGTGCGGGAGGTTCTTACTTCTATGGTGGTTGATTGTTCGGCTCCTGTTCCTCTCCATTGTTATAACGAGTCCGCTATTCATCTCAGTAAGAACCCGGTGTTCCATGAGGGGACCAAACATATTGAATCGGATTGTCATTTTATCCGGGATGAGATTGTGCGTGGTGTCATTGCTCCTCAATATGTCTCGACCAAAGTTCAGCTTGCTGACATTCTAACAAAGGCTCTTGGACGGAAAGAGTTTGATGATTTTAAGCTCAAGATGGGTATTTGGGACCTGCATACTCCACCTTGAGGGGGGTATTATGAGCCAGGGTTCTTTCATGTAAATAACATATAATAGTTTTATAGTTTGGTTAATTATGCTAAGTACCTAGGTCAAGATTATAACTTGTATATAAGGCATCGTTTGTGCAACATTATGAATAAGAAAAACCTTTTATACATCTTAGGGATTTTGACAATTTGCATAACAACCCAACCCATGTACTTTGTAAAATTTTCAAGATCAGCTAGGTCCAAAAAAAAATCAAGATTGATCTATTATATTACAGTTCATCAGCTTTACTCTGTCTTAGCTTCGTGCTTTGCGAGCACTACAAGAAATATGAGCTTCGGTAGCAGACCTTTGTAGCACAAATTTACGAACTGCTACTAAAAGTACCAAAATCATATTCCAAGTATTTCGTAGCATTATATTAACGCTAGTATATATTTTTATTAAGCGGGAACATAAAAATCAGTATTATAGCTGGGAAGGTGTATTTTGGAGGCAAAATATTTTTCCCCAAACAAAAAAAAGTCTCGATTCTATGATCAAAAATTAAAGACTGTCTTTTACACTTAGCCAAAAAAACAAAAAAAAAACACAGAAAACAAAAAGCTTTTGAGATTCTCTAAAATTTTCAGATCTCTTATCTCAATCTCAAAGTTTTTGATTCCTATCCTGAAATTTCAATACCCATTCCATGAAATCTGGATTCTCATTATCAAGATCTCGATTCTCAGCACCAAAATCTCCCACAGTCTCTGTGTAGCTATCTCTGTTATATCTGTCTCTCTCTTTTCGGTATCCATCGCTTTATATCTGTCGCTCTCTGTCTCTGTCGCTCTTTGTGTCTCCGTCGCTCTCTGTCTCAGTTTCTCCCTGCCTCAGTCTCTCTCCGCCTCTGTCTCTGTCTCAATAGCTCAGCCGATCTCAGTAGATTCGAACCCAGCTGATCTCATCCACCTGAAAGGTATAAGGCATTCAATTAATGTATTTCAGTTCTTTACTATGTACTCTGATTTAAATTTTGACCATTTTATGTACTCTGACTTAAATTTTGACCGATTTAAATTTTGTCAGGTAATCACATCTCATCAGCCGGACCTTCTGCCTGCATCATCTGCCTGTTTGCATCAGAACACAGAGGCTAGTTCTCACAATGAAGCTGATATTTGATGCATTTGTTTACGAGTTGAATGAATTGGTTGTTTGATATTTTGTTTTAATAAACTGTTGCTGAATGTGTGAATATGTTTGTTTGGTGTTTGTTTAGTTTTTGTTTGGTATTTGTTTGGTGGTTGTGTTATTCTTATGTGTTTGTTTTGTTTTCTTTATGGGTAAGGACATAAAATGGTTATGGAAAAGACATGGGTTCATCTTAACAGGTATGTGAAAACGTTTTGTATAGTTGAATTTATTGGTTTAATTGATATGTTAAAGATTTTTTAAAGTTTGTAATTCGTTTTTTTCTTTTGGTTTTTTGCTTTTATTTTACTTCATTGCAGAACTGATCCTGGTTATGAGAAAGGTGCTTGGGATTTTGTGAGGTCTGTGGCTGCAGGTTTAGGAGACAATGCAATGATTATTTGCCCGTGTATTGACTGTCGCAACGTATATCGCCACTCAGCCGCTGATGTTGTTGATCATCTTGTAACAAGGGGAATGGATTGGAGTTACAAGTCGAGGGAGGACTGGTTTCATCATGGAGAAGTGAAATCAGGGACTGAGTGTAGAAAGAACACAAGCCAGTGGAACCAAGAGATCTTAGGTTTGTTCAAAGTTGCTGAGTTTATGGATGAAGAGCTGGTTAGTCAGAGTGATTTAATTGATGTTGCTGATGGGGATGATAAGGTAGAAGATGAGTTCTTAGCCAAGCTAGCTGATGCAGAAACACCATTGTATCCAGGTTTGGAGGCAAACTCCTGAAACACCACTGGATGTTGTGATTGTTAAAGATGCTGCAGTTTGGAGGCAAACTCCTGAAATCGAATATATGGAAGATGCACATGGATTTTGTCTTGCTTGACCAGAAGATAAAATTGTAATGGTGGGTATATACTTTAATTTTACATGTGTGCAAAATATGATGACAATAACAACTATTGACTAATTTTTTTTTTTTTCAGCAGGAATGAATGAGGACAAGTGTGACGACAAAAAAAAAAGAATGAGGACAAGTGATGTTTCAGAGTGGGGAACATGTTTTGTAGTTTAAAGACATGAGTACTTTGTGTTCTTTTGTGTCATACACTGGTCATTGTCCCTTTGTTTTTATTTTGGATTATAAGGTTGAATTAGAATTTATATGTTTCAGTTATTAATTTAAATGGGACAAGTTATTTAATTTTTCTTTTTAACATGTTTGAGATTTATTTAAAATATATATAGAAAGATAATAAGCCAATTTGGTTGTTCAAAAAAAAAATAATAATAATAAGCCAATTTTAAAAACATTAGTTATATTATTAGTTAGGGATAATAATTTGGATATATACAAAATTAAAATCAATAGATAAATAAACCAAATAGTTTTGAAAAAATAAAGAAAATAAGATAAACAAATATTAACAATAAATAAATATTGATGAAAAAATTATGAATTATTAATATTAATTAACATTAAAAAGAAATCTTTATATCATATATAGTAATATAAGATAAAAACCTCAAACCCTATACCCTAAACCCTATACCCTAAATCTCTTAGTTGAAAGCATTATACACCAATATATGAAACATGAAATTAACAATGTAAAAATATAATTTTATGTATATTTGTAAATAATTATGAATTATTAATATTAGTTAGCATTATAAATAAATCTTTAAATCATATAGTAATATAAGATATAAACCCCAAACCCTATACCCTAAATCTCTTAGTTGAAAGCATTCTACACAAATTAACAATGTAAAAATATAATTTTAAATTTTAAATTTTAAAATTTAAATTAAACTAGCTTTACCATATGAAACTTTAATTTTTATTTAATTGTTACACCATATTCCAAAATTAATACAAAGAAAAATAACAAAATACTATACTAATAACATACAAATCGTGAAACAATTATCTCATTGGCTAATTGATTAAGGTGTGGATCACCAAATTATTCATATCTACCGTTGATTAGAATAAATCTAACGGTCAATAATCATCTCTTTTTTTTATTAACTTTTGATCATCTCGATATCTACTTTTCTCGAAGGAAACCCAATAAACTCTCAATCTGGAAACTTCTTTCACCATCGCCAAACACCAAAAAAAAACACATATTGAATCTAAAGAGGAACTCATATCATCTCTTTCACCATTGCCAAACAAAACATAAAATCATCGCCAAATCTAAAGGTTTTATTCTCTCTTTCTATTGCTTGTTTCTCGAATCCCCTGATTCTTTATTTCAAAATGAAATCTGGATTTTCATTTATTGTTTGATGAAGTAGATCTGCCTTAAGACAATGAGTATTACAACATTATTAGTTAACTGCTTCAGTTTGGAATTAGTTTTTTTTTTGCAGAGATTCAATAGAATCCAACACTCATAGTCATTATTATTAGATTTAAGAAATATACAAACAGGTAATATTTTGACTGTTGAGATTTCTTATGGTGTTTTGCAGATTCCTGTTGATAGATCTATTCATTTTCAGGTTCCGGATTTAGATATCACAGTATCTACAACATTTCGTCATTCAAGCAAAGGTTATACTCTTTTATATTGAATAATATTGTTTTCTTTGGATTGTTGTGGTTGTTGATTAAAAATAAACATATCTAAAAAATATCATATTTGGTACTCCATAAACTGTGACTTAAATGGAAGGTAAAGGACTCATATGCGGCCTCCCTACCAACTCTCAGACAAGGACACAACAACAAGCAATCAACGATCAACAAACTGATGCGGATGATGAACTGAACGAGATAACAAAGCTAGAGTTTAGAAGGTCCTGTGCTCACCTTGGCTACTCATCGAACTAGAGGAAGAAGACATTGATCCACTATATAAGCAATTTTGGAGAAACATGAAAGAGGATACACGCAACAACACTGGTAAGAAACGCCCAAAAGTAGAGAAAGGAGAGCCCTCAAACCGCAAGACTCTTTGAATAATAATGGCATGATAACCACTCTTAGAGCGAGTTCATGTTTTTTTAGTTCATGTGATGTTTACATTTTGTTAAGTTAACTTTATGGAATATGATATTTTATGAGTCATTGTCTTTCATAAATTAAAGCTAATTGCATTTTGTGCAATTCAATGTTTCAAATAACAAATTATTATGCAACTCAATATATATTCAATATAGGTTAAATATAGATCCAAATTGCAATATAAACAGAATTTTCTCAGTGTCATGATAAATATTACATAGTACAAAATAAAAGCCAAGAAATCTTATATTATAGCACGAGAAAAATGCTGGAATACATTATTAAACCGCAATTGATAAATGCTATTGTAAATGATGGTATCGCAAGGTATAGTAGCCATTAAAAACTACACAATAGCAAAAGAAAACCGCTATATAACACTTTCCCATAGCAAGTATTTTGTGCTACTATAGTGTTAAATTCGAGAACCATAATGTCAGGAAACAACATCTACCAGCACATATAATGTGTTATCATTACAAGTTACACAGCACGAAATGTTTGCTATAAAAACAAACATAATAGCACAAACTAAGCGCTAGTTAATAATATAAAATAGCAGAGTATTAGCGCTATAATAGGTCAATCTATCATAGCGCGTAAAAACTGCTATGGTAAAGGGGTCTACTGTAGCTGCTCATTATACAACGTTTTCAAATGCGCTACAAAAGCCCTTTAGTAGCATTATCCGTGTGCAACCGAAGCTCATTTTTCTTGTAATGGAGTTTTGGTAACTCTGGTCCAGTTTCTTTGAATGTCTATGAGATTTATACAAAGAAGTATATTTCTGAAATAAATATTAGATTCTCAGACTGGTAGATGATGATTTGCGTGTATGGTGAGGCGAAAACACTCTAACTATCTTGTTTGAAAGCAGTGCCGTGGTTATGGTGAAGAGGAAAGGGCATTTGCCCTAAGCCACCAAAATTTTAAAATTTATTAAGCCATATTTTTTTTCCTATCTAAGTTTATATGTATTTAAGTTGATAATATGTAAAGTGATGGTTTGTTTGAAAATTCAATGGACCATGACATTATGCAATTACAATAAAATAAATATGTTTTATGTATAAGGAAATTTGTGCACATAAAATAATTTTGTTTTCTAGTTAAAACTATAGTATAAGAATACTAATGGAAGACAATTGGTAAAAGAGATAATTAAGAATAAAGAAAATATGTCTTGGAATTCTAGCTTAGAATTTTTTTATGAAAAAAAGATAGAAAAGTTTTGACTTATACTAATTTTTGTCTTTGAAATAATATTTTTTATATTAATACTTTTAATAATAAAGGCCACAATTTTTTACCTGCCCAAAACCACAAATAGCCTGAGCGCACAGCACTGCATGTTTGAAAGTAACCAGCTAAGAAAGAAAGTTCCTGATCAGTCTTCTTGGTCCTCCTCTGTATCAATTAATTAGAGGTCCAAAACAGAAATAATTGTCTCTTTTTTTTTCTTTTTTTTTTTGTGATGCAACAATTCAATCTACTCTGTAAATTTTGCAAGATCAAGCTTGATTTATGCATATTCAATTATCTCTAATAAAACATGCATGAAGTTCGAAATCTTTTATTTGTCTTCTACTCATAGAGGCTTTGATCTTGTTTTGTAAACTAAAGTAGATTGATAATCCGTGCTGGCATTCAGGGACAAAGTTTTTAAAAATATATTTGTCATTTATATTGTAATTTTTGTTGTTGGTGTTAGTGTAGTGGATGTAAATTATGATTTCTTGATAAAAAGTTTTAAAAATCTTGTAAAACTTTTTTAAAACATTAATTTTAGAAACCTTTAGAAATCATGTAATATCTTTTCTTGGTCCTCCACTTCTATCATTTAAGGTAGAGGTCCAAAACAGAAGTAATTGTCTTTTTTTTTTTTTTTTTTTTTTTTTTTTTTTTTTTTTTTTTTTTTTTTTTTTTTTTTTTTTTTTTTTTTTTTTTTTTTTTTTTTTTTTTTTTTTTTTTTTTTTTTTTTTTTTTTTTTTTTTTTTTTTTTTTTTTTTTTTTTTTTTTTTTTTTTTTTTTTTTTTTTTTTTTTTTTTTTTTTTTTTTTTTTTTTTTTTTTTTTTTTTTTTTTTTTTTTTTTTTTTTTTTTTTTTTTTTTTTTTTTTTTTTTTTTTTTTTTTTTTTTTTTTTTTTTTTTTTTTTTTTTTTTTTTTTGCCTTTTCTTTTTGTGATGCAACAATTCTATCTTGAGCAAACTAGTATTTGATTTGTAAAATTTGTTTGCAAAATAAACTACGTACTCTGGATTTGATTTTCTTTTTTTCCAAACAAAGTAAAAACGAGTATTTTAGACAAGAAAATAACTCATCTAATCCTCACAATTTATGAGTTAATTTTGTAATTAACATCTTAGTTTGGGTCAATCTAGTTTTTTTCCTATAAAAAAATTAAATATAAATAGTTATAAAACAAAAAATATTCAGAAAAATAAATGGTAAACATTTTTTTTATTTAAGTTTCTCACAAACCCAACTTTTCTTCTTCTTCTTTGATGGTTTCTGTAAAACCCTAAAATATGGTATGCGAAGTAGACTAATTAGAATAGCTCAATTTTTTTTGTGAAATGTTTAGTTATGTAGATGGTCTTGGTATAAGTGAGATATGCAAAATGGGCCTGAAAACAGTACAACAAGAAAAAGGCCCAAACAAGAAACTAAATCAACACTTACAAGTCAAGACAACGTTGCTTGTACCTGATGGGGAGCCTCTCCTCCATAACCAATTTGAAGTTCTACAAGATAAAATGATGACTAATCTAATCGCAGCTATTATCATGAGTGATGAGTAACCTAGTTCTAGAGTTTTCTCTAAACTCTCTATAAGATACAATATGACTCAATATTGTAAAAGCATCTTGAGATCATAATAAAGAAACAAAGTTTTTCAAAGTTCTTATTTTACCTTCACTCAGTACTTTTGTGGACCTCTTCGTTCTGACCTCTAAATCCATAAACTTCTTGATAGTTTTCATATCTACTAAGAGTTCATCTTCATATATAATTATTTTGATTGTCATCACAACAGGTACTTACTACTGATGATATCTTGTGCAATCATATTACTTAAATTTGTTGTTTTCTTATAGTGTAAAAATGTAAAGATAAATATATTTTATTTCCGTAGTGAATAAGTATCTTAAGAAGATGGAATCATGGACTTAAAGTAGAGACAACCGTCTTCACAGACTTCTCATGAAGTATACAAACTCCTCTAGCGAGTTGTGTGAAGAACCTCCACTTTTAACACAGGCTCTCAGTTTACCCTTTGTTTTGTTCAACCATTTCCTTAAGCTCTCTTGTTCTCTTCAAGGACTTGTAGGTGCCTATAGTATACACAGGAATCTCTAGCTGTTGCTGCAAAAAGTACAGAGATGAAGCTCTCTAGACAGCTTGCTGTATTGATTATCACAGTGGAAGCTGTCCGTTTGTCAACTGTATTCGATTGTGCTTTCTAATGATGCAAATCGTGAAACCGGAAATGCTTTGTATCTTAGGGAATGAAACTCGGGAACAAGCTCATCCTGTTGTCCTTTTTGTTCTGCGAAAAGCTTAAAACATAGTGATACAACATTATAGATAGGCTAAGATAGCCATGACATTTTTTGCATAGATTTTAGACTACCTTTCAAGGTAGCCATGACATTGTTTGCATAAATTTTGTCGAATACAGAGTGAAAGGGAAAAGCCGTGAAACTTATTAGGCGTATTTGATACTCGTATTGATTTTTATTTTCTTTTTCACACAAAAATATAAAGCACGTACTTTGTAAATGTTGCAAGATCAAGCTTGATCAATACAATTTAATTGTCTCAAAAGTTTCACATTGTCTTCAAGGACTTGACAAGCTCATCCAAAGCGTTGTATGAGGTACCCCCACTTTTCACAGAGGCTTTGAGCTTCTCTTTTAGAACAAGGGCTCTCTCCTCCATCCCAGCTCCTTCTTCGTCCACCATCAACCTCTTCACAGCTCTCTCAACCTCTTCTCTATCCACTTTACTACCTTCCACCTGAAACCCTATTCTCCAAACACTTTCTACATACATAGCGTTCAACTTCTGCTCGCCATGAAAAGGCCTACAAATCATTGGAACTCCTTCTGCTATGCTCTCGAGAATTGAGTTCCATCCACAGTGGCTCCAGAAGCCTCCCACCGCAGGATGTCCAAGTACTTCTATTTGCGGTGCCCGCTTCAGAACGTATCCTCTATCTGAGACCATCTTACTAACTTCTTGTGGAAATGACTTTATCCCATTGAAGCCAGGGATCGAACCTGGTCGGATGACCCATAAAAAAGGTTGGTTGCTATTACACAACCCCCAAGCAATCTCCAGCACTTCCTTGGTTTCCATTTGCACTACCGTTCCCACGCTTACGTATATCACTGACTTCGGTTTCTGCTTGTTCAACCATTCAATGCAGCTCCTGTCATCTTCAAGCAAACTAGAAGGTGGAGAAGCTGTCATGTGAAGAGGACCTATAGGGTACATCGGAATTTCAATTTCTTGTTCTAGCCATGACAGAGATGAGCTCTCCAGACAGCTCACGGTGTTGATGATAGCAGCGCAAGCTGTTCTTTTGTTGGATACTTCCCTACAGAGCTCAAAAAGGTCTTCTAGTGGCCCCAATCCTGAAGTCGGTAGGTCTTTGTATCGTAATGGAGAAAAATCTTCTACCACTTGTTCTTGCATTTCAGGATCTACAAAGTAAAAAAACAAATACTAAGTTTAACTGAAACGAATAGTTTCTATTAATATTGTTTTGAGCACCTTCCATGTCAATCGAAAACTTGTCAGCATTGAGTTTACTTAGTACATAGCGTGAAACGTAATTTGTAGCACTTTCGGTGCTGAAGATGACACTGGGAAGGTTAAACTCCTTAGCTGCAGCTCCACAGAAATACATGAACTCGTCGTAGATGATACAAGCAATATCACTGCCTTGTTGCAGAAGCAACTGAGCGATACAGTCCTTGAAGCTTGTCTCACTGGTTTTGTTGAGGTTTATCATAAACTCGATTCCTCCGAGTCTTTGGAGTTCAGACTCTGATAAGCTTTCTTTAATGGTTACAAAATGAAAGCCAGGGAAGTGTTGAGAAGAAGACCTTACTTGATTGAAGTGTCCCTCAACAACTGTAATTGAGAAGCCCTTTGACTGAAGGGCTTTCCCAAGTTGCAGCATTGGAGTAACATGACCTTGTGCTGGAATTGGAACTAACACTATCCTTCTCTTGGCTTCCATTTGGTCCATTGCGTATTTGCTTATTACCCCTCTTTCTCTCTCAATGCGGAACATATCTAAATAACTGATCCAAATTATTATTAAAATCCCATTTGCATTGAAAAGTTGTTGCAATCTTCCAAATATGCCATATTATATTAGTTAAGTCTTCCTCGTGTGGCAACTAACTCTTTCTAAACCTTTCTACACGTTAATGTGACATATTTAGAGTTGGTGGTTTTTAGCCAAATTAGGTACTGTTTTGGAGTATTAAATAATAATTAAAGATGTCATGAGGCTTTACTTTATAGTAGTATCCATATATAGCAAAATTTCTTCAAAGTGGTTCTCCTAATTTGGTGCAATTATTTCATCACAGTCCAAAGAGTTGGTATACTCAATTACAATATATTTCCTTTTTTAAGTAGTAAATATCTCATAAATTGGTATAGTCCCAGTTCAATTTTAGAAAAATGGGCCTTAATTACATATAAAAAATTTCAAAAAAAAATTGGGCTTTAAAATACACATCTTGCACCCCCTTATCGCCGGCCCACATAGGGTTCTCGAATTTCCAACACGTATACAGGTATACTAATTTAAGTATTCCGTCTGGTAGAAAAGCAACGACCAACCAATAGTAAATTCTGTGAAGAACGACTTTTAGGTAACTTACGAGATTTGACATAAATCAATACGACAAAAAAAAGGTTTGTCTCGTGTGTTCACAGTTCAACTTTTTAGTTGAAAGAACAATTGACACATCAATTAAAATATATAATCAATAATAATTTATACTATTAATTGGGGAGTACACTTAGGCATTAAAAAAAAAAAAAACCAAACATGACATATAATACCCCACGATTTGAAAAACCAAAGAAGAACCAAAAGAGGACAAAGTGGTAAAATGATAGAACCAAAAGACGCGGATCCTTAGTCGTAGGTATTACCTTATTCGGATCCTGTTAAGTTAAAATCGTTTCCAAACAGATTTTTCTACAGAGACCCGTGAGTGTGAACAAATTGAGAAAATAATTAAAGACATAAATATGTTAATTTATCATAATAAATACTGTATTAGGCAATGTTTTGAAACCCGGACCGGACCGGCCGGTTGAACTAGTTTAACTGCGAACCGGAAGATATCCTGATCCGGATTATACCTAAACCTCGGCTATCAAAAAACTCGGTTAGAACCAGGAAAACCCAGCTAAAACTGGCTAACCAGATGGTTAAACCGGCGGTCCGGATCAAAACCACCATTTAATTCTTAACAAATTAAGTCAATGTACGTAGAGGTTATGTTATATAAAGAAGGAGTAATGAACATTTTCTTCTATACTTGTTCGATGTGGGACAAAACAGTTTTCTGTTTTTTTTTGGTTAAAGATATTTTTTTTTTGTTTTGTCACGATTTAAAAGTTTTTGTTCATCTGTAAATTTCTCTCCTTTAAAAAAATGATAAAAAATAAAAATTTATAACTATAGTTCAAAAATATATATTAAAATAATAAGAAATAGAAATTATTGTTAGAACATTCATAAAACTAATGTATATAACATATATATGTATGATATATATTAAAATTCAGTAAATTATTAACCTGTGGTTGGATCCGGTTGACCCGATGACCCAGTGACCCGGAAGGTTGTCCGGTTTGAGTTCCGGGTCGGGTTTAAGAACATTGGTATTAGGGAGAAAAAGAAACTAACCATGGAAATTAGTTAATGCAATCTCCTATAACTACGTAGCTACCATATTCATTATAATCGGGTTTAGAGGTGTATATTCCAAAGACACAATCAAAACTAACTTTCCATGTATATTTATATTCTAATCGGATTTATAGGAGCAGATTCCAATACAAAAATCAATATAACTAATGAATTCTCCATAACTATACATACATCAATAGTATAAATATTCCAAAACTATTTGAAACTACAATTATACCCATTAAATTCGGAGATTGTGAAGATATTCTTTAAAGTCAAAAGATATTCTTAAGTTCTCTTTTACCAAACTTAAACAGCAGCCGACTAACATCTTTATAAATAATAAATAATTATTGAGGAAAGAAACGAAAACTCACATTCCACCCAAAAAAAAGAGCAGAAAATTGGACTCTGCGGTTACTAAAGCCTTTGGAACGACGATACATATCCAAGCGAAATATACAATACATGTGAAAACGAAGGCGATGAAATGATTGTCCGTTTGATCAGATTTGCCAATATATGAGTGTGGGAGGTAAATGAAGATGCAACATTTGAATAAGAGGATGAACTACTTCAGAAGAACTCAACACTAGTACAAGAACAGAGTATCGAGTTATTTATGTCAACAATTATAAAGCTGAAAGATTTACACACGATTAGAAGGCCCAAAAAACTTCTAGAAAATCAAAGAGCTTCATGTTTACGATAGGAATGTAAACATGAAGAAAGTGGAAAATTTCCTAATTGTTAAAAAAAAAAAAATTGTTCAATTCCTATTAGGATTAGAATAAGTAGTTTGCCATTGTGTGGCATAGGCCTAATTCTATTAATAGGGTGCGAAAGCTGATTGTAAGCCTTAGCACAAACAAGAAAAAGTTAACCTAGCTACTAAGTTTTAGTCTTTAAGAAAAGAGAAGAGCTAAGAACTTAGAAAGAGTTTGAGGTTTCTTTAAGAGAGTTTTGAGAGATTAGAAAATTATTTAGAACAAACTTGTAAACAGATTTTCTATCAATCAAAAGAGAGTTTAAAGAAATCATTGTTTCATTGTTCAGATCATAAGTTCTCACACTTTCAATTGGTATCAGAATGACACTTGTTCGGATTACTACAGGTGAGATTCTGCGGACAAGATGGAGAGCTACGGAGATCTGATCAACAATAACAAAGTTGTCTTGGATGATGGAAACTATGGGTTTTGGAAATCAAGGATCAAATCTATCATAGGAGGTATTGATCGTCTTGCTTGGAAGACTGTTCTGGAAAAGTGGGAGGAACCGACGATCAAGGACGAGTCAGGCAAGCGAATTCCCAAACCCGAAGCCGACTGGACTGATGAAGAACAGAAGAAATCCAAGTACAATTCAAGAGCATTGAGTGCTATTCATTGCAGTGTAGGAAGGAAGCAGTTCGATCTAATTCAGGGGTGTGAAACTGCTAAAGAAGCTTGGGATATTTTACAAATCCAGTATGAAGGAACCACAAAAGTGGAAAACTCAAGAAAAGACATTCTGGCTTCACGGTTCGAAAATCTAAGGATGGAAGAACACGAATCAATATCAGACTTTAGTTCAAAGTTAAGTGCGTTAGCTCAGGAAGCATTAACTCTTAGAAAGACTTATAAGGATCAGAAGCTGGTCAAGAAATTTCTAAGGTGTCTTCCTTCAAGGTTCATGGGATACAAGACTGCACTAACTGTTTCTCATGATCTAGACAATCTCAGTTATGGTGAAGTGGTTGGAATGCTGCAAGCTCACGAGATGGAGCTTAATGGAATTAAGAAACCAAAAGGTATAGCTTTAACGGTTAGTAGAGACACATCAGATCAAGGAGAAGAAGATGTTGTGAGTTTATTAGTAAGAAGATTTGATTGTGCTTTAAGAAGAATAGAACAAGGTAATTCACAAAAAAAGACTGGAGTATTCAAAAAGACCAGTGAAGATAAGAAGGCTGATATGCAGTGTCATGAATGCAAAGGGTTTGGACATTTCATTCGTGAGTGTCCAACGATTAAGCTTCGAGATGCAAAGTGCACTATTTGCAGAGGTACAGGACATACACATGAGGGATGTGTGAGTAACCTTAAAAACAAGAAAGAGAAGTCTATGATAAGTATTGAAGATGATTTAGATGATGGTAGCAGTAGTGAAGAAGAACTCATAAATCTAGTAGCAATGGTGGGGATTACTGAATTTGAGAATGGAGTAGAGGTAACAGATTCTGAATCAGAAGATCAGGAAGTTCTTGATATTGTTCAACGTTACAAGGAAGTCCGAGGAACACTCATTACCTTAGGGAAGGAAAATCAAGACTTAATCAAAGAAAAACTTCATCTTGAAGATGTGATCAAATCACTACAGAATGATTTGGTGGACGAAAAGAAGATTACTAAGGAATCTGTGGATTTAATGAAAGAAAAGTTGGTGTTATCCGCAAAAGCAGACAAGCTTGAGAAATAATTAATTAAGAGAAGAAGAAATCCACAGAACTTCAATCTGAACTCGATCAGCAATATAGAAAAATTCACATGTTTGCAGGAACGAAACAACTTGATAAGATTTTAAGCTATAGAAGAACTGAGAAAACTCATAGAGGGTTGGGTTTTATTGAGAACCAAGGAGACAAGAAAACAACAACTAAATTTGTTACTGCTGGAGTGCATCACTCTGATTTGAAAGCATCAACATCCGCATCTGAGAAGTCTTCAGGCTGCTATTTTTGTGGAAAATTTGGACACTATAAACGCTATTGCTCTAAATTCTGGGAAAGATTCTATAGTTTAAATCGACAAGGGAGATTTTTGTGGAATGGATTTAAGAATGATTTGTATCAAACAGAAGCAATATCATCAGGATTTAGGTGCAACATGGCTATGATTACTGAGGAACAAGAAGACTCTGAGCCTTGGTTCTTTGATAGTGGGTGTTCAAGGCATATGACAGGAACTAAGAGTAATTTGCAAAATATTAAGAAACTGAAAGGAGGCACAGTAACCTTTGGAGATGGAAGTAATGGTTACATACAAGGTAAAGGTACAACACGTGATACAAAACTTCCACAACTAGTAAATGTCTACCTGGTACAAGGACTGCGAGCGAATTTGATAAGTATCAGTCAGTTGTGTGATGAAGGCTTGACAGTTATGTTTACAAAAATAGACTGCAAAGCGGTTGATGAATCAGGCAATGTCAAGCTTTATGGTGTAAGGTCAGGGAACAATTGCTACATGTGGCAGAGAAATTCGTTTAAATGTTTTAGTGCTCAAGGCAGTATAGATCTCTGGCATCAACGACTAGGTCATATGAATATAAGGAACTTAATCACTCTTGTCAATAAAGATATTATTCGAGGAGTACCTAAACTTACAAGAGAGAAGAATATGGTATGTGGACCTTGTAATCAAGGAAAGCAAGCCAAAATTCAGCATAAGAAGGTTCCGGAAGTATAGTCAAAATCAGTTCTAGATCTGGTTCATATGGATTTGATAGGACCAATGCAAGTTGAAAGTTTGGCTGGGAAGAAATATGTATTTGTGCTAGTAGATGATTTTTCCAGATATACTTGGGTTCGTTTTATTCGAAAGAAGTCAGATACAGTTGATAGCTTTAAGATTTTGGCTTTACAGTTGCTCAATGAAAGGGGTGGAATCAAGAGAATCCGAAGTGACCATGGTGGAGAATTCCAAAACGAGTCTATGAAAAAATTTTGTGAACATCATGGGATTTCACATCAGTTTTCAGCTCCAAGAACTCCTCAACAGAATGGTGTTGTAGAAAGAAAGAATAGCACTCTTCAAGAAATGGCAAGAGAAATGATCCATGGAAATCAGGTTCCTAAGAAGTTTTGGGCTGAAGCATTGAACACAACATGCTACATAGTTAACAGAGTCTATGTAAGAAGAGTTACAGCAAAGACTCCTTACGAATTGTGGAAAGGAAAAACACCAAATTTGAGCTACTTTCATGTTTTTGGGTGAAAATGCTATATTTTGAATGACAAGGATTATCTTGGGAAATTTGATTCAAGAAGTGCTGAAGGGATATTTCTTGGCTATGCTGAGAGTAGTACATCATTTAGAGTATTTAACAAACGCACAAGGATTATTATGGAATCAGTGAATGTGGTGTTTGATGATTGGTCTGTTGCTTTAAGAGATAATAATGATTCAGACAGTGATGCAGAACAAGTAAGTATTACTGAAGGGAAAAATGAAGATTCTGGACAAGTACACAAGAATCATTCTGCATCAGATGTTATTGGAAACATAAATGAAGGAATGAAGACTAGAGGAGTTCAGATTGATTTTAAAAAGATGACTAGTCATTATGCAACACTAGAAACTGTCTACTTTGAGTGTTTTGTGTCAATGATTGAACCAAAGAATCACATAGAAGCTGTCAAGATGATTTCTGGATAATTGCCATGGAGGAAGAACTAGAACAGTTTGAGCATAATGATGTTTGGGAGCTGGTTCGTAGACCAGTAAATGTGAATATCATTGGGACTAAATGGATTTTCAAAAACAAGATTGATGAGAGTGGAGTTGTGGTTCAAAATAAAGCAAGGTTGGTTGCACAAGGGTATACTCAGATCGAAGGAGTGGACTTTGAAGAGACATTTGCTCCAGTAGCAAGACTTGAATCAATTAGATTGTTTTTGGGTATGGCTTGTATCCTGAATTTCAAGGTATACTAGATGGATGTCAAAAGTGCTTTTTTAAATGGGATCTTACAAGAAGAAGTATATGTTGAACAACCCAAGGGTTTTGAAGATTCAGTTAAGCCTGACTATGTGTACCAGTTAAAAAAGGCTCTTTATGGACTGAAGCAGGCTCCAAGAGCTTGGTATGAAAGACTAACTAGTTTTCTTATGGAGAAGGGCTATAACAGAGGAAGTGTGGACAAGATTTTGTTCATCTTAGAACAAGAGGATGACATCATGATGGTTCAGATTTATGTTGATGACATTATCTTTAAGAGTACTTCAAAGAAGCTGGTGGACAATTTTGTGAACAGCATGACACAAGAATTTGAGATGAGTCTGGTTGGAGAGCTTAAATATTTTCCTGGGTCGCAGATTACTCAGTCTGATCAAGGGATTTTTATTTCACAAAGTACTTATGCAAGACAACTTCTTAAGAAGTTTCAGATGGATAAATGTAAAGAAGCCAAGATACCTATGAGTACTTCATTAAAATTGTCAAAAGATCTTGATGGTAAGGCTGTGGATGCCAAGCAGTACAGAGGGATGATTGGTAGTTTACTGTATCTTACTGCAAGTAGGCCTGATTTGTGTTTCAGTGTGGGTATGTGTGCTAGGTATCAGTCAAATCCAAAAGAATCACATCTTGAAGCTGTTAAACGAATTATAAAGTATGTGAAAGGGACTGTTGATTTTGGGATTTGGTATTCTAAAGGATCAAATAAAGGCTTAGTTGGATACTGTGATGCAGACTATGCAGGGAGTGTGACTGATCGTAAAATCACTAGTGGGGGATGTTTCTTTTTGGGAAATAATATCATCGCTTGGTTGAGCAAGAAACAGAACTCAATATCTATGTCCACAGCTGAATCAAAATATATAGCAATGGGAAGCTGTGTACTCAGCTATTGTGGATGAAGCAAATGTCAGCAGATTATAATATGGATTCAGGAGTGTTACAAGTGTATTGTGATAACAGGAGTGCTATTGATATCTCTAAAAACCCAGTTCAACACTCAAAAACCAAGCACTCTGATGTGAGACATCACTTTATCAGAGAACTAGTTGAAAGAAAACAAGTGTTGATTGAACATGTTGATACTGAAGATCAGCTAGCGGATATATTCACAAAAGCTCTAGCTTTTAACCGATTTTCAACCTTGAGAAATTCAATTGGTGTGTGTGAGATGTGAATCTTATTGGAGCTGGTCAAGAACGAGTACAAAAAAAATCTGGGTTAAGATTGATTAAATCAGTGGTTTGATATAAGGTGTTATTAAAAAACGGTTTAATTTTGGTTTAAGTTTTTTTTTAACTTTGGTTGTATCAAAAGGAATGAGAAAGAAAAAAAAGGGGATCTTGTGTTTATTAACATAGGGTGTGTCGAACAAAAAAAAAAAAAAAA
>NC_025688.1:13830280-13847217 GCF_000633955.1 Camelina sativa
GTGAGAGCGACTCGACGAGGGTTGGTGAAAGGACGAAGAAATTCTGAGATGAATCGAGATGGTGGTGTTCCTCATCGACCTCATCTGGTCGACGAATCAAGTGATGATGAAGATGAAGAATCCTCAAAGGATGAATCGGCACAAGAAATTGGTGATGAAGAAACAGAACTTTCTGGTAAGGATACAGGTAAAGAAATCACTTCGGACACTGAAGAGTTTGAGGAAATCTCTGTGCAAGAACAACTTGAGCGTCACACAGTAAAACAGAGGAAGATGAAGCAAGGGTCTAATTCTAAGACAAAGCGATCAAAATCTACAGAATCAAGTGGCAAGAGTGTTCGTGCAAAAGGAAATTTTTGGTCTTATTTGTTTGTGTCGAAAGCTGCTCAAACAAGGTACTCACAATTCTATTCAAGGAAGTTTACAGAAGAAAGACAACTGGATTTTTCTCAATCTGATGAATTAGGGATTATTAGTAAGATTGTGGATCTTGGGTTACATAATTCGGTACAAGATCGTTCTGTGTATGTCAAAGAGGTGATTTGTGAGTTTTATGCCAATTTGCCGAATAAGAAAGCTAAGGATGGTGTTCAGGTGTTTGTTAGAGGTCATTGGTATGAATTTTCTCCTAGGATTATTAATGAGGCGCTTAATCTTGAAACGTTGACAAGAGCTGAGTTAGAAGCAGATGCAGCTGTTGATCAGCTAAGTTAGGATGAACTCGCAGCAGTTCTGAGTGGCAAAGATAAGTTGCCTTGGTCGAGGTTGATGGTTAGGGATCTTCCTGGAGAAGTTGCAGCTCTCTTGATGTTGGCGGGTTACAATTGGGTTCCGTCGGTACATAGGAATCATCTTTCAGTCAAACGTGCTCAAGTCGTGTATAAGCTGGTTCAGGGTATCCAGTTTGATCTAGGACGACTGATTTATGATCAAGTTATGGAGCTGAATTGGACTGATCCTTCTCGGTGTGGGATTTTCCCTAGAACAATTTTTGAGACTCTTAAGTTTCAAGAAGGTCCACTTGAGTGGTCAGATGCAGAGGAAGAAGTAGCTGTTGAATTTTACACTAAAGATGTTATAACTGGGCGTGCTTATACGGTTAAGCACAACTTGCTTCGTGTGAATGAAGACCATGCGCCAGTTCGAAGACAAATCGATGAGGGAACTTCTTCAATATATGAGGTAATTCAGTTGGGTAGCATTCGAGTGCCACAGATTGTTCAAGTAAATGAGGAGATGTCGTATGAAGCATTGGTTGATACAACACAAGCTCTGCAAAGACTTACATAAGTAGTACAGAGGCTCATACAGAATCATCCACTATCCAAGATGATTTGAGATGTTCTTTTAACTATTGTTTTCTCAAGCAGGGGTAGAAGGAGTGGTCTGAGATTCTGGGGGAGTGTTTTTTGTTTTTGTGTTTTGAATCTGGTCTGAGATTCTGGCGGAGTTTTGGGTTAAAACTTTCGACTTTCAGCGATCATTTTGGTTCATTGTGTTTGATTGTTTAACTATGGTTCGGTGATCATTTTGGTTTATGTTTTTGAACGGTTGACTATGGTTTAAAGTTATTTGTTTTAAGTCTAAACCAACAACAAAATCCTTATGCTTGAGAAGCACAAAGTTAAAAAGGGGGAGATTGAAAATGCAACATTTGAATAAGAGGATGAACTACTTCAGAAGGACTCAACACTAGTACAAGAACAGAGTATCGAGTTATTTATGTCGGTAATTATAAAGCTAGAAGATTAATACAGGATTAGAAGGCCCAAGAAGCTTCTAGAAGATTAAAGAGCTTCATGTTTACGATAGGAATGTAAACATGAAGAAAGTGGGAAATTTCCTAATTGTTAAAGAAAAAGGAAATTGTCCAATTCCTATTAGGATTAGAATAGGTAGTTTGCCATTGTGTGGCATAGGCCTAGTTCTATAAATAGGGTGCGAAGGCTGATTGTAAGTCTTAGCACAAACAAGAGAAAGTTAACCTAGCTACTAAGTTTTAGTCTGTAAGAAAAGAGAAGAACTAAGAACTTAGAAAGAGTTGGAGGTTTATTTAAGAGAGTTTTCAGAAAATATAAAATTGTTTAGAACAAACTTGTAAACATATTTTCTATCAATCAAAAAAAAGTTTAAAGAAATCATTGTTTCATTGTTCAGATCATAAGTTCTCACACTTTCAGTAAATAAGAGTCTAAATTTCTCAATGGCTTAATAAGAGTCATATATGATTATGAATACTAATTTATGAAAATTGATGCAGATATCTAGAACATTTTGCAATCCCTTCAACTGTTCTCAAGTCATTATTAACCATCCATTTCAAAGGTTTGAGGAATTAAAAACTGTGTAAGCATTTTAAAGAATAAACAAAGTTTTTTTTTTGGCAGAAACTATAAACTATACGTGTGGTATTACTATGTTTCTAATTGATTTATTTTTTTAAGTCGTGTTGTCTCACAGCCATGTTGATAACTAGGTCTGCATCACTACTCCTAGATCGTTCAGTTGATGAGCTATGTCCAAGTATACAAAATCTTCTTCTTATAATAGTTTAGTGTCATTTTTCTTATAATTAAGTGAGAAATAATCAGATTAATACACAAGTGATACGCTAAATCTAACCTTTTTAACTACAGATGCAAGACCCAAATCGATAATGTTGAGGCAGCACGTAAGCAAGAAGCATTGGACTAAAGCATTGTAGGATGAGAATACAAGTGAGAAGGATATTATAAATGAGAATCACCAAGAATAGAAAAAAAGATAATTTCTACTCATAAATTTGCCGTTTCTTTTGTTATTTAAGTTGCTCTTGATAATTTCTTTTGTTTTGTATCAGTTTTATTTATCTTTTGTTGTTTTAATTTATGTATCCTTTTTATGCTAAGTAACTCTCGGTTTAAGGAGTGAAAGTTCTATGGTATTTTGCTCTACGTTTTATATGTTTTCACCAAAACTAAGATAGAATACTTGGATTATTAAATGAGCCAATTGATGGAATATCCTCCTAAGTTAATTCTATACAAAAAAAAAAAAAAAAAAATTAAAATAATAATAACAAAGGCACCTGGTGCTTTTGTTGTTGGGAAGGCCGACTCCAACGACACTACTATGGTCTCACTACTTCCCAATATTTGCATCAAGGTTAGACATATGGAATGATTTATTAAAAAAAAATTTCTCTATAATATTATCTTTTATAACTTTAAAAAGTTAAAAACATTATCAAAACGGTTACTTTGTTTGGTAGATTTTAGCTGTTTAAGTTTAAACTTTTATAGTTGTAAAAAAATTATGTTTAGTTATAAAAAATATGATCATTTCTAAAATATGTTTAAAAGTTTTAAGAGATTTAATTATTAAAATCAACGGGTTTCCAAATTAAATAGTAAACATTTATAGTTTTCTAAAAACAGTTAGTCGTGTGTTAAATTTGATTCAAATTATTCCAGTATTTTAGGAAACTATATTAACTATAAATGATACATTATATTTTATGAAATTATATTCAGTATAAATAATAAATTTAAATATTTTAAGAAACTATATTAATGATTAAGTATAAGAGATCTCAATCTTTAACAAATATTCTAATAACTAAAGTTAGAGATTGTTGCCAAAAAAAAATAGTTAGAGATTTATACAATTTTTTCAAAACACGATTACAAATTAAAACATGACATTAAATCTCATTTAAAATGATAACTTAAAATGATGAAAGATGCTAATTAGTTGAAATTAATTAAATATTTCATAAAATATAATATATATATATATATAGCTATACAAAAACGAAAACACTATAATTATATTAAATCATTTATCATCAATTTTGTTATATTTCTAATATATAAAATGTAAAGATTAATGAGAATAAAAAATATGGAAATATGTTCCGAGACTTTCTCATATCATTATCAATCTGAATTTTACCTATAAACCGAGAAATCTGATAATATTAGCGTAATTTAATCATTAATTACAAAAATCATGTATATCTAGAAATATTTTTTTTTTGAATTTGGAAACAAACAATAAATAGATTTTTACAAACAATTAAAATATTGAATGGTGATATCAAATATTTTGTTAAGATTTTTTTTGTTAAAATTGTTGAACACACATCTTCTCCTTATAAATAAAGGCAAATATATGTCAATACTTTTAATTTAACGATGGTAACGTACTCTCTTCCTCTCTATTATCATTTTTTTTTTCCATCATACATTATGCTAATATAAGTTTTAAAGACTGATGTGATTTATTCTTGTGATTTTTATGGTTTTACGAAGTCACTCCCTATGACGTTTGCCTTGGAGTTTGGCTTTATGATTATCCAAGGAGACTTTGTGTTGGCAATGGCAGGTTGTTGATCCGCTTGAATTGTAAGTTATTCATGGTCATTTTACTAATGGTTTCAATGAGTTTTCTACTAGATCTGGAAACTTATGTCGTTGATAATTATTAGGTCATGACTCATGACTATCCTCTTTGCTACTCTCGGGTGGACTGTTCTAAGTTCGGTATAAGTTTCTTTATCCGTGTCACCTCTATTTCTATTAATGTTCAGTCAAATGGATCCATCACTTAACAACGTTTTTGTTATTTCTTTTTGGGCTTTGGTGATTGTAAAATGGTTATAAAGGAGTATGGTAATAATCCTACATAAACTTTTGATGTGAACATAAGAAAAATTTACGTCTAATGTTATTAACATCTTTTTCTTATTTTCAGGATTCTAATGTTAATATATATATATATATATATATATATATATGTATTTGTGATAAATACCTACTTTGGGTTACTTTGTGTTAGTCTGTCCACACATTCATTTTGAATCTGTAATTTTTATGAATGCAACCTTTACAACTTTGAAAAAGTTTTTTTATTACTTCTACATGATCAAATTGAATTACATATACTGTTTTGACTCATTATTTTTTTATTTTTCTTTTATTTTTACCAAACTAATAATATTAGTTTTTAAATATTTTTAACTTCATTTTTTATTTTATCAATATTTATTATAATGGACTTCTACAATTATGGCTCCTAAAGACTTTGGGTTGAATTAAATAAGGCAAGTTTATGTTTTCTGTCAAAATTTATATATTACAGGTCTTCTCACTATTTTTAATAAAATATAAAAAAAATTTAAAAAATTAAAAAAACTAAATACCCTGCACAAAAGTGCGAGTTGATCCATAGGTTTACTTCACAGAAATTAACCCCAAATAATTTTAGTTTTACTAATACATAATTAATTAAAAAATCTAATGTATAGGGAAGATCGGATAAGACGGAAACGGGTAATTTTAAAAAAATAAAAAATATTATATAAACTATTTTTCATAGAAAAAAGAACAAGAAATAAATAAATCAAGATGGGATTATAAAATTACGATAGTTAAATTAAATTTCATGTGAATCTAAAATTTATGGTGAAGCGATATTATTTCAAACATTTAGAAATTTTGATGAAGGCAAACCAAGATAAGTTTATGTTATAAATGCTATACCAAATAATTATATTTACAAATAAAATTTTATGTGGGTGCGAATTTTTTACCTACTTCCTTATTTGCTGGACTAAAATATACAATCTCAAATTGATAAAATATTATTAAACTACAGTTATAAGATAAAAAACAGGGTATACTGTATATGGGATGGGACGGATTCCTAAAACAGACATAAACATATATATTATCTTTCTCTTACTATTTTTTAATTTACTTATATCTAATCATCTTTTTTTCTAAACCAAACTGAAAATAAATTAGTACAAAGTTGGATTATGAATGTTAATAATATTTTTAACATTCATAATTACAAATGTAACTCCGCATAGTCAAAACCTAATTGCAAATTTAGTTTTTTTAAAATTAACCCTCCACGTATGTGCGGGTCCAATCCCTAGTTTATTTCTAATTTTGCTAACATGTCAATATTCACAATTCTAAGAAAGTATTGTCCTTGTTTAATGTGTCGTTTGATACTCTTTAAGTATTAATTTCGTGATTAAATACTATTTTCTTTGGCTAAATTAAAAATGTTTTTTTTTCTAAATTATATTTAGTTGATGACTAGAATAGATTCTTTAGATTATTTTATTTACAATATTTTGGTAGAGCAAACAAGGCAGAATCTTACACATTAAATTATTCAAAAGAATATCGTTAAGAATTCAATGTCCTTCCTGTGCTTATTGATTCATCGTTTGCAAGTTCACTGCAATTCATTCTTTGGCACGTCTTTCAAGTCACAATTCACTATGGCAAGATCACACAGTTAGAAATCGAATTTCTTCTCTCAAGAAACCAGAATAACCGTTCATGTTGCAATTAATACGTGAATTGCAGTGAAGTGTCTGATCTTGCCATGTCATGGAGGATGGGTTAAGTCTTCTTAAGAAGTTGTACTGTGTTTTCATCTTTCTTAGGTCTTCTGTACTTATGTTTGTTTTCATGAGTTTGTTAAATTAGGTCTTTTAATTGTACTTATTTACATTAAGATGTCGTAGATGTAAACAAGGTTTTTCCCTAATATATTTTACATTCATTCCAAAAAAAGCAAAGTAAATTGCACTATATTATAAATTGAAATCATAATAGACAACTCACTGTAATTTAGATGGATTTTTGGTTTCTAAAGACAACTCACAATTGATACCTTCTTTGTTTTACACTGTAGTTATTTTTTGGAAGCTGAAAAGGAATAGTTTTGGAAGAAAAAAATGGGATTTATGTTAAGTCAAAATCTCTGTATGCATAAGAGAAAGAAGATGAAGGTGTGAATATTAGTACAGACGTGGTGGAGAACAGAGGATCATAAACATGATTACCTGAGTGGAACACTTAACGTTGAGTACTTCATTAAAAAGATAAATTTTTGTTCTCTTTTGTCATTTAGAAAATGGCGTTGAGTCAAAATGATTCCATGTATGTACAGTTTTGTCATTTAAAATTTTTAGATGAAGGTGAAAGTTTGTTTATGATTTATTTTGTCATTTATATAACAAAGCTTCAAAAATTAATAACATCACTGCATCCTAGCCCAAGGTTTATATTTGAAATTTTAGTATATATATATATAAGTTTGTCACCAACTAACTTATCCACATTTTTTAAAGTCCGTTTAACTTGATATATATAGAATGCTATTTCATAGCCAATGCTTATTTTCTGGTATAACTTGTTCTATATATAAATTTTTGTTAGAAAATAACTTATCGATAAATTATATAGACAACTTATCGTTGTTATATCAAAGACTTAATTTTTTTATAAGTAATGAAACTGGTTGGACAATTGCTTTGTCATCTAGATGTTGAAATCTCTAAAAATGGATCATGGAATTAGAAATATACCAATGAAATTTTCAATCTAAAAATATGAGTATAAGTAAAATTACTAAAATGAGCAAATACAAAATACTAATTCTAAAAACATTTAAAATTTTAACTAATCATACTTACATCAAACAAAATGAGCTTAAAATTTATCCTGCGGTGTAGCGCGGATATTTATCTAGTTATGAAGTAATTAGTTAACGTTTAATTATGCGGTTAGCATCACTCGATTATCTCAGAACTAAACAAAGAATAGTCCAATCAAGTCCGAAATAAACAAGCTCGATCAGTACGACCGCTAGAAGGAACCCCCAACAATCTACGAAGAAGAATCGAATCTATGGGAATATGAAACAAATCGGAGAAAAGACCAAAAGCCAAAGAAAAAAAAGACATAGGGGTGTATTGAAACAATGATTTTGGAAGATTTTATGGGATTTAGGAAATTTGGAATTTTGATAGATTTTAGGGAAGTTGATATGATTTATGGTAAAATTCTTTCAAATCCCACCGAAAACCATGAGATTTGGATTTCTGTATTTTTAACTAAACAAATCTTCTCAAATCCTCCAGAATCCCTAAAAGTTATTAAAATCCAAATTCACAAACTGTTTTGAATAACAGTGGATTTTAAAGTAGATTTTTAAATCATCAGTTCAATAACAGTGAATTTCATGAGACTTTTTAAAATTCATGATTGAATAACATAAAATTTGTAACTTTTACAGAAATCACCTAAAATGTCAAGTTGAATACACCCCCTTAGCTAAGATCGACTCTTTTAATATAAGTAGTGAGTTTGACGGCCAAGCTAGGTAGGACAAAAAAATTCTCAAGATACTAAGCTCAATATTTGCAAAACCCTAACTTGAATCCAAAGCTAGTTAGAAACTCTTTGTAATTTCATTGAGTTTGCTTGAGATTAATAAAGAAAATTGTTTATTTTTTTTAATTCTTCCCTTGTTCATCATACTTTTTTGGTTTAGAATTGTGCGAATCACAACCACGTTCACACAATAAATATTTTTACATAACGATAAACCAATAATAAATCCATTGAATTCAATTTTTTTTTACAGATATTTTCTCAAATTTCACGATTTCTCAACACTAGTTAACACAAATTATATTAAAAGGTTTCTTTAAAACAAAGTAAAATCTCTATAATATTAAAAAAATAACATAAAACATCAATCTATAAGGAAATGATAGTATACTTTTTGTATACAGTTTGAGAATAGGGAGTTGTTGTAGACCTTATCCCTAAGTAAACAAGTGCAAGTATTGCTCAATCAAAAAACCAATTTTGTATATAAATAAAGCTATTGCTCACTATAAGAAAATAACCCTTGAACAAGATAGTAAACCACGCTGTACTAGGAAAATATTTAAGTAAATTTGGATTTGTTTGTTACAAAATAATAGTAGAAAATTTATTTATTCTACACATTTTAAAATTTTATATTTGATTTACTTAAATTCTATCCCGATTTCGACCCGTAGTCAGCACTACTATTTTGGTTTGGGAGCAATATCAAGTTCACAAATTATACATTTGGTAAAATCTATAAAAAAAACCTAACCAAACATCTATTGACCTGTGATCTTATTACAAATTGTTGTGATCGTGTTTCAAAATCTTAATATACCAAATTTACAAATTGTAGTTATTGTTATAACATATTAGTATATATTAACTTTATATGTGAAAATTACCGTTAGATTATGTATATGTATATTGTCAACATTATACACTTAGTATTGTTTATATAGTGAATATTGTGTATAAAATTTTTTATTTTAGCCAATTAAAAATTTGTTATTGTTTCCTAAGATTTCTAAAATAATAAATAGAATTTTTTCAATAATTTCATTAAATAACTTTGAAAATATTTTTTTATTATTTCGTAAACAAATATAAACTTTTATATTGTTAGTTATTAGATTAATTAAAATACAATAGCATTTTTCGTAACATGCCCCATCAAAGCTGGTTAAAGTTCTAACAAGATTACTTAAATAAGTATATAAATGTTTTTTTATATAAGCAATGTTGTATCTTAGTTTTGAAATATATCTGTCATCATTAAACGATTTAGATCTGTAAATATTTAATCTTAGTTTTATAAATAAAATTAAGTTTTATAATTGTTCTATATAGTTTTTTTCTTGTTTTCTAAGATTTCTGAAACAATAAATATAATATGTTAAATAAATTTATAAAATAATTTTGAAAAAATAAATATTTTATTTTGTAAACCAATATAAGTTTTTCTTTTGTTAATAGAACAATATTCGTATGTATGTAAACGAAATACAATTCTCTTAACGTATTGCTTTGTCTAATTGTCATACACAGCTACACTATAAATAGATTTAATATATATTTTCTGAAGTTAATTACTTTTGAGATAACCTCCACCAATATATTTTTAACCATGTATGAAACATCCACGAGAACCTATGCGATGCCAATATTTCCGACGGTCACAACAACACAAATTTTAATCCACGTAAGGTAGATCTTTAATTTTTTATATACATTAAACGACACTCTATGTAAGTATTTCTCGTAGTTTTCAAATAATAACTAATAAGATTTCCTATAGAATATAACAATAAACATCAATATAATGAATTACTGATTAAATAGGAACAATGCCCATAAGTAACTTTGAAAGAAAGAAAAAAATCCTAAATGTTTGATTTTCTTTTCTAAGCCCTAAAACAAATAAAAAAAAACTGTATATATATATATATGTATATATATATATATATAAGACATCATATGTATATGTAGAAGACATCTTTATCACTTATCAGTATAGCTAAAATGTCTGAATCCATGCTTTATGAGATCCAAGCACGGAAATATTTGGTTCAATTGTGTGCGCATGTTATTCAACAGAGAAATTTACTAAATTCACCATTCCGTTGGTTTATTTTGCAGTATATGTATGAAACTTGTAAAAATGATTGATTAATCAAAAAAAGAAAATCAAACATTTTTTAGGATTTTTACATCATGGGTCATGGCGGATCTCATGGTAATTGGTAAATCGTGTGTTATATATAATCTTTTTTTTTTTTTTGAACAAAGGTGTTATATATAATCAAGGCTGTTTTAGTTCCGCCATGATGCGCAGTCTATCGTATACCACTGTCCAAACCATACACAAGTGAAGCCACTGACCATTCTTATTCGCACGTGGAGCGCATAACATGTTGGACCACACATGTGTGTGCTCTCAGATTATCTACTTCTTGTTAATAAAATTAAAAATTCATAATCGGGGAAAAGGATACGTCCAACTGAATAGTATGGTTTATGCATTTTTGTACTATTATGTAACTAAATTCACGCTTTGGTATAAATGTTTCTCTTTTCTTCAAATTATGTCACTGTTTTACTTGTGCAAATATTGGATGATATATTCTTATGGAAAATATAATTACGTTTAGAAATAATTACTTATATTAAGAAATATGGTTTTACGAACCTAACGTATACGACAAGAACAAAATGTTAAATTCACAACAAGTAACAACAACAAAAAACAAATATTTAAACAGAAAATGTAGATATGAATTATGGTACGTCGCTTGGTTGCTGTATTGAAACAAGTGATGGGCATTTCTCTGCTGTCTCATCTCAATCCACGACAAAGTTTGTTGGGTTGTCAAGGGAGAAATATACAAATCTTTTTTTTTATCAATTTGTTATTATTATTACTTTTTAACATTTTTTTGTATGTCAATATTAACTTTTTACGTTTTAATTAGTTGCCAAAATGCAGTTCAAGTTAGACTTTTATTTGTACTTATTCATAAAAGAGTTGGATTTTTAATGTAATCAAATTAACATCTTGTCTACTACTGTCACTCTTGATTTTTGTAAACTATTTATACATTTTACAAGCTAATAACAATATTTTTCCAAATTATTTCTTGAATACTACTATTTCTCCCACCAATAGAACGATTGTCATAATTTGTATTTCTTATGTTAATATTTTTTGGGGGTTTTTCTAAAAGTCTACAAAAACAACAATTCAACATATTAGGGTTTCGATGAAACGCTCTAAAAAGTGAATAAAGTATCGCTAGATAATGCCAAAAGTTTATCTTCCACCAAAACAAAATCCAGACCAGACCCACCTGCCAAAAATCCGGTGGTTTTGGACCGCCGTAGCAAGAAGAACAAGCCGGAAAGAGAGAGTCTCAGACTCTCAGTCAACGAAGAGTTAAAAGAGGTAACTTTATGAAGTCAGAATAAAGTTTTGAACTTTCTTGGAATTGGGACTTGGTGATGATTGCATATAACATGTAAAAATCTATGGATTGGTGGTTAGTTGTTATGTTGATGTATTGAAGAGCCGAAGAGCCGTCGTGCTCTGTGTTTTAACTTAGTCTAAGCATACTCAATTTGCGTTCCATTACCTGAGAGCTGTGATATGCATATAGCTATATTGGTCAATCTGCATTGTAGCTGTGTTATTCTCGTTTACATGTTGTCATCTTTTAATTTAGAACTTACTTAGGTTGTGGTCAGTATTAATCTTGTATACTTTATTATTCTTCTACAGAATTAGTTTGTGAGATATTGTCATATTACCAACCAGTAGATGCAACCTCTATTTCTTACTTGTTAACCATGGAATCTATACGTTATGACATTATGTGATTGAGAGATAGTGACTTCCGTCACTATCTAGAGTGGTTCTATTGGTCAATGTTAGCTTAAACTAGAGTGATTGTGAAACCTCTAGAGAAATGAAATGTGTTTTGTTTATTCATGGCCTCCATGGCTTTTCAGTCAGTTATTATCCAAATACATTTTGGCATCACTTGTAGAATTTTTAGGATATGATACTTTCTCCTAGAAACAACTTGGAATTACTGAAAAAGGAATCTTGATTCTTTGGGTGTTTTAGTAGAGAAAACATTCTTCACAGAGTCCTCATGAAGTGTACAAACTCCTCTAGCGAGTTATGTGAAGAATCTCCACTTTTAACAGAGGCTCTAAGCTGCTCTTTCAAACTGACAGCTCTCTTCCTCATCTCCTCTCCTTCTTCTTCCACCATTAACCTCTTCACAGCTCTCTCGACCAGTCCTTTGTCCAGTTCACCCTCCACTTGTATCCCAATTTTCCAAACACACTCCAAGTACCTCGCGTTCGCCTTTTGATCACCCGAAAATGGCCAGCAGATCATGGGAACTCCTTTGCCGAGGCTTTCTAGCGTTGAGTTCCATCCACAATGGCTCCAAACCCTCCTACCGCAGGATGAGAAAGTACTTCCTTCTGCGGAGCCCATTTAACAATGTAACCTCGACCCATAATTATATCACTAAACTCCTTAGGCAAGTACTCTATCCATTCCGAACCACGTACTGACCCAGGCCGAATCACCCACAAGAACTGTTGGTTGCTACTATCCAACCCCAAAGCAGTTTCCATCACCTCTTTGATTTCCATCAAAGCTACGCTTCCCATGCTTACAAATATCACAGATTTTTTTTTTTGTTTGTTCAACCATTCGATACAGCTCTTGTTCTCTTCAAGTAGACTCGTAGAAGCTGAGGCTACCATGTGAAGAGGGCCTATAGGATACACTGGAATTTTAAGCTGTTGATGCAGCAAAGAAAGAGATGAGTGCTCTAGACAGCTCGCTGTGTTGATTATCACCGAGGATGCTGTCCGTTTGTCAACTGTATTCCTGTACAGCTCCATTGTGCTTTCTGTTGATGACCAACGTGAAACCGGAAAGTCTTTGTATCTCAGGGGATGAAACTCTGGCACTAGCTCGTTTTCTTTTCCTTTAGGTTCTGCCAAAAAGGTCAAGAACCATGCTGTTATACGGATTATAGACACTAGCGAAAAATGGGAACAGAGAATTCAAAAGTACCATCCAAGGGAGCCAGGACATTGTTTGCATAGAGTTTGTCGAATACAGAGCGGCAAACAAAAGCTGTGGCACTGGTTGTGCTGAGAATAACGTTTGGAAGCTTAAACTCTTTGGCTGCAGCTTCAGCAAAGTACATGAACTCATCGTAGATGACGCATGAGATCTCTTTACTTTGTTGCAGCAGCAACTGACTCAAGCATTCCTTGAAGCTTACCTGACACTCTCTGTTGAGCTTAAGCAGAAAATGCACTGGTCCGAGATCCGTCAAAGCAGACTCCTGTAAGCTTTCTGGGATAGTGACAAACTGAAAATCAGTGAAGTCATCTGAAGGGATAAAGTGACTGAACTTGGTTTGAACAACTGTGATTGAGAAGCCCTTAGAGTGAAGGGTCTTCGCAAGTTGTATCATTGGAGATATATGTCCTTGAGCTGGAACTGGAACCAGGAGTAGTCGTCTCCTCGCTTGCTTCTCTTCCATTTCGGAAACCTGCAAGAACAACTAAGAGGTACTTCTCTCAGCTCCGTGCTTTGCTAGTTTTAATTACTCTGGTCATCAGCTTCTATGAATGTCATGTGCTTTATACAAAGAAGTATCTCAGACTTGTGGACGTTAATTCTCACATGTGAAGCTTGTGGTAGATGGTGTATGCTATTATGATGAGTGATAACACTGTAATCAGAGACAAGAGAAAGATCCTTCTCTCTTGTATCATTTAATAAGAGGTCCCAAACATAAATAGTAGACGTACTTTGTAAACTAGTATTTGATTTTTAAAATTTGTTTGCTTACAGAGTAAACCACGTACTCTGTAAATTTTGCAGATAAAGTTTGATTTATGCAAGTTCAATTATCTCTAATAACACATGAAGTTCTTGTGAACCTCTAGAGAAATGAAATATGTTTTGCTCATTCGGTCCATTTGTCAACTGTATTCATGTGCAGCTCCATTATGCTTTCTAACAACGTGAAACCGGAAAATCTTTTGTATCTCAGGGGATGAAACTTTGGCACTAGCTCGTTTACTTTTCCTCTGGGTTCTGCGAAAAGGTCAAGAACATTGTTTGCATACAAAAGCAAATATAATTTTTTTGTCACTTCACCTTCCTCCACATCAACATCCACTTAATCCATTCTTTTTTTTGCATAAAAAAATACTAATTTTAATATTCATTCATTGCATATTTATTACTTATAATTAATAATAGTAAAAAATAAATTAAAACAAATTAACAAAAATTAATTAAATTTTTAATTAGTATAAAAAATTATATATTTTTTTAGTAAATAATAAAATAATAATTATCTAAAAATGAATTAAGTAAAATAAATGAAAATTTTAAAATAGTAAAAATAATACTATAAATATGTTTTAGTAATAATGTTATTATTAATATTATAACCAAAAAATGATTATATCCAAAATTTAGAATGGGTTAATGAGTTTTAGAATGTAAGTAAGATTTTAATGCATGTTGGAGTAAAAAAAAAAGTTATGTAATTGTATATATAAAAATCTAAACATGAAAATAAAATTGAACTGAAACATTCATTTCTAAGAAACATATACCATATAGATTTACTATTAAATTTTAGTTATAAGAAAGAAAAGATTAATTACTTAACTTAACTTAACTTAAAAGTTTTGATCAAAAACAAAGACATTGTAAGGGGTACATTTTTTTTTGGAAAAACTATGAAAAAGAATTTTGAAAAAATAATCTATCTCAAAAAACAAAATCAATGGTCAGGAAATATAGAAAAATGGTATGTAAGCCGTTATAAAAAGTGGCATGTGCTTTGTGTAGCATATCTCATAACGTATATTATCAACTAGAGCTACAATTTTATAACATGATATAAAACATATATAACAAATATAACATATATATATATATATAATCAAATGCTTTTAACCCAAAACATTGGCAACAACATATTTAAATTACACTATATTTTTTTTTAGAAGACGAAGCTGAGGTTGCATCACAAAATTAACATCTGCAAATAACATATGAGATTTTAGGAAAGTATGTAACTTGGATTAGTGAATAAATATTTATTGTGGGGTTTAAACGTTTCATCATTTAAGTATTCTTGACTTAGCCGAAAATTCTATTATGGCAAATGATGCATTTGGACAACCTCATTGTAGCGACATAGCAGTAAAACTGTTCATGAAACTTTATATATTCGCATTTAATGTAGGATATCAATATGTTTAAATGGTCTCTATAATTAGGTCAACGATCGACATTAACGTTAGAACTTTTTAAATTATGTTTTCATGGGATATGAATATGGAATGAACTCTTTTAAAGATAAAAGGTCAGAAGATTGTCGACAATATTATTGCGACACTAGACAATATATGTTATATATAGATTAGTAAAATGCCTACGTTACTTATATAGATTTATCTTTTAATCTTCAAATTATATTCATATTCAATGATTTTCTTATTGATAAAAATTTTAACTAAAATCCCATGTAAAATCGCAAATAGATATAACAAAGAAATATTATCTTCAAAAAATATATATGTTGTATATCACTGAGTAAAGTATGTTTAGTATTTATATAGATTTATACTCAAAAGTTGGAAAAACGAGCTATTTTCCCCAAGAACTATCATCTAGCTAGATGGAACCGGAACTATGACCTTGATCTATATGTCTCCGTAAAACAAAGTTTGAAATCTATTTCTACTCAAATCAAAAGTTCTATATCTAAATCTCCTCAAATTAATAATTCAATATCTATTTATCCACATAAATGAGTTCCATCGGGTTTGATATTTATTTAACCGAATATTAACAATTTTAAACCAAAAAAAAACCAGATTTTGATCCGGTTAGAGCACAAACCCAATTAAAACCCAGATTTAGAAGTTTAGAACACAATCCCCGTTTTTTTTGGGCAAATCAACACAATCCCCGTAGTTCATCATATCATTCTTTACTTCGTCGGTGGAATGATCCGACGACCTGGATCCATTAACGGGTCAGAGCAAGAAGAAGTAATGGGAGTCGTCGACTTTAACGGTGGGCTCGTCTTTGGTCAACGGTCATTGTATCTCATCATCGACTTTAACTACTCTCTCTCTCTCCTTCGTTGTTTTCGATTTACTTTATAGTGGCTTGGGTGTTATTGATTTTTTACTTTTAATGTGTGGTCTCTTGAGTTACTCTCCGTTCTATAAGTAAGTGTGATCTGGGTTTTGCTACAGTTTTGATTTTATTGTTCTTCTTGTTGTTTAGAGAATGATGAAACTTTGGGTTTTTATGTCATTTCTGGAGCGGATTATACAAGTTTTGTAATCTGAGATTTAGGAAAAATTAAAAATAGTTTGTTTTCTGTATGAATTTGCTGGATTAGGAGGAGGAAGACGAGGAAGATGAGGAAGACGAGGAAGACGAAGGGGAATGAAGAAGAATTTTTGATTTTGATTTAGGAAGAAATAGATTTCGATTTATTTTGGGTTATTATTGGTTTAGATGGTTTGGTTTTGGAGTTAAAGCTTAAACCAATGTAATCCAGTTATATGGAGATTTAGATTTCGAACTTTTCATTTGGGGAGAAATAGATTTCAAACTTTGTTTTCGTAGATATATAGATCGAGGTCATAGTTCCAAGTCCATCTAGTTAGATATGATAGTTCTCGGGGGGGGGGGGGGGA
>NC_025688.1:13847462-13867263 GCF_000633955.1 Camelina sativa
GGGGGGGGGGGGGGGAATAACTCGTTTTCCCCTTAAAAGTTGGAATGATTATATTTGAGCTCAACAATTTCTATTGATAAGATAATAGTTGCAACTTTTGAGATCATTAACAAATCTAAACCGTTAGATGAGATAATAAAAAAAAATCTCATCTGTTAGATTTAAATTGACCTTAAAAGTGGGTTTGTTATTATATATTCTAAATAGTTATATGAGATAATAAAAACAATCTCATTTGTTAGATTTAAATTAACATCAAAAAATGAGTTTGCTATAATATATAAACATATAAATCTATGAAAAATTAGAAATCACAATCAATTACCTAGATTAATACTTGGAATAGATGATCGATGCATGTATAAATGGAAAACGACACTAAACAAATGTTAGATGAATGAATCAATAAATAAAACAATACAAGTTTTATCGAAGATGAGTGAATCAATGTTGATTAATAAATTGAAAGAAAAAATACTCAGAATTTGTATAACTTGGATGTGAAACAATACTCAAAGAATAAAACTTTTTTCAAAGTCCATAAAAATCTATATATATATAAACAAAAAGGTGTGGAAACAAAGAAGTGTGAAATAAAAATGTGCAAAAACTAACAAATTCAAACATTAAAAGCTGGGGGGTACGATGAAAAAACACAATTGTTGGATCAAAACATTGCAACTTTTAAGATCATTAACAAATCTAAACCATTAGATGAGATAATAAAAATAATCTCATCCTTTAGATTTAAATTGACTCCTAAAACTGGTTTGGCTATAGATTGCAAAAATGCTCCAGTCTCTAATCCAAGAGGATTTACAGATCTAAATCCAGAACCTCTTGATAATTAATATATATATACTGCAAAAGTAAAAACTAAACATTAATCTATAAGAAACACAAGAAATATATATCAAATTTTAATTATTTAAATTTAGGTCATTTAAACAGTGAACGTTATTGTAAGTCATTTAAAACATTAACTTTCATTGGTTAGGTTTTGTAAACATCAAGTATAATTGATCAAGCCACAAAATATATATATATATATATATATATATATAAACTGCAAAAGTAAAAACTAAACATTAATCTATAAGAAACACAGGAAATATATATCAAATTTTAATTATTTAAATTTAGGTCATTTAAACAGCGAACGTTGTTGTAAGTCATTTAAAACATTAACTTTCGTTAGGTTTTTTAAACATTAAGTATAATTGATAAAGCCACAAAAAAATATCACATTAAATCTGATAATTGAGAAACTAAGATGCGTTACTATGTCATTAACTATTCTCTTGTAGTGATAAAACGTTGTCGTTGGTATAAGAGCTTTAATTCAGGGAAAATGTCAATAAAATCACCAATTTTCAAATTTAGACTATTTAAAGGATGAACTTTGTTTTAACCATTTAAAACATCAACCTTCATCAAGAGGCAGTTGTGTTGGAGTGCACACCAGCTAATAATGTAACTTTCAATTGAATGAAGAGATTAACGCATAACAGTCTAAACATATATACACAAGTTTTTAACAAGATAACGACTTAGCAATCTCATATGTCCAGAAAAAAATTATTGCTTGAATAGTAGATAGAATCTAGAGAACACAAGATAATGCAATGAATTATGGTACAGTTGGGAGGCCGCGAAAGTTATATATATCAGACCTGAGAGCAATGTCTAGGCACCACCTTTGCATTCCCATCTTCGAATACAACACTACTATAAATGTTTTCTTACTCTCTCCCTATCTCATTTCATCTCTAAAATGGAAATGTTTAAAGAATACTTGTATTTTGATTTGAATGGTTTTTTTATTTGCATAACAACCCATGTACTTTGTAAAATTTTCAAGATCAAGCTAGATCTAAACAAAAATCAAGCTTCGGCTATTATGTCACATGAAGTTTATCAACTTTACTCTGCAGCAGCTACGTGCTTGCTTTGCGAGTTTTGGTTACTCTGGTCCAGTTTCTTTGAATGTCTAAGATTTATACAAAGAAGTATCTTTGTGAAATAAATATTAGATTCAGACTTGTGGACGTTAACTCTTGTGGTAAACAATTCCATCTTGAGCACACTAGTATTTGATTTTTAAATTTTGTTTGCTTAAAAAGTAAACTACGTACCCTGTAAATTTTGCAAGATCACGCTTAGGCCTGGGCAAAATACCCAGATCCGAAGATCCGATCCGAACCCGACCCGAAAAATCCGATCCGAACCCATATCCGAAATTGTAAAATACTTGAACGGGTTCTAAATCTCTAAATTCGAAAATCCGAACCTAAACCCGATCCGAACCGAAATCCGAACGGGTATCCAAATATACCCATATTATTAATATATAGTAGTAATATATTAGTAATATCTATAATTTTAATAATATAAGTATCCAAAATATTCAGATTTTTAGATATTTTCGATAATTTGAAGTATTTAAACTGTTTATTAGTAAACTTGGGTAAAAAATACTCTAAATTTTTAGATATATTACGTATTATTGAATAATTTAGACTAAATTTGATACTAAAATTTAGAATTTTGTGAACTTCGGGTAATCCGAATCCGAACCCGAAATACCCGAACAGAACCCGATCCGAACCCGAAGTCTAGAAATACCCGAACAGGTCCTATACCTCTAAATCCAAAAACCCGAAAATCCGAAATACCCGAACCGAACCCGAATGCCCAGGCCTAATCATGCTTGATATATGCAAATTCAACTATCTCCGATAATACATGAAGTTCGATATTGACTATTTCTTCTACTCATAGAGGGTTTGATCTTATTGAAAAGGTATAGAGGGTTTACACCACAGACTTCTGCTTGGAAAACGCCAAACTAATTTATTTATTCTTCTAACGCTTTTTTATCTATTCTTATAAAGCAAATCAATAAATACAAGAGTAAATCTAAGCATTCTTCTCTTTTCTATCTAACTCACCCTAGTATAGATCTAAGAGAAGAAAATCAACACTCACCTTCTTAGCTATTGTTTGATTAGCTTCGAAGTATACAATCTCTCACCAAAAGGTTTCCCAAGTGTTAAAGAACCTACGACTAAACTCTCTTGGTCTTTTATACTAGACCTCACAAAATCCTAACAAGAAGATCTTCAAATCTTCGTCTAAGGCAATTACTTGTTCGTCAAGGTCTCTCATTCCTTAATCGTCGAGTAAGATATTCTCGGAATATCTTCTCTCCCAATTCTGCTTTATCTTCATACTTGACCCACACCGACCATGACATGTCAGCTACGCCTCCTTGTCACTCCTCACCCATCTGTTCCCAGGTACAGAGTCATGTGTCCTTGCAGCTCCTTGTTACAACAACACTCTGCTACTGCAACTGCATCTTCAGTCTCCCCCTTTTTGACTCAGTTTGATAATCAAGCAACTGATGCACCCAAACCTGAAAGAGCCAAGTGACACACAGAGACACAAGACACAACCCAGAAACAGTAGAAAAACAAGTCCATCATAAAAGGACCAAAGCCTAGTTCAAGCTTATTACAGACAAAAAAAAAACAGAAATTCAGTCAATTCAGTTTATGGTCAAAGACCAGCAAGTTCAATAACCAGTAAAATACGGGAAAACAAAAACAACCGCTCCCCCGCAAACTTAAAACCCCTTCAATCATCAGACTCTGATCCCTCATCTCCTCCTGCTTGGTTAGCACAAGTGAGTCAAAAACAGTCGAAAGAAGGGAAACACAAACAATTGAGGTAAGAGGAAACTTACCTGCAGAAAGAGCTTCTTGCAGAATAAAAATAGCCCGATGCATGGCTTTGTGATCAGCCGCCGAGTCAGCCTTAGACGCCACACACGAAGATTCAAGTTGCGATGCCTTTCCTGCAGCCTTGCGTGGAGGTGGTTGGCGATCAATAACAACAGGATGCTGGGCTTGAAGAAGCTGGTATATCAAACTGGGAAACGGCAAGCGGAACGTCGACTGGGCTTGCAGACCAAGCTGGAGAATCTGATCATAAACCATCTGTCCAAAATCGAATGGGATCTGATGCATGATCATGTAGATGACCATCAACCTACCTGTGGAGATATAACCATGATTGGCAGTAGGGGACCAGTTGTTGTAAGTTGTAACAAAGCTTGTGAAGCTCCTTGATTGTTGAGTTCCGTACAACCGCAGGGACCAACTATTTGCACTGTTTGACCTTCCCGTCTGACATAAACAGAGCTAAGTCTTCCTCCAAAATTGCTGCAGTCCGTTGTCGTTGCTCACGCAGATCCACGGATTTGAGACCGAACAGCGCATTGATTCGAGTAGGGGAGAAGTCGTACATCCAGTCCCGCAAAAGAACATCCACCGACTCAGTGTCCACCTTGACAGTCGGAAGATTAGCCCAGAACTCATGGACCACCTCAGCGACATAGGGACCTACTCCCGTTACGGTCTTGAGCAACCCAGACTTCTTGATCAGGGACTTGACAGTCCCATCATCACCAAACACAGCACTCGCTTCTGGAGCCAGAATGCGAGCAGAGAAAGAAGCGTACTTGCGTGCAGCCTCGGTGGAGATGAACCGTTTCCGGTCGAATGGAATCAGAACGGGATCACGGACATGAGATTTGCTCGTACATGGTCGCTTGGCTTGGATGCCGGAGATGGCTGATTCCGTGTGTCGCTTGCAAAGACGAGAAGACACACTCGAGCCTTGAACTTCAACCGACGAATCAGTATCAGAGACTTCAACCACTGGGAAATCGACTGCATCTCGCTTCGGAGGTGGTGAGGCAGAGGAAGAGTCACATGCAACAGGGGATTGTGGAGGCTCAGACCGAGAGGCAACCGGAGCGTCACGCGAGGATGCCGTGGCGAATTCTTCAGGAATCTCCGCTGTCTCAATTCCATCTGGATTGTAGAGGACCATTGTTGTGCACGGCGGAGTCTTCGGAGTCGCCTCTGAGGAAGTTGAGTCGCCTCTGAGGAAGTTGAGTCGCCACCAACCAGTTGATGTTCCACCAGAGCAATGTCCTGTCGAGGTTGTACGAAGCGCTGCAAGCCACTTAGGATGGATTTCATTGCTGCAATGAGGTTAGTACAAATCGACAAGAGAAACAAGAAACCAAGCGATCAAGAAGAAGAGGAACTGAGAGGATTGAGCAATCGACTGTTCAAATTCTCAAGAAGGATGATGTGTGAAAACCCTAGACCTCGATCCTCTTATATACATCTCTTACAGGGCTGGATTGGGCCATGGAGAGACCTTAGTGCATGCATCTCTAGAAGCCGACCCAATTCCCTGCATCCACTCGACAACAACTTAGTGCAATAATGTGTTTTTTTTTTTAATTTGATTAAAAATAACACTCACATAATCAATTACAGCGCATTGAGCAGACTATTCAGACTTCACAGAGCATTGTTCAAGGACCCAGAGAGAGATTGATCCATGGCAATTGTTTTTTTTTTTTATTAAAGATAAATATATAAATATGAAACATACCTGGAAACCTTCACTTGCGAAGCCATGCCAACATTGCTCATGGAATCCACATCAAATACTACCACAACCTCTTGAATTGTCAAAGATTAACAGTCGACAAAATGGCTAGACTTTCACACAATCATGCCTTCAATCCTTTTGATGCCATCCAAACATGTATATACAGCTGAAAATTCTTTGAAGAGACCAAGAAGCAATTTTTTTTTTTTTGATGTTGACAGTGCTTTGTACCGCAACTTCATTGCTCTTCGTAGATCTTTTGGGATTCAGTGATATCACTTGACTTCTCAATCACTGAATCGACCTCAAGCCGCTGATGCAAACACAGGGCTTTGTCTCTCCTCAGCTCTTTGACCTCCTAAGAACATGACAACATTTTACAGGAGCATGGATCGACATGACAGACAACTATTTTCCACATAGTCTTTAAGCATTAAGCAGTCATCAATCTTTTATATATCCTAGGATTTCCATGGTCTGATTTGATGTGTGTCCCTATCAAGCAATCATCACAACTAAACAAAGAATTAGATTTCACAAATCCCAATGGACTTTCGCAGATTAGTAAATATGTTAAAGTCCAATGGTTTGGTAAATAAATCAGCTAACTGAAACTCAGTACGCACATGATCAATCTCAATCAGTTTCGCCTCAACCAATTCACGAATGAAGTGATGTCTAATATCTATATGTTTAGTTCATGAGTGTTGAACATGATTTTTTGAAATGTTAATTGCACTTTGATTATCACAATGAATTAAGATAGAGTCAGAAACAATACCATAATCAGCAGCCATCTGTTTCATCCACATTAATTGAGTACAACAGCTACCCATGGCAATGTACTCCGCTTCAGCAGTTGACAGAGAGATACACTGTTCTGCTTTTTGCTATGCCATGATATTAGATTGTTACCAATAAAGAAGCAACCACCACTTGTGCTTCTGCAATCATCCATGGAACCCGCCCAGTCCGCATCACAGTAACCTGTTAGACTGGTGGTTGTATCCTTGGTGTGTAGATTCCCAGTTCCATTGTGCCTTTAATGTACCTGATGATCTTCTTTACAGCCAGGAGATGTGATTTTTTAGGCCTTGCTTGATATCTCACACACACACCAACAGCTAAACGAATGTCTGGTCGACTTGCAGTCAAGTACAGAAGACTGCCAATCATCCCTCGATACAGCTTTTCATCTACATCTTCCGCCGTTTGGTCCTTTGAAAGCTTGTCATTTACTCCCATAGGTATTTTTGCTTCCTAACTAGTAGTGAGACCGTACCTGGTTATCAAGCTCCTTGCATATGTGTTTTGAGAGACAAAAATGCCTTCAGCTGACTGTTTAACCTGCAAACCCAAAAAGTAGGTTAGTTCACCACACATAATCATTTCAAACTCATCAGTCATATTCCGCACAAACTGATCAACAAGTTGCTGGCAGGTCGATCCAAAAGCAATGGCATTCACATATATTTGAACGAACATCAGGCCTTTGTCGAGACTCAAAACAAACAGAGTCTTGTCCACATTTCCACGAACATAGCCTTGATCCATAAGAAACATTGTAAGCCTCTCATACCAAGCTCTAGGTGCTTGTTTGAGTCCATACAGAGCTTTCTTCAACTTGTACACATGTTGTGGATGTTGTGGATCCTCAAAGCCTTTAGGTTGCTTGACATAAACTTCTTCTTGAAGGACTCCGTTAAGAAAAGCACTCTTAACATCCATTTGATGCAGTGTGAAATTCAGGGCACATGCCATTCCAAACAAAAACCGAATGGACTCCAATCTTGCAACAGGTGCAAAAGTTTCATCAAAGTCAACTCCTTCTACTTGAGAGTAGCCTTGAGCAACGAGTCGTGCTTTGTTCTTCACAACACACCCATTTCCGTCACTCTTGTTCTTAAAGATCCACTTTTTATGTAGAGATTTTTACCAATTAATATCCAAAGCACTAGTGATCATATCATTATAACACTTAGGGTCGAACCACAAGGAATAGAGTTTGCACACTAAGAATGCAAGAACTAAACTAAGCTAGGACAATGCAAATGTTTGGTTTTATACTAACAACCTAAGTGAAATGAAATCAAAGAAGCTAAAACGCAAATGAAATAGACAACTGACCAACCTAAACAAGTGTCTAAGCTAAGAAATTACCCACAAACATAAAGCAATGACAAAATGAAAGAGAGAGATGCAATTTATGAAAGTCAACAAAAGTCAACAAAAAGTCAACTCAAAAGTCAATAACAGAAATACAAGAATATAAAGGTCTATGGGTCTCTTTAGCTTGGTAAATTGCCACTAGGAAGGTCTATGGGTCTCTTTAGCTTGGTGAATTAGATTTTGGTTCCTATATATGTTAAAAGACTTAAATCTAGCAGCTTAAGCCCCTAATTATAAACTAATTCACTTCCATGACACTAGTTCATTCACTAATTACTCTTAATCATGCTAAGATTCCTCAATTGCAACTAAGAAACATAGTGATCATTAAATTCATGCTTAAACACCTTACAAAACACTCTAAACATCAATTTCCATTGGCTAGAATATGTTTTGCTCTTTAGGATTGAAATTGACATTTCATCAAACACCTTGTTGATATAGAGAGTTTTAAACCCTATTTTCCTACTGCAAGTGCACAGCAAAGAAGTAGTACTTAGGGGTCGAATCCCACGAAGACCAAGTTTTACTCTATGGTTCTATTGGTTCAATTTCAAGCTAAGACAATTCAAAGTTGGGTTTGTTTGGTAACAGTAACGCGATTAAAACGGTATAAAAAGGCAATAAGCAAAACACTAGATCAGGGGTAATTCTCGGGAATTTCAGAGATAGCAACTAAACAACTATTCAGGGCATAGATTAAGTACCAGTCTAGAACTCAAACATAAATATAAACTGATCCACTGTCGTGGTATCAATAACTCTATCTGATCGATTCTGTGCGGAAACGCGGAGCACGTGCTCAGACATCCGGAGCACATGCTCGGCGGTCCATAAACCCTAAACTGTCGTTTGAGCCCAGAATCGCAGACAAGCATTAAAGAACAGGAATGATAAGTTCACAAATCACCTACACATCAACTTTCGCAGGTCTAGGATAATTTGCCCACTAATGTCTTTTCTAGCAACCTATTACACTTTTGATGAATAGATAAACCTAGAATCATAGATTGGGTGATCAAATCAACCTAAGCATTAAGTCTAACAATAGTGAAGACAATCGATTATATAAAGCCCTATTTGTGTTCTGTTGCTAACCCATGAAACCCCTTTTGAAACCCCTAATCTAGCAAAGAAAACTACTCAGACATAGAGAAATGAATCATAGCAAAAGATGAGAAATTCAATGACATAAAAATAAAAAGGGTTCAGAGAATGCTTCACAAGGTAGCCGCTCTTCTCCCTCTCACAAAAGCGTCGCTCAAAAACAAAAGAAAAGGTAAACTATCTCTCCTAAAAACCCTAGGTTAAATAGCATACAAGTAGAGAAAAATAAGGAAAGATTCCAAATTCAAATCTCCCTATTAAAAAGCGATCTCAGCCCTCTTTCTCTCACAAAGGATCGCCTAAAATAAGGGGAATTAGGCAGGGAATCGGCGCCTAGATGCTTGCCACGTGTCGTCATGAAACCGTAGAGTTGGGAGCATGTGCTCGGAAATCGGGAGCATGTGCTCATGGGTCTAAAATCAGCTTTTCTGCTCCAATTCAACTCCTTTCTGCTCCGATTGCTCCTGCTGTTCCAATCCTTGCTTTTAGCTTCCTAGCCTCTTATTATAACCTGAAAAGGACTCAAACAACTACAAAACTATCAAATAAACGGGGTCAAAGTGAGTCAAAACCGTAACATATCACTTGTATGCATGAAATGTCTAAGCTAAGAGTTTCAATTTCTCAATCAAATCCTAGCCACAAATCCATTCCTAATGATAGATATCTTAATAACTAATCCTAAAAACCAAATCCTAACCATCAAATCTCCCTAATCTACCTTTAGCCTAAAGACCCATAGATTAGATTTACTCACACATGATTATAGAATAAATCATGGTGAAAAATGCAAAACAAATGTAAAGAAAAGAAGAAATCATAAGCAAATATGCAATTTCAAAATCAAATTGAAGTTTAATCATCCAAATCACCCAAAAAATATTTAACAACAAGTGTATAGACCGCTTAAAAAGAGGTTTTGGTCCGAGTTGGGTCGACCCGGTTCGAACTGGGTGGGGTTTGGATCGGATCCGGTTTGGTTTGCTACATTTCTCATCTTCAAATCTTCATAACTTTCTTACCTTCAATCTAGTCCAGGCGGTTTCTCAGATGGCTGAGCTTTTTTTGGCACTTGATCCAAAACTTCATTTCACCTCCTTAGCTCCATTTGCTCCTTTTTGTACCTAAATCAACACCAAATGCAATGCAAATGCAAATGCTGATGCAAAATTACTTAAGTGCACAAAGTGGAAAATAAAGACTCAAAAACTCAACAAACAAGTCTTAAACAATGCAAAATAGAGAATAAAAGCAAGCTAAAACATGGTAAAATATATGTACATCAACTTCGTTCCAACAACATTGACATCATCCGGTCGCCTTGTGAGATCCCACACATCACTGCGAGCAAACTGTTCAAGTTCCTCCTGCATAGCCTGAGATTATTCAGCTCTATTGATGAAACAAAACAGGCAAACTGGACTACTTCAGAATCCTGAGGCACCTGCTGAATGATTGATCACTGTTTCTTCCCAGCTAAATGAAGAAAATCGATCTGCTTTCCCCTGGTAACTCTTCCCCCCCTGAATCTCGCCGATAACATCGTTAGTACAGTGATTCCGATGCACCTGAGACACAACCGGAAGAGGACAAACCTCTGAGGAGACAACAAGAGTTGCAGCAAGTGTAGTAGAGGAAGCAGCTTCCGAGCCATTAGAGGAGGCGTCAGGAAAAGCAAAAACAAGATCATAGGGTTGTGAAATCGGGATGAACGCCACTCTCTGAAAAGAGATATCATCAAAAACCACATTGACAGTCTCTTGTACACAGCGCAGACGCTTGTTGTAGACACGAAACGCCATGCTGTTCCTAGAATAACCCATGAACAACCCATCATCACTTTTGGAGTCAAACTTTCCCAACTGATCTTTGTCTTTTAAGATGTAACAAACACACCCAAAAACATGAAAGTAACTGACAAAGGGAGTCCGACCCTTCCATAATTCCTAGGGTTTCTTGGAAGTACCAGGCCGAACAAACACACGGTTGATGATGTAACATGCAGTGTTAACAGCCTCATCCCAGAAGTGTTGAGAAACTTGATTCCCATGAAGCATTGCACGAGCCATCTCCTGCAGGGTTCTGTTCTTGCGCTCAAAGATACCATTATGTTCTGGTGTTCTGTGTGCAGAAAACTGATGAGAAATACCCTGAGCTGTGTAGAACTGATCGAACAACTCATTCTGAAAATCACCACCGTGATCACTGCGAATCCCTTTGATAGCCCACTTCTCACCTTTGATTTGTAAGGCCAGAATCCGAAAACACTCAAGTGTATCAGACTTTTTTCGAAGAAAACGAACCCATGTATAGGGAGAGTTATCATCAACCATGACAAAGATGAATCATTTACCAGTCAAGCTGTTGACACGAATGGGACCCACAAGATCCATGTGAACCAGGTCCAGAACACGACTAGAGCGAATGTCAGAAACAGCCTTGTGTGACACTTTGACTTGTTTTCCTTTGTTACATGGTCCACACACAAAATGATGATCAGATTGAAGCTTAGGTATCCCACGGACGATCTCTTGATGTGCAAGCTTTTGCATAGTGCGGATGTTTAGATGGCCCAGCTTTTGGTGCCACAACTCAGTATCTGTCGCTGTTGATGCAAGAAAACATTGTTCTGTTGATTTCCACATGTAGCAGTTGTTACCAGACCTCTTGCCCTCGAGCTTCACAGAGCCTTGTTGATCAACAGCTTTGGAATCCTTCTTGGTAAAGTTAACATCTAAACCTTCATCACACAGCTGACTGACACTGATGAGGTTTGCCTTTAAACCATCAACCATAAACACATCTTTGAGATTGGGTTGGGTGTTTCCACCAGTAACACCTTTACCTTTGATTACTCCTTTTGCTCCATCGCCAAAGGTAACACGCCCAACAGACACATCTTCAAAATCAGACAGGTTGGTGTGAGCTTTAATCATATGTCTTGAACAATCACTATCAAAGTACCACTTCTTCTATTCGTAACCATGTTGACCTTCAGCATGCGCCATATGACAGTACAAACCTCTTTTCTGAACATACAGCGGCTTGTAGGATCTCATGCCTCTACGGTACACCCCTTGCTGAGTAACCTTTGACATCCGATTGTTATATTCATAACATTGTTCCTTGAAGTGGCTGAGATTTCCAAAGTACCAACATCCATTCCTTCGACTTCGAGGTACACTGAATACGGGTCCATATGCATGATGATCTGAATAGGAATTCTGAGCAACATGGAAAGGATTGAACTGATGTGCTGCTGGAGCTGCCCTGTACGGGACTTTAGCAAAGGTCTGAATATTCCTTTGTGGAAGACTACCTCTTGTCTACTGATGTTTTTCCTTTGCAGATGTCGTCACTTGGACCTTTGATTCAGTAGGCACAACATCTTTGCTTACTGAGTTCAGACCCCTGACAAACTAAGTAGATGTCGAGGCATCATTTCCTTGATAACCAAGTCCCCACTTCACATTGCCAACTCTCCCACTGCTTAAAATAGTGTCAAGATCTTTTGTTCCTTTGCTCAACATTTTGATATTCTTCAGCTGTTCATCCAGTTTCTTCTCAAGTCTCTGAGATCTGGTCCTTTCTTCCTCAAGTTCTGTGGACAGCAGTGTGAGTTTTGACACCAAAGTCTCCTTTTCAGCCACCAGTTCATCATATTCCTGTTTCTTCTGAACAAGACTTGAAATGAGCAGGGTAACTTGTTCTTCAACCGACAAATCTGCTTCATCATCTTCTGAGTCGGATACCACAGTGGGTTGAACTTTCACAGCTTGTTCCCCTACTTTATTGTCTTCAATCACTCCCAACAAAGCCATATAGTTGTTAAGAATTTCGCCATCTTGCAAATCACCTTCGGATTCACTATCACTCCAGACAACAAGCGATTTGAATCTATTCTCCTTGGTGGGACATTTTGCTTTGGTGTGTCCATACCCTTTGCATCCATAGCATTGTACTGACCCTTTGCGCTTATTGTTAGGACACTCCACCCTGACATGTCCAAATCCCTCACATTCCATGCACTAACGATCTTGCTTATCACTCCTCTTAACATCTCTTTTTAAATCTGCTCTGCCTGCAGACAACGATCCTTTGCGCTGTCCACGCTCCATCTTCCGGAAAAATTTCCTAACCAGTAACCCAAACTTTTCTTCATCTGCAGAGTCTTGTGCCACAACAACCTTCTGAGTTTCAACAGCCTTCAAAGAAATGACTGAGTAGCTCGTTGTTCCTTTTTCTTCAGCTGTATCTCAAATGATTGCATCATTCCAACAACTTGACTAAATCTCAATTCATCTGAATTCATAGAGACATCAATGGCAGATCTGTGTGATAGCACTCAAATGACCGCTAGAAGCAGCAATAGTTTCACCTTCTTCCATGGACAGATTTTCAAAAGCCGAAGCCAAATTATCAAGACGTGTCCGTTTCACATTGGTGGTTCCTTCAAAGGTGACTTGGAGAATATCCCAAGCTTCCTTAGCTGCCACACATCCTTGGACACTGTTGAATTGATCCATAGGCAGTGAGTTGAAGATCACCGACAAGGCTTGTGAGTTGTGCTTGGATTCAGCTTTTTCTTCCGCAATCCACTGCTTCCGAGGTTTGGGCATCAACACACTTTTGTCGTCTTCCACTGTTGGTTCGGTCCAACCATCTTCAACTGCAAACCAGGCTTCCATACCAATGCCTTGAATAGCCTGTTTGACTGACACCTTCCAATGTCCATAGTGCTCTGAATCCAGTTTCAGAACCTTCGAAATCGCAACATACATTTGTGGTTTCTCCATACCTCTTGTCGCAAGATCTCACCAGTCGAAAAGACAAACATACTTTTATCAGGTGTCCGCTCTGATACCAATTGAAAAGGTATAGAGGGTTTACACCACAGACTTCTGCTTGGAAAACGCCATTCTAAAGCTTCTTTATTTATTCTTATAAAGCAAATCAATGAATACAAGAGTAAATCTAAGCACTCTTCTCTTTTCTATCTAACTAACCCTAGTATAGATCTATTTGTGACGGTCCTTCGGGACAAGTGGTCTTTGTGACGGTCTTTTGGGATGTGTAGACTTGGTGGCGGTCCTTGATAGGAAAATTGTTTCGCCTTTGCGGCTGTCCGGTTTAGGACATTTGTTTGGCTTTGGTGGCGGTCTGTTTAGAAATTTTGGCCTTCATGGCATTCCTGTTTAGAACATTTGTTGGCCTTAGTGGCGGCCCTTGTAGCATGTTGATAATCCTTGTATGGTCATGAGGTATTTCAGTGAGGGGATATGTGGTTGGTATGGCATTGAGATTTTTTACACGAGCCATGGGAGGGAGACCTAGATAGGAGATAAGACTCAGACGTGTTAAAAATTGTTTGCTCTAAGGACAGTTGGTCCTGAGCGGCTCTTGGAGGACTTTAGTTCTCCTAGTACCGTCACATTCTGAGACTTTGTGGCTCGAGAGTATGGCTTGTATATCGACTTCAAATGACGATCCGGGGCTGCGTTGTAGGGTGGTAACCCGAGAGACAAATATTGGACTTCACTTATACATATGGCATGCGGGTTTAGGCCCGATGAGGAGCCAATATTATGGCATGCATGCTAAGGCCTGATGAGGAGCCAGTAAAGGAAAGGCCAAAAATCGAGAGCAAATAATTCCTGGAACGTGTGTCTATCACCTAGAGGTAACCTTCATATATCGGTTGGAGAAGGTGCAGACCGTGGAGACGGTTGCACGGAAGTTCTTGGCTGATGGTTTTTCGAGATTCGAGGACAAATCTATATTGGTCAATGCAAGTTCGGTTCTTCGCGAGACGACTTAAGTTAAACGCTCGTTTTATTGCGTTCTGGTTTGGGAAAAACCCTTAGGTCGAATATATAAATGTAACTCGATGTGTTTGGCTGTTTTTAGTCGTTTTGCTAGAGAGAAAAGAAGAGAAAAAGTGTTCTTGAGCGTTCTTGGGAGTTTTTGGAGATTTCTAAAGCTGGGAAGGTGGTAGAAGCTAGCAGGGAAGCTGTTCTTCGTGGTTAGTTGGTCAGAATCTTCTTTTTTGCAAAGGTGAGTGCACAAAAAAGGTGAGTGCATGACCATGACTGATCTAATCTTGAGATTTTATAATTTTCGTGTTTATGTGTTATGTGGTTGTTATTCTTTGTTTGTTTGAGAGTTTTCGTGGTGTATGAGGCTTTGTGAGAGTCTTTTCTGGATTGGGATCGAGTTTGGTGCGTTTAGGGATGGATATCTGGTGTGGAGCTTCAAGGAGAACGATGCTCGACATCTGCGTCGTTCGACACTAAGAGTGTGTTGGTCAACACAGTTCGAGGACGGCGCGATAAAACCTAAGAGCATCGATCGATGCCATGTGGAGGTGACGATCGATGCAATTAGGGATTTTGCGAAATGTCGAGCATGCATCGGTCGATGCAGAGTTGGTGTCAGTCAATGCAGTCGAGTCTTGCATCGGTCGATGCAGGTTTGGTGTGGGTCGATGCAGCCCCAATCGGTGTCGGTCGATGCATTGGTCTGGTGTCGGTCGACATAACCTTTTCAAGACGCGGCTGGTGTCTGTTTTCCTAGTTTGATTATTTATTGTTGTTTGTTGGTTAGAGTTATTTCAATTGCTTGTGTGTATAGCCCAGTAAATGGGAATATTGTCTCACTGAATGTTTATGATAATAGTAACGCATCTCATATGTGTTGTGGTGCAGGTAAAAGCAAAGTATGATCGTGGAATCAAGGTGATGAAGAGGAGGATATTCTAGTGGCTCGTTGATGTGTTGTCTGGCTGTTGTTAGGTTATTAAAGTTGAGTCATTAGAATGTTATTAGATTGTTGGTTTAATATTTTATTATTTAGTTAAATTATTACTGTTATTGGTTAATTAATTATTGATTTATTGGTTATTAGTTTAATTGTATTGCTTAGATATTTCCGTTGTTTGGGTTGAACGTGGTTAAGTAGTTAGTGAGTATAGAATCATCAAATTGTTAATAATAATAAAAAATGGTCGGTCGTTTCAATTTTCCACAATCAAGCTTGATTTATGCAAGTGCAATTATCTCTAATAACACATGAAGTTCTTGTGAACCTATAGAGAAATGAGATGTGTTTTGCTCATTCGTTCCATTATGCTTTCTAATGATGCCCAACGTGAAACCGGAAAATCTCTGTATCTCAGGGGATGAAACTCTGGCACTAGCTCGTTGGTATTCAGGGATAAAATAGATTGATAATCCGTGCTGGTATTCAGGGATAAATTTTAAAAAATATATTTGGCATTTATATTGTAATTTTTGTTGTTGGTGTTAGTGTAGTGGATGTAAATTATAATATCTTGATAAAAGGTTTTAAAAATCTCGTAAAACTTTTTAAAAACATTAATTTTAGAAACCTTTCAAAATCATGTAATATCTTTTCTTGGTCCTCCACTTCTATCATTTAAGTAGAGGTCCAAAACAGAAATAATTGTCTTCTTGTTTTCTTTTCTTTTCTTTTTGTGATGCAACAATTCTATTTCGAGCAAAATAGTATTTGATTTTTAAACTTTGTTTGCAAACTAAACGACCTACTCTGGATTTAACTTTCTTTTTTTTCCTAACAAAGTAAAAAAAGAATATTTTAAACAAGAAAATAACTCATATAACCCTCACATTTTATGAGTTAGCTTTGTAATAAACATCTTAATTTAAGTCAATCTAGTTTTTCCCATTAAAAAAAGTAAAAAATAATTAAATAAATATAGTTATAAGGCATAAAAAATCAGAAATAAAAAATAAAAATTACCTAATTTGACACAAATTTACCAAAAATAACTGATTTAAACTCCAAACGAGCTTCAGAACTAAATTGACACAAATTTTATGTTAATAGTTCAAAAAACCTAAACCTTTAAAATACCCTTTTAATTTGAATTTTTTTTGGTTTCTTAGTTTTAATTTGAGTTAAACCGCAACCTAAATTTTTATTAAAAAGAATAATTTGGGCTTTAAGGGTTTTTAGAACCAGAAAATACTTCAACATTGTTTTCTTCTCCCTTCGACATTATTTTCTTTCCTGTGGGTATATTTTGAGTGTCTGGCGTTGGAGATTAACATATCAACATTGGGTGAGTATCTATGGGTCTGGTTTTACGAGTCTTTGTGGTTCTGGGTTTGTGAGTATTTGTCGACTCCGCGGGTGACCAGAATTTCCGGTAGCGTATTTGGCTCTCTGTTGGCATCATCAACCGGTACTGTTCTTCTTCCAGCCACAACTTCTTTCTTCCATTACTGTCAATTTAGACCATTAGTGAGTTTATACTTAATTCCTAGGCTTAAAATTGTCCAACGCAGATTTTCAATTTTGAGAGAGTCCTCCTTTTTATGTTTTCAGATCTTGCTCTGTTTTTTGTAACCAGCGTTTCAGTACTAATTTTCCGGGATAGGTTTTTGTCAACTTCATCGGATTTCTTTTTAGAGAAATTCTATTCCCGTGAAAGTGATAGTGTCTGAAATCAATTTTTATTGTTGTAGCCACAGATTTATGCCATTTTAATTCTTTAGTGACAGATTTTTGTGGATTAATTGTACTATCTCACATATTTTGTTTGCGATGGTGGTATGTAAGTTAGCTTATTTGTATCATACTCCCTCTATTTCACAAAGAGTGTCATTATAAATATATTTTTTTTTGTTTCATAAACAGTGTCACTTTATAATTCTAATGTGTTTTTACATTAATTTTCTAATTTACCCTTTTGCCCAAAGCTCATTTTCATTGAATTTAAACCATTAGTCACTTATTAAATAGGGGCAAATATGTCTTTATTAATTTGTGTGCATTGTGTCAAAATGACACTCTTTGTGAAAAAAAGGGAGTATTATTTACCAAAATATTGGTTTGTTTTTTTAGGAATGGCGTCATCCAGTGAAGTCCCCAAATATCATCCTCGACTATACGAAGATGGAAAATCGCCTTTGCTGAAGAGGAGCATAAATCACAATTATGAAAAATAAGACCCTTGAAAGAAGGATTAGGCTCGGATGTGTGGGATTCTTTGGAGAAGTCATCCCTTGGAGTGTTTTTAAAGCTTATTGAATTAGAATACACATGGTGCGCAAAGAATGTTCATTTCTTCCTCACGCATCAGCTGAGAGTCAACAACTTCCATGAGGTTTGGTTGTTGATTTATGATAGGCCCATCCGATTTTCTTTAAATGAATTTCGCATATAACATGCTTGAATTGTGATCCATTTGACGTCTCATACAACTTCGGTGCTGATCACCATGAGTTTTGGGCAAAAACAAAAATAGAAAAAAACATTGAAGGTCTGACGTTTAATGATTTACTAAAGGTGATTGATTTTTGCAAGACATGGACTACGTAGGAGAGGATTATGGTTAGGAAGATGCTTCCAGCTAAGAGGTCCGTGTTAGGCAGATGCTTCCAGTTACAGAGGATAACATGTATCCTACATAGTGCGACGCGGATGAAAACAAGGATCCAGACCTAGAGAACCTGATTGAAGATATTTTTTATAATCGTTTAAGAGCCAATGCTTGGGAAGGATTGAAAATAGTCAATGTGAGGAAGAAGAACCGAAAAGTAAAAGATGTTGAAGATGGTGAGATTAGAAGTAGTCAAAAGGAAAAGAAGTTGAAAGAGGTTGACTCTTGTGATGAGGAAGGAGCAGAAGTTCGAGACATGAAGGAGAAGTTGGGCAAAGAACATATGAAGGTTAGATTTTGTTTCATTTGCAGATTTGTGGACACAAGTGTTAATGTTACACTACAAGAAAACATGGTTAAATCCTACCAAATTTCCTACAAAAATTTTAGTAGAAAAAATTTCCTACAAAAAACTTACGATTATTCTACGATAAACAGTAATGTTAACTGGTAGTATGATTTTCTTACATATTAACTGGAAGAAATGTTAACAGGTAGTATGATTTTCTTACATATAAACGCCTGCAGGATGTTGTGGATGACCAGAAAACCTTGTTGGATATTTGGAAGCGGTTAGAAAAATTGAATGGGAATATTTCAGATTTGGACAAGAATCTGAGCAGTAGGATGATCTGTTTGGAAACTAAATTTGAATCCTTTCTGAAAGAAAGTAAAGAGCCAAAAACCAGTGCTGAGCCAAAAGAGGTCACTTCTGACAATAATGAAGATGATGAGGCACGTAGTAAAGCACATGTAAGTTATAATTTTCTTGTCTAGTACGATTTTTTTTTTTTTTTTTTTTTTNCATGCGTGTAGTTTACTTTGAATTCTGATATTTTTTTTATTTCGCACTCTTGGATTGTAGAGATGAATGAAACTTGAAAGGAAGAATATCCCGTCTCACAAGTTGTTATGAAAGTTACTGTAACATCCGCGAACCAAAATCCCGGTTTAGGGATTGCATCGGTCGATGCATAGCCAGTTACTTCGGACGAGTTTAAGTTAAACGCTGCATTTTGGGTTTAGGGAAAACCCTTAAACGCGAGTTTTGTCGCATTCGGCGAATTTGGCCGTTTTTGAGAGAAAAGAAAAGAGAGAAAAGGTTCTTGAGTGTTCTTGAGGATTTTGGGTGATTTGAGGCTGTTCCTGTAGAGATCTGTAGCTGGGATCATTATAGAGCTTCCTGGAAGTGTTTGTTTGCTTTTGTAAGGTTCAGGATCATCTTGGCAAAGGTAAGCGCATGACCATGGCTTATCTAAGCTAGAGATTTCTCTAATCTGCTTGTTATGTGTTGTTAGACTTGTTAGAATGTTATGTGAGTCGTTGGAAAGCTTTCTTGTGGCTTGGGATCGAGTTTTGTGGTTGTAGAAAACGAAGATCCGGCGAGAAGCTTCGGGGAGAAACAATGCTCGGCATGTGCGTCGGTCGATCCACTTTGTCCGTCGGTCGATGCAACTTCGAGGACGGCGCGATAAACTTAGGGTTTTTGTGCTATGTCGAACATGCGTCGATCGATGCAATGGAAGCATCGGTCGATGCAAGTGAACCTTGCATCGGTCGTTGCAAGTGAACCTTGCATCGGTCGATGCAAGTGAACCTTGCATCGGTCGATGCATATCGTGTCGG
>NC_025688.1:13868624-13924970 GCF_000633955.1 Camelina sativa
TAACATCCGCGAACCAAAATCCCGGTTTAGGGATTGCATCGGTCGATGCATAGCCAGTTACTTCGGACGAGTTTAAGTTAAACGCTGCATTTTGGGTTTAGGGAAAACCCTTAAACGCGAGTTTTGTCGCATTCGGCGAATTTGGCCGTTTTTGAGAGAAAAGAAAAGAGAGAAAAGGTTCTTGAGTGTTCTTGAGGATTTTGGGTGATTTGAGGCTGTTCCTGTAGAGATCTGTAGCTGGGATCATTATAGAGCTTCCTGGAAGTGTTTGTTTGCTTTTGTAAGGTTCAGGATCATCTTGGCAAAGGTAAGCGCATGACCATGGCTTATCTAAGCTAGAGATTTCTCTAATCTGCTTGTTATGTGTTGTTAGACTTGTTAGAATGTTATGTGAGTCGTTGGAAAGCTTTCTTGTGGCTTGGGATCGAGTTTTGTGGTTGTAGAAAACGAAGATCCGGCGAGAAGCTTCGGGGAGAAACAATGCTCGGCATGTGCGTCGGTCGATCCACTTTGTCCGTCGGTCGATGCAACTTCGAGGACGGCGCGATAAACTTAGGGTTTTTGTGCTATGTCGAACATGCGTCGATCGATGCAATGGAAGCATCGGTCGATGCAAGTGAACCTTGCATCGGTCGTTGCAAGTGAACCTTGCATCGGTCGATGCAAGTGAACCTTGCATCGGTCGATGCATATCGTGTCGGTCGACGCAACCCCGTACTGGGGTCGGTCGATGCATGTTGGTGTCAGTCGATGCATGTTGGTGTCAGTCGATGCATGTTGGTGTCGGTCGATGCTTGGTCCTGGTTTGTTATTGTTGATTGTTGATTGTTGGTTGATGGTTAGAGATGTCTCTATTGCTTGTGTGTATAGCCCAGTAGATGGGAGGATTGCCTTACTAAGTGTTTATAAAATACTCATACATTGCAATTTGTGTTTATGGTGCAGGGAAAGGGAAAGTGTGACCGTGAAATCAAGGCAATGAAGAGGAGGATGTTCTAGGGACTCGATTGGATGTTGTCTGGCATTGCTAGGTTGCTATAGTTGGGTCATTAGAACATTGTTAGGTTGTTGGTTCTATGATTATTGTTGTTTGGTTATTTGATATTGGTTTCTTATTGGGTATATATTGGTTTTGGTTATTTCTGCTGTTGGTTGTGATTGTGGTTAGGTGGCTAGTGGATATGGGACCACTAGCTGTAGTTTATTTATTATTATTATTACTATTTATTAATTATTATTTATTTTTTATTTTTAAAAAAAACGGGTCAGGTCGTTTCAGTTTGGTATCAGAGCCTTTACGGTTCTAGGTTTGGGTTCACTAGGCTTTGTGCTGGAGATGTTTGGGATTGCATGTCTTGATTGATTATGTGACTTAGTCAATTGTGTGTGGCGTGGAGTCCTAGAACATCCACTTCGAGCCTACAGTGTGATTCCACGGTGAGTTTATGTTTTTATGTTATGTTAATTGTGTGCTTAGCCTTCTGTTCATGGTAGTGCAGATGGTTAGAGGAGGTGCTGTTGCTGGTCGTGGTCGAGGACGCGGACGTGGTCGTGGACGCGGACGTGGTCATGGTAGGGGCAGAGTCCCAGAGGTTAGTGAGACTGCGGACCAGAGTGTGACAGCTAAGGGTATTGGCGAGTCGCAGGGTGTCCAGGGAGATTCCATGAGTGTGGCCGGAGGGGGCGGTGTTGATGCTCCAGTGCCCGGTGATGTTAGGGTTCTGGGTGTGGGAGTCCCAGCGGGTGGAGTTCCTGGAGTGGACCTTGCGGGTTTGTTAGCACAGTTGTTGGAGCGGTTGCCAGCAGTGGTATCGGCTCAGGCTCAGTTAGTGCCACCAGTGGTGGCAGAGGAGCGGCAGCCAGTGGCTGCGGATGTGAAAGCACATGGTCGTTATTTGTCCATGCTCAAGGAGATGAAGGGCATCGAGACTGCAAAGTTTTCGGGTGGTACAGACCCTACTGCTGTAGATGCATGGAGAACGAGTGTGGAACGTAACTTCCATACTCTGAGATGTCCTGAGGAGCTTTGGGTGGACATTGGGGTCCACCATTTGATTGGTGATGCTCAGGTGTGGTGGAGATCAGTGGCTGCTAGGAGAGTGCAGAGGGAGATGACTTGGGCTGACTTCATGGGGGAGTTCGACCGGAAGTATTTTCCGAGAGAGGCATTGGACCGGATGGAGGTGCAGTTCTACAGTTATCTCAGGGGATGCGGTCAGTGTGAGAGCTGGATTTGGAGTTCAGTCGACTTCTATGTTATGGGGGTCGAGCTATGGAGTCTGAGGAGGCTCAGATCAGGAGGTTTTTGAGAGTCCTACGTGATGATTTGAGGGTCCTACGTGATGATTTGAGGGTCCTACGTGATGATTTGAGTGTCCTACGTGATGATTTGAGGGTCCTACGTGATGATTTGAGGGTTCACTATAGAGGGCGGGGTTATGCTACGCGTGTAGAGCTGGTTGAGACTGCGGCAGATATCGAGGAGGATATCCGGGCACAGTGATGTGTCTGTATTTTATAGGTTTTTTAACCATAGTTTTTAGGTTTGTTTTGAGTCTTTTGTTAGGTCCAAATGTGCTTTTAGAGTATTTTTAGTCTTTTGTGAGTCTGTATAGGTTCTAGGATACTTTGGAAGGAAATTGAGTGTTTTGGGGATGAAGACAAGCATCTGAAGCCAATTTGGTGAAGAATGATCGAAATAGCAAGGAGATGGAGCAAACACATAAAAGCATCTAGGATCGGCTTATCCACATTCGGGATCGATTGATCCTGTACCCGAAGAAACCTTTCCTTTCTTGTTTTAAACCGACTTTTAGGGTTATATTTTACTATTTAAGTTAGAGGCTCGGCCTCCAAAGGCATAAGCTTTATTTTTTTGAGACTATTCTGTATTGAGAGCTGGGGGAGAAGATCTCTAATCCTTCTTGACACTTTGGAGAAGATTTCTAAACCCTATTTTCTTTATTTTGCTATTCAATTATGTTTTCTTCATCTTTGATTTGCTGTTCTTTTATCTCCATGTCCGAGTAGTTTATCTATTGGGTTTCGGGTTTCAAAGGGGAATTATGATTTTCTAAACTTAGGTTGTTAGATTTGGGGTTGATCTATTTTGTTCTTCATCTATTGTTGTTCTTAATGCTTAACCTAGATTAGCTACCTAGTTTCTGATTATAGGTTTAATTCATCGGGGCACCAAAAGTGTTGTTGAGTTGCTGGAAAATAACTGAGGTGAGCAAGGTGGACCTTCGCCAACGAAAGTTGAAGTTGAGGTACCTTGTGAACAGATCAAACTTGAACTTTTATTGCTTGCTTGGTTTGCTAGATCCAAACGACGGTTTAGGGTTTAGTGAATTCATTGCATAGATAGTTAACACTGCAAAAGTAGGTTAGCTTTACAACCGTGATTTGAGTTCTGGAACGGTGTGTAATGCATCCCCATCTAACCACCTTAGTCCGAGATTATATTCCCCATAGATTCCTTGCACCCAATATTTCCTTTTTGATTTAGATACTATTTATTTACTTTCCGTTTTTAACTATTACTTTCTTCACAAACTTTCTCTTTTGTCTTAGCGATATTTGATCTTCATAGTTTCATAGTGCAATTGTTTGGTCTCTGAGGATTCGATCCTAAAGTGTTACAACAATACCACTAGATCGTGGTGGAGTACACATTAGGTTATTAATTGACCTTTGATCACACAGTCAGTGGCGGTTACTCCAGCAGTTCAGCCTAGTAAGGCTCAGCATCATGGAGGTTCTAGCAAGGGCGGCAAGCCTGCGCAGGGAACCAAGAGGTGGTGGGAGGCTATGCAGAGGCCGAGTTATATGAGTTGCTTCGATTGTGGGAGCAAGGATCACAAGGTGGCTAGCTGTCCCAAGAGGAGTGCTCCGACGACAGTGGTTCGTGTATGTTATCATTGCAGGGAGCCAGGGCACATCAGGCCCTTGTGCCCCAAGTTGCAGTCGGTGGCATTGGCATCATTGCAGCAGGTGCAGCCGGGAGGGCAGCAGGTGGCACGAATTGAGCAGGCGTCGCGGGTTTACACGACTGGTGGAACCAGTGTCGGGGCGATCACATGTATAATTTCTGGTACTATGTCTTTGTGAATTCTTAGAAGTTCAGAGTTTATGTTTGCCTGTTATCTTGTTGGTGGGCGGGTTTATGTGCCACATTATGTTTGATTTTGGAGCTACTCATAGCTTCATTACACCGGAGTGTGTGGAGAGTGCGGATATCAGAGGAGATTCTGGGGAGCGTACATGAGTTGTCAGACTTGCGGGAGGCAAATTCCTGAGAGTTATTAGGCGAGCTAGAGGAGCTGATATTCAGATCATAGGAGAGTCGTGGTCAGCAGATTTGCTTATCAGTCTAGTGGAGTTGTATGATGTTATTCTCGGGATGGATTGGTTGCATTAGCATATGGTGCATTTGGATTGCCATCGGGGTAGAGTGGAGTTTGAGCGTCCAAGAGGGAAGTTGGTTTTTCAGGGTATTAGACCAACTTCGGGGAGTCCCGTGATCTCGTCCATTCAGGCTGGGAAGATGATCGAGAAGGTCCGTGAGGCTTATTTGGTCACCATATCTATGCCAGAGTCAGTGGGAAAGTCTATGGTTAGCGGTATTCCGGTTGTAGAGGAGTTTGAGGATGTGTTCCAGTCGTTGTAGGGGTTACCATCATCTCAGTCTGATCCTTTTACGATTGAACTGGAACCAAGGACGATGTCGTTATCCAAGGCTCCTTACAGAATGGTTCCAGCAGAGATGGCAGAGCTGAAGAAGCAGTTAGAGGATTTGTTGAGTAAGGGATTCATCCGTCCTAGTGTATCACCATGGAGAAAACCGGTGTTGTTTGTCAAGAAGAAGGATGAGAATTTCCGGTTGTGTATTGATTACCAGGGCTTGAACCGGGTCACTGTGAAGAACAAGTACCCTCTTCCGAGGATCGATGAGTTGTTGGATCAGTTGAGGGGTGCTACTTGGTTTTCTAAGGTAGATCTGGCGTCGGGTTATCATCAGATACCGATAGATGAGGCAGATGTGAGGAAGAATGCATTCAGGATGAGGTATGGGCATTATGAGTTTGTGGTGATGCCTTTCGGGTTGACTAACGCACCAGCGGTATTTATGAGATTGATGAATAGTGTGTTTCTGGATGTATCTGTCATCATTTTCATCGCCGATATCCTGGTTTATTCTAAGAGTCCTGAGGAGCATGTAGTGCATTTGAGGGAAGTTCTGGAGAAGCTGTGGGAGCAGAAGTTGTTTGCTAAGTTGAGGAAGTGCAGTTTTTGGCAGCGTGAGATGGGTTTTTTGGGTCATATTGTGTCTGCAGATGGAGTTTCTATAGATCCGGAGAAGATTCAGGCTATCAGAGATTGGCCTAGACCGCAGAATGCCACAGATATTAGGAGTTTTCTTGGATTGGCAGGTTACTACAGGAGATTTGTGCAGGGGTTTGCGAGCAGAGCACGTCTTATGACTAAGTTGACAGGGAAGGATGTTCCTTTTGTTTGGTGAGCAGGGCTTTGCAAGCCTGAAGGAGATGTTGACTAATGCGCCGGTGTTGGCTTTGCCTGAGCTCGAACCCACGGTTGGTCTCTAACATATCCCCAAAAGGCGGGATGCAAACTCCCCGAATAACGTAGCTCTGTAGCAAGTCCGCTGGGGAGACAAGAGGTGCTACACAAGTAAACTAAGTTACAACATTAGGTAAAATAATCACTTCATACGCAAAACTTATACTTACCACGAGGAGAGTGGCGATGCCCTTCCGGAGGGAATTTGTTGGAAGAACTTCCCGACTCTTTAGTGCGGCTAGGGTCGCCAGACTTCTTTTTGGAGGAGGGATCACCTTCCCTTGTGCTTGCTTTGCTCCGCTCATCCCCTACAGAGCCAGTCCAGGTACAGGTTTTCTCACGAGAGGAGGATGACGTTTCATGTTCTTTCCTCTTCTTTGATTGCTTCTTTCCTCTTCTTTAATTGCTCAAGCTGCTTCGAACTGCCTTCAGTCTTGGACTGATCAGGTTGATTCGGACCTCCCACAATTTGACTACCAACAGTAGCCAAGGGGGGAACTTCTCTCTCTGGATTCATCTGCTGAGTCTGAATTAACAATCACGGGAGGTTCAGACGGTTTGAAAGTCAGAGCAGGAACCTCGCTCCCTTCGGGAGCCGGGGAGTCAGTACCTTTCTCTTTCGAAGGAATGCGAGCTTTCCCTTCAGCGAGAACAATCGACATTTGTCTTTTGGTCTGCTTCTCCGCATTCTCGAGACCTTTCTTGAAAGCTCTCTCCTCTATGTAACCCATCGAGGAAGTGTCGAACACACGGGGGAGAAGAACGGACGTAGGAACGACTCCTGAGTCTCCCTCCAGATTCCCTAATGCGTTCACACGAGAAGGAATAGCACACGATTTGACCACCGCAGATTCAGGAAAAGTACTATGCGAAGGTATGAGAAAGTTGACCTCACTCGAAGTGGGCTGAAATAAAAATAACAGTGTTAAAACGAAGTAAAAAAAAAATTGATGTACCATACGAAGTGCTCTAAGCTACCAATTTTTGAAGCCCACTTTGGAACATATAAACCTGAGAGATGTCCAAAGGTAAGCTCGTTAACCGGGAAGAAGAACAACAACTTCCACCATTTTTAATCCTTTTCGGGAAGGTCATCGAAGAACTTGAGCCCAGAGAGCGGGCTAACGTACAGAGTCCCCTTGGTTCGCCCAGTCTTCACGGTGTAAATGTGAAGGAAATCAGCCAGGGAGAGTTGGTAATCGTGCTCCTCCGCTAGTGTCTAGAGGTAGAAAACAGTCCGAACGAAGTTCGGACACATTTGAGGGAGCGCAAAACCCAGTTCGAACATTATCTGAATGATGAGTACTGGGAGTGGGCAAGACAATCCACATGCGGCGAAGAATTTCTTGAACGCACAGCAATAACCAGGTGGAGGGTTCTCCAGAGATTCGTGAGCCTCCGGGAACCGGATTTCTATCTCCTAAGGGATTCCGCACAATAACCTAAGCTCCACCGTGTCTTTCGTAGAGAGAATATATGGAGGGTGTGTAGTGACCCGTATAAGGGAGTACAAACCGGACAAGAAAAACACAATGAAAGAACTCGGAAAGAGTTTGGAAAGATGGAGAAAGAACGAGCGTGAACCGTAGGCTAACAAGAGATTTAGATGTTGGATGTCGGGAGACAATGGTGAAAAAGTTTAAGAGAAAGATAAGGAGAAGGATGGCCAAGGAAAAATGGAGAGAAGAACGTAAAACGGTCCATAAAAATGGAATGGTCGTGTACCAGCCGACCGGCCAATATACCACGGGATCATGGATGGGAAGGTCACGGTACGTATCCAGTACGAGTGGAACGTACAAGCCAGATGGAGAAGATTTCATTTGTCACGGTCAAGGAAATGGTACGTTGAGGAAAAATGGTCCGGACACGGACATGGGACCGTGTACTACGGACAAGCAAATGTTTGTATGTGGGACGAAGATGGGACATGTTCGAGACAAGGGGGAAGCGGAAAGGTCTGGTTTTGCATGCATTCTTGGGGGAGAAGTGCATGAAGTCTTGGGAAATTTTTTTAAAAGAATCGGCTGCAAGGCTCGTGGTTCAGTTTTTTCTTTCTCTTATAGCGGAAAGGTCGTGGTTCATTTTTTTCTTTCTCTTATAGCGGTTCGTCAGAAGGTGGGTCCCTGGCCTTGTTTGGGAAGATAAATCTGATCATTACCATAATTAAATCATGGGATACGGAAAGGATACAAAATATATTTAGTTTTCCGAAGCAGTAGGACGAAGATCAAAATTCCCCCGAACTAATCAGTTCGGGAGACTTGGAGGGCAACTGTTGGTACCACGATCAGTTGTTCCCGGGCTACATGTTTGATCTCGAGCCGAATGATATGGGCCAAAAGTCCAGCCCATTAAGCTAGGAAAGACCCGGTAAGGAGAAGCGGGGACGAAGTGAGACAAAGAGACAATTACTTCGGAGCTCAGAGATCTATTCGAATATTTTGTTATTAAGATCGTAATAAGTGAAGAACGTGATTGGCAAGGTACATTGATTCCGCATTGATTATAGTATAGTAAGTATAAATAAGAGGGAAAGGGAATTGTAAGGGGGATCAAAAAAATTCTTACAAGCAATAATATACGTTTTTCATCTTGCAATACGACAATAGTCTAATTAGATCAGAACCAATACGGCGGTAAGATCCTCCGCTCCAAAAACACTCCGAGAAGAGAAGTACGCTTCCCGATCTCACATTGGTCACCCTTCGAGTCATGTTCTTTCTTATTTATCGAGTATTTTAGATGTTGGGAAACAAGTGAGTTCCAAAACAATTTGTGATATTTGCTTACGGGCGAACAGACCCGAGAATATTTTTAGGAGAGTTCTAATAAAGCTGCTGGGAATTTTGACTTAATTCACTGTGATTTGTTGGGTCCTTATCGTGTTTTATCTACTTCCGAGGCTGCTTATTTTTTTACAATTGTTGATGATTTTTCACCAGCTGTTTGGGTTTCTTTGTTGTGTGAAAAGAGTGGGGTTGTTGTTTTTAAAAAAAAAAATCAAGATGATTGAACGACAATTTGATAAAAAGGTTAAGGTGGTGCGTAGTGATAATGGTGGAAAATTTCTGGCTATGAGGTCATATTTTGCTGCTGAAGGGATTTTACACCAGACATCATGTGTGTATATGCCTCGTTCGTTGATGTTTCAAGCGAGTGTTCCTATCAACCCTCATTCGTTGATAATTCAAGCGAGTGTTCCTATCAACCCTTCGTTGATAATTCAAGCGAGTATTCCTATCAAGTTTTGGGGTGAGTGTGGTCTTACGGCATGTCATTTGATTAATTAAAATTCGTCGACCTATGAGATGCTGTATGGTGTGAAACCAGATTATACTTCATTGAGAGTTTTTGGTAGCTTGTGTTTTGCTCGGAAGGTTACTCGTAATAGAGATAAATTTGGTGAGAGAAGTCGACGGTGTGTGTTCATGGGATATTCGTTTGGGACGAAAGGTTGGCGAGTGTTTGACTTGGAAGCAAAAGAATTCATTGTATCGCGTGATGTCAGTATTTCAAGAATCCAAGTTCCCATTCCAGTCAACGGTGTCTCCACGATCTGATTAATTAAAGTTGGTTCCATCACAGTCACTTTTGTATGATGATGATGGTGCATTTTTTGATGATGTACCCAGTGTAGATGTAAGGGGGAGCATTGAACACGGTGGTGTTATGACAAGTGACGAGATGACTTCACCGACACAGGTTGTTAGAAATACTACTACGGATGTGGGAGATATTACTGAGAATCCTCACCAAGATGGGTCCTCTTCTCCAGCAGAAATACTTGAGCCGAATGTGACTAAAGGTAGCCATGACATTGTTTGCATAGATTTTGTGGAATACAGAGTGAAAAAGCAAAAGCCGTACGTGACACTTGTTATTCGTATTTGACACTCGTATTGATTTTTCTTATTTGCATACAAAAAAAATAAAAGCACGTACTTTGTAAATGTTGCAAGATCCAGCTTGATCAATACAATTCAATTGTCTTTAAAAATACATGAAGTTGAACAGTTTCACATTGTCTTCAGATACTTGACAAGCTCATTAAACGCGTTGTATGAGGTACCCCCACTTTTGACAGAGGCTTTTAGCTTCTGTTTTATACCAAGGGCTCTCTCCTGCATCCCGGCTCCTTCGTTTTCCACCATCAACCTCTTCACAGCTCTGTCAACCTCTCCTCTATCCACTTTACTACCTTCCACCTGAAACCCTATTCTCCAAACACTCTTTATACATAGCGTTCAACTTCTGCTCGCTATGAAAGGGCCTACAAATCATTGGAACTCCTTCTGCTATGCTCTCGAGTATTGAGTTCCATCCACAGTGGGTCCAGAAGCCTCCCGCTACAGGATGTCCAAATACTTCTCTCTGTGGTGCCCGTTTTACAATATATCCTCTTTCAGATATCATCTTACCGACTTCTTTTGGCAATGACTCTATCCCATTGAAGCCAGGGATCGAACCTGGTCGGATGACCCATAAAAAAGTTAGTTGCTACTTGCTATAACACAACCCCCAAGTCATCTCCAGCACTTCCTTGGTTTTCATTTGAACTACGGTTTTCGCTAGGCACTAGGCCCATCCCAAACACTCGACTAGCGCGTAGTGATTTCCAAAACATGGATAGTAGTATATCCAAGTATAACTAAATTTCCTCGGGAGTGGTTCACCGAATTTGGTGCAATTAGTCCAACAAAGTCCAAAAGAGTTGGTACATAATAGCAATATATTTTCTTTTAAAGTAGCCAAAAATAGTTCAAGTAGGAAAAGCTCGGCCTAGCGAATAAACGAAGCCCGATCAGTACGGCCGCTAAAAGAGAGATAGAATCGAATTCGAATATATATAAGAATATAAGACAAATTGGGAAAAAGAAAATAGTTTCATTTGAAAAATAAGGAAAAAGATTTATCCGAGATCGACTCTCTCGATACCACGAGTTCGACTATAAAAAAAAACTCTTAAGAATCCTAGACTCAATATTTGTAAAACCCTAACTTGTATCCAAAGCTAATTAAAAATCCTTTGCAATGTCATTAGCTTTTGCTCGAGATTAATAAAAAAAAAGTTGTTTTTTTTTTTAATCTTTCTCTTGTTTTAGTTCTCCAGTTTAGATCCGTGTGAATCCCACACTAGCACAACCACTTTCCCACGATAAATATTTTATATAGCGACAAATTAATAATAAATTCAGTGAATTCATTTTTGTTTACAGATATTTTCATAAAGTTTACGATTTTTCGACACTAGTTAACAAAAATTACACCAAAAACTTTTAAAAACAAAATAAATTCTTTATAAAATAAAAAATAACATAAAACATCTATCAATTTTTTATATATGGCCATTTATGGATATCCTAATATTTCTAATTTCTATCATTAACAGTAAATATGATAATTAATAAATATTCTAATATTCATCAAAGATCTAATCATTTAATCTGAAATTATTTAAAATCAAAATTAAATAGTATATACTAAAATTTAATAAAATTACTTATTCAGTTATTCTTGATAAATATAAATACTTATAAATTTTCAAATTCAACACCTTTTTATTTAATAACGTATATTTTATATATTTGTAAATACAATAAAATATATATATATATATATATATATATACAATTTTAATATTTTATTAAAAATAACAAATATTAGTTATGTTACGAATATATATAAAAATATATAGTTGTCAAAAATATATATAAATATATAAAATATTTTTCCGTGGTATTCAAGGTAAAAGGATAGTATAGTTTTGTATACAATTAAGTGTTGTCCAGTTTTGTATACTGCTCACTTAAGAAAATATGCCTCGGATCTTGACCATTTTGTTTCTTTAAAAAAAAACCGAACCGAAACTGGTTAATAATCTAGTGGTCTCAGACTCTCAGTCAACGACTCCCCCATAGAGAGATAAAAGAGGTAACTTTATAGTTTGTTTTTGATGAAAGAGTTTATGGTAACTTTAGCTCAGGGCCGGGCCTATCCCCTCTTTTCACAAAGGATTTAAAAGAAGGGCTCTCTCCTGCATCCCAGCACCTTCGTTGTCCACGATCCACCTTTATACAGCTCTCTTAACCTCTCCTCTATCCACTTTTCCTTCAAGTGAAGTGTTTTCACATGTTGCATCATTGGAGATATATGTCCTAGAGCCATACAGACTTTCTCCTCGCCTGCTTTTTTAATACTTCAATGTATTAGTTATTGGTTCTAGTTTGATCCAATGTTAGGAACAACTAAGAAATAGTCTTCTCTGTAAATGCGGATGAGGCAATAATAAAGTGCAGAAATTAAATAACACAAGATCTTTGTTAACGAGGTTCGGTTTTTCCTACTCCCCGGACCACGTCTAGATTTTGATTCCACTAGAACAAGAAAGCAAAATACAACCTATTCGCAAACGTGTAAATCAAGCACAACCCTCTTAATTCACCGCTCCGTTCTATAACATGAAATCTTAAGGATAAATCTATATCCTTAACTAAACTCACACTAAGTCTAGATTCAAGCCAAGATAACCTAACCTTGGGCTAAACTCCCCCTGAGGGTAGACTTCAGATCTTTAACTCTCTTGAGAAATCTTCACACACATGTCACACCGACGAACAAAGAAGTTTGAACAACACAAGCACCAAACCGCGAAACTAAGCCTCACACAATGAGAAAGCTCTCTAGGATTATTATCTTTACCTCTCAGCTCTTTTGCCTTTCTAGGACGTGCCCAACACCTTCTTATATACCCATCAAGACTTCCTAATCAGCATAGAAAAATATTTCCAAATTTCATAAGAAAAGGCTTTTTTCCTTTTTGTTATTTTCCTTTTCTTTTTCCTTTTAAAACTCCAATTTAATTAACCAAAGAAATAGTAGTTTTCCTCTTCAATTCATCTTCAAAACGCCCTTCAATATTGCCTTCTCAAACCTTCTAGAACTTCTCACACAAAAAACACCAATAATCCTGTATCACTTCTTGAATCATAAAGACACTACTTCAGACAAACCAATACATGTTCATTCTCCCCCTTTTTGACTATGCTTGTGAACTCATCAGTTCAAACACCTAAACAACATCACAAGACACATCTTCATTCTCCCCCTGAATGAGTCACAACATGGTCAAAACTAACTAGAAAATTCTCCCCGCTTTGCAATACGCGGTTGATAGCCTAGTACACCACCTCCATTGAAATTATCTTTTCTAACCCATATCTTCTTGCGCCTTAGACCTCCATATAACCTCTTGAATGAACCTGAAACAATTCCTCGTAAGATGTCCTTGAACTCCACAATGATAACATGTAGGACCTTGAAACCTTACATCATAAGCATTATCCATTTGGCTCCTCTCTCTCAACAATCTGAAATATCTTGGCCTAATATGCCCAACAACACCACAATGATGGCAAACAGGTCGAAAAACTTGTCTAGGTGCACTCTGCAATTCGAAAATCCTTTTACTATGCTCTTTCACATATACGTTCTCTGAAACAGTCTTTGAAGCAGTCTCTGACACAGTTCCTGATGCAGACGTAATTTTTCCACTTGAAACAAACACTGGATCCGAATTTGACACTTTTCCTTCATATCCAAGGCCACACTTATCTGTCTTGCCAATATTCAAAATATGATCCAACTTCTTTGTACCATTATTAAGCATCCTCAAACTCTTTTGAGTTTCTTGAAGTTGTACTTTAGCTTTTGATGCTTCTTCTTCCTTTTATGTTGCATATTTCTCTGCTTCAACGACTTTAGCCTCTAACTCAAGCTTTTCCTTAATCAAAATTGAATTATTCTCAATCACGTTAAGCCAATGTGCATACAACTTCTCATAACTCTTACCAAGTTTTTCATAACTCATATCCTCTGCATCACTATCACTATCAGATTCATGTTCAGATGCAGTTGTAGGTTTTGCTGCAGGTTCAGAAGCAGTTGCAGACACTGATGCAGCCACTGATTCAGAACTATCTTCAAAAGTGGTAAACGCCACAAAATTCTTCAGTTCTTCTTCTTCATCTGAATCAGTTTCAGAATCACTAGTAACAACATTCATAGCCTTCTTCTTATACTTTTGTAGATTGGCACAATCAGACCCATGACCGTATCCTTTGCATTCAAAACATTGAACATTCTTTGATGAAGTCTTCATCTCTTCACCCATTCTACTTTTCTTCTCTTCGCCCTTACGCTTCAGAAATTTAGCAAATTGTCTTGATAACATAGCCATTGAATCTTTACAAGATGATACCTTAAGAGCTACTCCAATGTCAACTTCCTTCTTTATTGCTTCCTTAACTTGATCATCTTTCTTCTTTACTCCTTCAGCTTCATATGCTTTGCTTAATTTAAAAGCTTTAAGAATCCCAACAAACTCATCAAAAGTCATCTCATCTAAATTATGAGCTTCTTCAACTACAAAAAATTTTGACTAAAATTTTGCTGGCAACAATCGCTTCAGCTTCTTCACAAGCTTTTTGTCTTTGTACTGCCTTCCAAGAGCAAAAGCCTCATTAGATATATCATATAACTTAGCACTGAACTCAGCCACAATTTTTTTTTCTTCCATCCTTAGATTCTCAAATTGTGATGCCAACATATCCAGCTTTGTTCTCTTAACACTTGAAGTACCTTCAAACATATTCTCCAATGACTTCCACGCTTTCTGAGCTGATACACATTGAGAAATTAACTTGAAGTGGCTTGAATCAATAGCATTGTAAATCGCTGTCTTTGCCTTTGAATTACAACTTGATAGCTTTTTCTCTGCAGCAATCCACTTATCTCTTGGCTTAAGACTCTCAACTACTTTATCATCAACAACTTTAGGAGTCTCCCAACCAAGCTCAATCGAATTCCAACAATCTTCATCAAGGTTACTAATAAACGTTTGCATACAAACCTTCCAATATCTGTAATTCGTTAAATCAAGGAACAGTGGTCTTGACATAGACGTGCCTTCTCTGTAATTCATCACAATTGATTCAAAGCTCTGCCTTACTTCCTAAAATACCCTCACCCTTGATCTATCCGAAACTAGACTAAATCTCTATCGAGAACCCGCTCTGATACCACTTGTGAATGCGGATGAGGCAATAATAAAGTGGAGAAAGTAAATAACACAAGATCTTTGTTAACGAGGTTCGGTTTTTCCTACTCCCCAGGACCATGTCTAGATTTCGATTCCACTAGAACAAGAAAGCAAATACAACCTATTCCCAAACGCGTAAATCAAGCACAACCCTCTTATTCACCGCTCCGTTCTATAATATGAAATCTTAAGGATAAATCTCTACCCTTAACTAAACTCACACCGAGCCTAGATTCAAACCAAGATAACCAAACCTTGGGCTAAACTACCTTGAGCCTAGACTTCAGATCTTTAACTCTCTTGATCAATCTTCACACACACGTCACACCGACAAACAAAGAAGCTTGAACAACACAAGCACCATACCGCAAAACTAAGCCGCACACAATGAGAAAGCTCTCTAGGATTATTATCTTTATCTCTCAGCTCTCTTGCCTCTCTAGGACGTGCCCAACACCTTCTTATATACTTATCAAGACTTCTTAATCACCATAGGAGAAGATTTCCAAATTTCATAAGAAAATGCGTTTTTCTTTTTTGCTATTTTCCTTTTCCTTTTAAAACTCCAATTTAATTAATCACAGAAATAGTAGTTTTCCTTTTCAATTCATCTTCAAACTGTCCTTTGATATTGTCTTCTCAAACCTTCTAGAAACTTCTCACACACATAAAACACCAACAATCCTGTATCATTTCTTGAATCATACAGACACTACTTCAGACAAACCAATACATCTTCACTCTCAGCTTCATGCTCTGCGAGTTTGTGTTACTCTGGTCCTCAGCATCTTTGAATGTCTATGAGAATTATACAAAGAAGGGTATTTCTTATATAAATAAATACCAAAAGAGTTCTTACTTGTGGACACTAGCTCATCCGTATTGGTATGTTTTGTTAGGTCTCTTCATATGTGACATGTAGTAGATGGTGTATGCGAGTAGTTACATCGATCTCTTTATCTTGTTAGAGAGTAATCAAAGACAAAAGAAAAGATGTTTTTTTTCCTCGTCTTTTTTTGTGATGCAACAATTCTACATTGAGAAATCTGCAAAGAGGAAAACATAATACGAGTTGTAAACCCAACATCGAATACTGCTTTAATTTGCATAAAAAAAAACCACACACTTATAAATTTTGCAAGATCAAGCTTGATCTATACAATTCAATTGTCTTTAACAATACATGAAGTTGAACAGTTTCACATTGTCTTCAAGTACTTGACAAGCTCATTAAAAGCGTTGTATGAGGTACCCCCACTTATCACAGAGACTTTGAGCTTCTCTTTTAGAACAAGGGCTCTCTCCTGCATCTCGGCTCCTTCATCGTCCACCATCAACCTCTTCACAGCTCTCACAACCTCTCCTCTATCCACTTTACTACCTTCCACCTGAAACCCTATCCCCCAAACACTTTCTATATACATAGCGTTCAACTTCTGCTCGCCATGAAAGGACCTGCATATCATTGGAACTCCTTCTGCAATGCTCTCGAGTATTGAGTTCCATCCACAGTGGGTCCAGAAGCCTCCCACCGCAGGATGTCCAAGTACTTCTATCTGCGGTGCCCGTTTCACAATGTATCCTTTTTCTGAGATCATCTTACTGACTTCTTTTGGCAATGACTCTATCCCACTGAAGCCAGGGATCGAACCTGGTCGGATGACCCACAAAAAAATTTGGTTGCTATTACACAATCCCCAAGCCATCTCTAGCACTTCCTTGGTTTCCATTTGAACTACAGTTCCCATGCTTACGTATATCACTGACCTCGGTTTCTGCTTGTTCAGCCAATCAATGCAGCTCCTGTCCTCTTCAAGTAAACTAGAAGGCGGTGAAGCTGTCATATTGTGAAGAGGGCCTATAGCGTACATCGGAATTCCAATTTTCTGTTCCGACCATGATAGAGACGAGTTCTCTAGACAGCTCACCGTGTTGATGATAACAGCGGAAGCTGTTCTTTTGTTAGCTACTTCCCTACATAGCTCAAAAAGGTCTTCTAGTGGCCCCAATCCTGAAGTCGGTAGGTCTTTGTATCGTAGTGGTGGATACAAATTTTCCACCATCTTTTCGTGCATTCCAGGATCTGCAAAACAGAAAAAAATAATAAATAATAAATACAAAGTTTAAGTGAAACGAATGTTTTCGGGTGTGTTATAAATATTTTTTTGGGCACCTTCCATGTCAACCGAGAAGTTGCCAGCATTGAGTTTACTTAGTACACAGCGTGAAACGTAATTTGTAGCACTTTCAGTGCTGAAGATGACACTGGGAAGGATGAACTCCTTAGCTGCAGCTCCACAGAAGTACATGAACTCGTCGTAGATGATACAAGCAATATCATTGCCTTGTTGTAGTAGCAACTGAGCTATACAGTCCTTGAAGCTTGCCTCACTGGTTTTGTTGAGCTTTATCATAAACTTGATTCCTCCTTGATCAGACTCTGGTAAGCTTTCTTTAATGGTGACAAACTGAAAGCCAGGGAAGTATTGAGAAGATGAGCTAACTTGATTGAAGTGTCCCTCTACAACTGTAATTAAGAAGCCCTTCGAGTAAAGGGCTTTCCCAAGTTGCAGCATTGGAGTTACATGACCTTGTGCTGGAATTGGAACTAGCACTATCCTTCTCTTGGCTTCCCTTTTCTCCATTGCTTATTTGCTTATTACCCTCTTTTTTCTCTTGTCATATCTAAATGCGGAACATATCTAAATAATTGATCCAAATTATTAATTTATTATTAAAATCCCATTGCTTTTGAAAAGTTTTTGCAATCTTCCAAATATGCCATATTATATTGTTAAGTCTTCCTCCTGTGGCAACTACTCTTCTAAACTTTTCTAGACGTTAATGTGACATTTATAGTAGTGACATTTACTACAAGAATAACATGTTGGTTGTTTTGTTCTGGCTCACTTAAGAGTTGGTGGCTTTTAGCCAAATTAGGTATTGTTTTGGAGTTTTAAATAATAATTAAGATGTCATGACTCATGAGGCTAAACTTTATAGGAGTATCCAAATATAACAAAATTTCCTCATATGTGATTCTCCGTAGTTGGTGCAATTATTCCAACAAAGTCCAAAGAGTTGGTACATAATTACAATATATTTCCTTTTAAAGTAGCTAGCTACACGTATGGTCAATGGTTTGAAACCCGGACTAGGCCGGCCGGTCGGACCGGTCCAACCGCGACACAATAGACATTCTGGTCTGGGTTATCTCTAAAAACCAGACAAATGAAAACCGGAAAAAACCGGAAAAAACCCGCTAAAAATCCGTGAACCGGTGGTTGAACCGACGGTTTGGACCAATGGGTCAGTGTCAAATTAAAATATTTTATTGAGTAAATGTCAATTATGCCATGAACAGTACCAATCTTTCTCTCATATGCCACTTTCGTGAAATCCTTTTCCCGCCTGCCACAGAGGATTCCAAAAAGTACCATTTTGCCCTTCTCCCATCGTTCGCGACACTTAAACAATTGAAGAAAAAAAATCTTTGTTTCTTCTTCTCTCTCTTGTCTTATCATCTTCTTCTTTGTTTCTTCTTTTCACCTCATAAATCTTCGTTTCTTTTTCTCTCTCTTGTCTTACCATCTTCTTCTTTGTTTCTTCTTCTTCGCCGCACATCCGCCTGAATAGTCCGACGTCTTTGGATGTAATGATGAATTTCTTCCTACAGTCACTTCTACGGCCAAATCCTCCAGTTTTCCGCCTCCACCAGCTCCGGTCGGCGAGATAGGGGAACCTAGTTCCAAACCCGACCCTTGGTATGTAAGAGAAGTATTTCGTTCTTCTATCTGATAGACATCCTTCAGAAAGGTTTTGGTCTGCCATTCCTTTTTTTGTCACTCCGTCTTTGGTAACTTACAAGTTACCTACTGTGCAGGTTAGCTAGGGAGGTTGACGACATCCACCAAGAGAGGTTCTTGTGTATCGTTAATTTTCTTCAAAGAAATTCGATAATATTTACTTTTCCATGTCTAACATATATACTTGTCCACTGTGTAGGTTATCTCAGCAGATGGACCACAATATTAACCTCACATACTTGTCCACTGAATTTATTTATGTCGCTCATTATTATGTTTTAGTATACCAAATTCAATGCAGGAAATGTTTATTTTCCCCATTATTATGTTTCCAATGCATGTCTGATGACCATGCAGGAACTGGATATATCCTCCCTCCGTAGGACCAGTTTCAACAGTCAAGGTCTGTCGAAATGTAGTTTCCTCAGTTTCAGCATTCAACGGACTCAGTAGGTGTCCACTGTTTACCAGTTTCAACAGTCTAGTCCCTAATGCAGGTCTGCTGACCACGAAAGCGCATGACCTATAATACATCAGGTGGACCAGTTACAGCAGTCAAAGTATATCCACCCCCATTTATGCCTATTTATGTCTTCGTTTTAGGTGGACTAGACTAAATAGGTATGATTCATGTCCATCACAACCATGTCCACATTTACATATTCATATATGTTTGGTCATCCATTGTTGATTGTGAAAATTTGTTATTCAAAACCCTTTTGTCTATCGATTAACTAACATATTCATTTCTCGTACTGTAGTAATGTTGTTGGGGTACTCACTGACAATGATGTGGCCATGGTGGACCAAATCAAGCAGACAAGGTAGAAGTCCACTCGCTGATGGACCATTCGCAAGTCACACAATAATTATCAGTCTATTTTTGTACAAACAACACTTAATGTTTGTCTTATGCGGTGGAAATTGTATATCTGCTGTTTTTGTCTACCGTTTCTTCTACCACTATCCAAGTCGATGGACATGTATTCTTATTGTTTGTGTCTACCTTTAATAAGTTGTACAACTAATGCAGTGTTTTTTAGTCTACCTTATTGTCACTTCTCTATTACAATATGATCATAGCCAATTTAATTAAACTTGTCCATACGCAATCTACTGGCGATAGACATTCTAATACTGATGGACATGTCTTTCTGTTGTTTTTGTCTACCTCCCCGCGTATCTCTGTCTCATGCGGTGGAAATTGTTACTTAGAAGTTTTTATCTACCCTTTCTTTTCTTCTGTCTCTATCATAGTCGATGGACATGTATTCTTGTTGTTTTTGTCTATCTTTAATATAAATGTACTACTAATGCAGTATTTTTTTGTCTACTGCATTGTCATCTCTAAAATGAGACTTGTCCATATACATTCTAATGTTGATAGACATTTGAATTCCGATTGAAAATCTAATGCCGATAGACATTATAATTCCGATAGACAATCACAAAGCCATCTCCAACAGACAATGTTCCTGCACCAAAAAACCTTCTTTGACAACAGACAAGGGAATTTGCAGGTGCCCAAATTAAATGCCAGAACATTATCTCTTTCTTAACTACCATTATCTCTTTCTTAAACCTATGAAGCACCATATGGACCATAGCTTCACTCCCATTAATTCATGTCCAATCGCCAATAATGTGAGCCTTTCGTTTGAATTGCCCGCCAATGTTTCCCCTCTATTAAGCTGAAGGTAAATTCGTTTTTAATCATCTCTCCCAAACCCAAAAAATGGTCTTTGACAAGTTTTTAAGCAAAAAATGACATTATTGGCCAAAATCCCTATTTTATTTTATCACACTTCAAACTTAGACCATATTGTAAATAAACGTTGTTATTTATTAAAAAATCACTTAGTTATTTTATCTAATCATTTAAAAGATTAATTTTAGTTGTTTAGTACTTAATTATGTATATTTTGTTCATATATTTATAGGAAAATAGATGTTATATTCATAAAATGTAAATAAACCAATAAACTAATTGATCCGTGGTTCAACCAGTCCAACTGGTTGACCCAGTGACCCGGAAGACTTTCGGTTCAGCTTCCGGTCCGGTTTTAAAAACATTGCGTATGGTTCTCCACTTAAGGGTGCAATTATTGGATGATTGGATCCAGTTAAGGGTTGGTAATGGTGTATACAGTATACGATTTAAGTATTTAAGTGAATAACGGTTTGTACGTAACTAGCGATATTTGACACAACTTATACAATAAGGATATTCAAGATAGACTTTTTCGATATAGATTGTGAGTTCAACGGCAAAAAAAAAAGAAAAAAAAAAAAATTCTTTAGTATCCTAAACTTAATATGTACTAAGTTCAACTCGTCCTACATTGCGGGATTGCTTTTAGTTATTTTTTCTTTTATATAATATTTTGTTTCTCATTTTTTAAATCATAATTTAATATAATTGTTTAGAGTCACATAACTTAATTAATACTTCTTTTTCTAAGTCACTTTTTTTAAAATATCACTTTCATGGTATTTATTTTCAAAAATACCCTTTTTAATATATAAAATGACTAAATTCTAAACCCTAAATTCCAAATATTAAACCATATCTCTAAAAACTATACCGTAAATATAAAATAAAAAACCAAACATAAAAAAATTATAAAAATTAATTTAACATATTGTAATTATATAAAAGAAGATAAAATGAAAATATTAAAAAAAAAGTATTTTTGAAAAAGATGTCTCAAAAAACAAATTCTCTTAAGTTTTTTACTTTTTTTTAGCGCAAACTATGCTTCTTCGGTGAAATTTTGATCAAGGAACTTCTTGGCAGCCACTCCCTACCAAGTTCAAGAGTTTTAACAATATGGAACTGAAACTAAGCAATTTCTACAAAAAAGAATTATATTCCAGTACTATTCAGAAAGCTTATTGGTTATAAATTTCATGAAGTCTAATTCACAGTACAAATTGGAAAAGCAGATATTATACTCACGGTCCCCTGCTAATCTCCCCGATACACTACACTACTCCATATGTCATGTATCAAAAGAAATAAACTATCTAATTATTGTAGAGGAAAACAGATAACAAATGATAAATCAGTAGCTAGTCGAATATATCCTCTCTTTTTTTTATGGACAAACAATTCCAATATATCTCCATGTCTCAATTCCAAATGATACTTATCATTTTTTTCTTCATTTGTTCCACCTCGTGTATAGAGAGAGTTGTCTCTAATCCAAAGCCACACAGAAATGTCCACTGCGTATAAACGCTTTTAAAAAAAAAAAATGATAAATTGGCTTTAAAAAAAATTATTTATCATTTGTGAGTTATATACAAATTCAGTTTTTAACATAATTTATCAACTGTTTTTATAGTATAGACTCCTCAAAGATCCAAGTTACATTTCAAGCAAAGATCCAATTAGGTTTCATTTGATGACGTGTAAAAAAATAAAGTTGAATAATTTTATTGGTAAACAAATAAGTTGATGTACAAGCTCCATATTTCACCAAAATACTAATGTGTGAGGATTAAAGAGAAACCTATTGTGTTTTTGTTGTATTGATTAATTTGTAAAACCCTAATTTGTTGCCCAATTTTGTATACTATTTAAGTATTGCTTTCTTTATGATAAGTGTTTATTTGGACGTTTAATACCTAATTTTTTTAAATCGGAAGAAAAATACCTATATTAATTAAAACCAACGAATTAATTCTCAAAAATATAAATGTTGCTATTTTCATACTCACATTTTCAAAACAAATTCAAAATTCCGATTTTAACCTTATCATCCTAATTAATTATTAATTTTTATTAAAATAATTATTGGTTCTCTTCTAACCGAATCAAACCATTTTCGAGGAATCTCATCGCCTTCATAATAAACCATTTTGTTTCTTTTAAACAAACCGAACCGGAACTGGTTAATAATCTAGCGGAGCGGTTTAGGAAAACGGGACATTGCGGTTCGAGGAATCTCATCGCCTTCATCCGAAACAAAATCCCACCTTTATCGGTTTTGCACTAAACCAGACCCACCAGCCACAATTTGCGGTGGTTTTGAACCGCCGTAGCAAGAAGAACAAGCCGGAGAGATAGAGAGTCTCAGTCAACGACTCCCGCATAGAGAGATAAAAGAGGTAAACTTTATAGTTTGTTTTTGATGAAGTCAATCAAAGTCAGAACAAAGTTTTGAACTTTCTTGGAATTGGAACTTAGTGACTGATGATTGCATATAACATGTAAAAATCTGTGGATTGGTTCTTAGTTATGTTTATGTATTGAAGAGCCGAAGAGCCTTCGTGGCTTGTCTTTTACTTAGTCTAAGCGTACTCAATTTGAGTTCCAATTGCCTGAGGAACTGTGAGTTGCATATAGCTATAATGGTCAATCTGCTGCTGTTATTCTCGTTTATATGTTTTCATCTTTTAGAACTCACTTCGGTTGGGGTCAGTATTAATCTTTTATACTTTATTATTCTTCTGCTGGTGTGAGTTTTCGAGGGATGTTCAAATACCAACAAGTTGATAAGAATGAAACAGACTGCAAACCTTATTAAAGTTAGGCAAGAGTTTACTTGATCCGTTTCTTTTTTTCCTTTATGTTCATGAATTCTAATAGTTTTCTAGAGTTAGGCAAGAGTTTATGGTCATTCTATTGGTCGATGTTAGCTTAAACTAGAGTGATTGTGAAACCTCTAAAGAAATGAAATGTGTTTTGTTTATTCATGGCCTCCATGACTTTTCAGTCAGTTATTATCCGAATACAATTTAGCATCACTTAGTAATCATTCAGTTAAAAAGGAATCTTGATTCTTTGGGTGTTTTAGTAGAGAAAACATTCTTCACAGAGTCCTCATGAAGTGTACAAACTCCTCTAGCGAGTTATGTGAAGAATCTCCACTTTTAACAGAGGCTCTAAGCTGCTCTTTCAAACTGACAGCTCTCTTCCTCATCTCCTCTCCTTCTTCTTCCACCATTAACCTCTTCACAGCTCTCTCGACCAGTCCTTTGTCCAGTTCACCCTCCACTTGTATCCCAATTTTCCAAACACACTCCAAGTACCTCGCGTTCGCCTTTTGATCACCCGAAAATGGCCAGCAGATCATGGGAACTCCTTTGCCGAGGCTTTCTAGCGTTGAGTTCCATCCACAATGGCTCCAAACCCTCCTACCGCAGGATGAGAAAGTACTTCCTTCTGCGGAGCCCATTTAACAATGTAACCTCGACCCATAATTATATCACTAAACTCCTTAGGCAAGTACTCTATCCATTCCGAACCACGTACTGACCCAGGCCGAATCACCCACAAGAACTGTTGGTTGCTACTATCCAACCCCAAAGCAGTTTCCATCACCTCTTTGATTTCCATCAAAGCTACGCTTCCCATGCTTACAAATATCACAGATTTTGTTTTTTTGTTTGTTCAACCATTCGATACAGCTCTTGTTCTCTTCAAGTAGACTCGTAGAAGCTGAGGCTACCATGTGAAGAGGGCCTATAGGATACACTGGAATTTTAAGCTGTTGTTGCAGCAAAGAAAGAGATGAGCGCTCTAGACAGCTCGCTGTGTTGATTATCACAGAGGATGCTGTCCGTTTATCAACGTGTTCCTGTACAACTCCATTATGCTTTCTGTTGATGCCAAACGTGAAACCCGAAAGTCTTTGTATCTCAGGGGATGAAACTCTGGCACTAGCTCGTTTTCTTTTCCTTTAGGTTCTGCCAAAAAGGTCAAGAACCATGCTGTTATACGGATTATAGACACTAGCGAAAAATGGGAACAGAGAATTCAAAAGTACCATCCAAGGGAGCCAGGACATTGTTTGCATAGAGTTTGTCGAATACAGAGCGGCAAACAAAAGCTGTGGCACTGGTTGTGCTGAGAATAACGTTTGGAAGCTTAAACTCTTTGGCTGCAGCTTCAGCAAAGTACATGAACTCATCGTAGATGACGCATGAGATCTCTTTACTTTGTTGCAGCAGCAACTGACTCAAGCATTCCTTGAAGCTTACCTGACACTCTTTGTTGAGCTTATGCAGAAACTCTATTGGCCCGAGATCCTTAAAAGCAGACTCCGGTAAACTTTCTGGAATAGTGACAAACTGAAAATCAGTGAAGTCATCTGAAGGGCTAAAGTGATTGAACTTGGTCTGAACAACTGTGATTGAGAAACCCTTCAAGTGAAGGGTTTTTGCAAGTTGCATCATTGGAGTTATATGTCCTTGAGCTGGTGCTGGAACCAAAACTACCCTTCTCCTCGCCGTTTTTTCCTCCATTTCGAAAACCTACAAGAACAACTTAAAAAACTGCTTAGCCTTCAAATTTTTTTTTTCTTTACTGTGACCGTTCTATGAGATATATTAAAAGGACTCTCTTTCTGATATAGATATCAGATTCTCAGACTTGTGGACGTTAATTCTCACATGTGAAGCTTGTGGGTAGATGGTGTATGCTAGTATGATAAGGTAACAGCGTATTATGTTTTGTTAGACATTGTAATATCTCTCTTGCCGACTTTGGCTTCATATCAAAAGATGGTCCAAACCAAAAAATTGTCACTTTCTGCCGCATTAATTCTGTTGAGTAATAAACTGCCAAAAATATTTTCGTATTTGATTCCAATTTCTTTTTATTTTTCATAAAACAAAACACATGTACTTTGTAAAATTTGCAAGATCAAACATGTTCCATACAATACAATGATCTCTAATAATACTTGAAGTTCAACTTCTTCACTCTATCTTTAAGTGCTTGACAAGTTCCTCCAATTCGCTGTATGAGGAGCCTCCACATCTTACAGAGGCTTTGAGCTTCTCTCTCAAACCCAAGGCTCTCTCCCTCATCTCTGCACCTTCGTCATCCACAATCAACCTATTCACAGCTCTCTCGACCGCTCCTCTTAAAACTTCACCTTCAAGTTGAATCCCTATACGCCAAACACTTTCCAAATACGTTGCGTTTATCTTCTGCTCGCTGGTAAAAGGTCTGCAAATCATTGGAACTCCTTCCACAATGCTCTCCAGCGTCGAGTTCCATCCACAGTGACTCCAGAAGCCTCCCACTGCAGGATGTCCAAGTACTTCTATCTGCGGTGCCCGTTTCACAATGTATCCTCTTTCTGATACCATCTTACTGACTTCTTCCGGCAATGAATCTATCCCGTCGAAGCCAAGGATCGAACCTGGTCGAAAAACCCATAAAAACGGTTGGTTGCTATTACACAACCCCCAAGCGATCTCCAACACTTCTTTGGATTCCATTTGAGTTACTGTTCCCACGCTTACATATATGACTGACCTCGGTTTCTTCTTGTTGAGCCATTCAATGCAGCTCATGTCATCTTCCGCTAAACTAGATCCCGGCGCTGAAGCTGTAATGTGAAGAGGGCCTAATGGATACACTGGAATTCCAAGTTCTTGTTGCAACCATGACATAGACGAGCTCTCTAGACATCTCGACGTGTTAAAGATGACAGCTGAAGCTGTTCTTTTGTTGATTGCTTCCCGACGGAACTCTAAAAGTGGCTCAAATGGCCCAAGTCCGTAAGGCAAGAGATCTTTGTTTCTTATAGGATACAAACTTTCCACCACCTTGTCTTGTAGCTCAGGATCTGCAAAGAAACAAAAAATCCGTTTTAAGTGAAAATAAATGGTTTCAAGATTGGTTATTAAGCTAGTAATGGGGACCTTCCATGTCGACCAAGAACTTCTCGAGATTGAGTTTGCTAAAAATACAGCGTGCAGCCTGGTTTGTAGCACTTTGAGTGCACAAAATGACATTGGGAAGCTTTAATTCCGTAGCTACAGTACCACAGAAGTACATGAACTCATCATAGATGATACATGCTATGTCATTGCCTTGCTGCCGCAACAACTGTCTTAAACAGTTCTTGAAGCTTGCCTCACTTGTTTTGTTGGTCTCCAGTATGAAATCGAATGCCCCGAGTCTCTCGAATTCAGACTCTGGTAAGCTCTCCGGTATGGTAACAAATTGAAAACCAGGGAAATGTTGTGAAGGAGAGCTTACTCGATTGCACTGTCCCTCAACAACTGTAATTGAGAAGCCTTTCAAGTAAAGGGCTTTCCCAAGTTGCATCATTGGGGTTATATGCCCTTGTGCTGGAACCGGAACCAACACAATCCTTTTCTTCCCTTTTTTCTCCATTTCTTAACCTCTCTATATATCTCTTTCTTTGTTTCCCTCTCTCTCTCTCTCTCTCTCATTGAAGAACAACTCTAAATATAAGTTATCAATAGAACTACAATTATTGGGAAATTTTCACAAACTTCCAAAATAGGCCAGATTGTTTAGGCAAGTGTTTCACATGTGACAACTACGTCATTTTCTTACGCCAAGGACCACATGTGCCCCCAAAAAGAAAATGTGAATGTCTTCCTTCTGTTGAATTAATACGTTAACGTGCGGTGAAGTTGTTGCATTACGAGAATTTAGATCATAATTAAAATGTTGAAGAGCTTATAGTCTTCAAATATATGAGATAATTTCCTCTTGTTTATATGTTTGTCTATATAGGTTGAGGTCCGTATAATCTTTATACATAGAAAAATGCAACAGTTTTATACTAACAGCTGTTAGAACAATGTATAAACTTTCATTAGAAAGAAGGACAGACATTTCAACAAAAGTAAAATGTTCTTTTTCTTTTTGTCCTTATATAGCTAGATAACTAGATTTCGATTAGTTTCGGTGCATGGTGTTAGTGTGATTGTTGGAGTTTGTGAAAAATTAGGAGTTATAAGAATTGTTGGAGTTTTGTGAAATTGTCAGTCATTAGAGTTGTTGAATGGTTTGAACAAAAACAGATATGAGTTCCATGGTTACTTTGTGTTATTTTTAGTCTCAGAAAATAGCAGTGTTAGTGTGATTGTTAGTTGCTGATTCTTTACTTTGGGTTCGTGTCATCTTAGAATCCTCATTCTCAGACCAAGTTCTAGACATCATTCATTGTGTCATATTTGATTCATACCACAAGTAAATGCTTAGGAAACGTTTTTCTGAGAATTAAGAATGCATTCACCACTGCCATATTGTTTTTAGAAGATCGTCTGCTGTATCACTGTGTTATTATTCTCTGTTATATGTTGTCTTTGAGACTTAGGTTGTGGTCAGTATGATATTATAGCAGAATCTATTATTTTGCAGGTTAATTTGTGAAGGTTGTTCAAATAACACTTAGCATATGCAACGTGTGAATCTATCTTCTTTATACTCATAGATTCCCACTAGTTTAGATCCGTGTATTAATATTTTTGTTAAAACTGTAATTTGGTGTTTTCAAGGGACATCTTCAAGAACTGGGAAGGTTGTGCCTCTACACAGAAAAGGCAAAGAGTCTTTGTGGTAAGCCTTAAAATTTTATCTTTTAATTATTTTCCTTGCATGATGGCCTCCAAAAAGGGCAGATAAATTACAAAACTCCAACATTTTAAAATTAAGCACAAGCTTGATCTACTAAACTCAAAGCTCTCTTATAATAATGTAATTTCAGCTTCTTCACTCTGTCTCCAAGTAGTTGACAATATCTTCCAACGCTTTGTATGAGGAGCCTCCAATTCTTACAGAGGCTTTGACCTTCTCTTTTAACACAAGGGCTCTCTCCCTCATGTCTGCACCTTCTTCTTCTACAATCAACCTCTTCAAAGCTCTCTCGACCCCTCCTCTTTCCACCTTACCTTGCAACTGAAACCCTATTCCCCAAACACTCTCTAAACACAGTGCGTTTAACTTTTGCTCCCCGTCGAAAGGCATGCAGATCATCGGAACTCCTTCCACAATGCTCTCAAGCGTTGAGTTCCATCCACAGTGGCTCCAGAATCCTCCCACTGCAGGATGTCCGAGTACTTCTATCTGTGGTGCCCATTTCACAATGTACCCTTTCTCTGAGACCATCTTACTAAATTCTTCTGGTAATGACTCTATCCATTTAGATCCTTTGATAGAGCCAGGCCGGATGACCCATAAGAAAGGCTGGTTGCTACTAGATAATCCCCAAGCCATCTCCAACACTTCTTTGGTTTCCATTTGAACTATGCTTCCCAAGCTTATGTAAATGACTGACCTAGGTTTCTGCTTGTTCAGCCATTCAATGCAGCTCCTGTCCTCTTCTAGTAAACCAGAAATTGCTGAAGATTTAAGGTGAAGAGGACCTAATGGGTACACCGGAATTCCAAGTTCTTTCTGTAGCCGTGTCAAAGATGACCTCTCTAGGCAGCTCACCGTGTTGATGATAACACCGGAAGCTGTTCTTTTGTTGACTATTTCTCTACAAAGCTCAAATAATATATCTAGTGGCCCAACTCCTGAAGTTGGGAGATCTTTATATCTTAATGGATGCAAATTTTCCACCATCTTATCTTGCACTATGGGATCTACATGGTAAAAAAATAAAAATAAATATACATGTTTCTGTGAAACGAGTGGTTGGTTTTAAGCTGCTTTTGGGTACCTTCCATGTCGATCAAGAACTTCTCGGCATTGAGTTTGCTTAAAACGTAGCGGGAAACTTGATTGGTAGCACTTGAAGTGCTGAAGACGAAACTAGGAATCTTGAACTCTTTAGCTGCAGCTCCACAGAAGTACATGAACTCATCGTAGATGATACATGCTATATTATTACCTTGTTGTAACAATAATTGACGTATACAGTCCGTGAAGCTTGTCTCGCTTGTTTTGTTGAGCTTTAACAGAAACTCGAGTGGTCCGAGTCTCTCGAGCTCAGACTCTGGTAAGCACTCTGGTATGGTAACAAACTGAAAATCAGGGAAATGTTGAGAAGGAGAACTTACTTTATTGAACTGTCCCTCAACAACTGTAATTGAGAAATCATTTATGTTAAGAGCTTTCCCAAGTTGCATCATTGGGGTTATATGGCCTTGTGCTGGAACTGGAACTAGCACTATCCTTCTCTTCGCTTCCGCTTTCTCCATTGCTTAACGTCTATCTCTCTCCTCTCTCTCTGACTCTCTTTATATCCCACTCTAGATTCTCGTGTTTCTCGTGTGACAACTAGTCTTTCTTAATGCAATAATAAACTTCCAATAATAGACGGAAGAAAGTGACAATTATTCCAAGAAAAGCGTTTTTCTTGTTTGTTTCTGTTTTGGCTCATGTAAGAGTTGGACGTTGTAGTCACGTTGGGTAGGCTTTTCCTTTTGAGGTTTAGACAATTTGTAACTAAAATGTTAAAGAAGCTTTAGTTGTAGTCTCCAAATATAATAATTTTTTTATCAGATGCGTAAATTCTCACAAAGTCATAAGACTCTATAATAATTGATACAATATATATTAGGAGATGCATGGAAAGGTCTAATTTGATAATTTTAAAACTAGCGTAGGTAGTGTAGTGGATAGATGTTATGTAAGAGTCACCCTACATATAAAATATTGAAAATATCTTGTGGGGATAGACTGTCTTAATTGTATTTTATAAACAAATTTGTTCAAATTTTAAATGTATTGATAAAAAGGAAATTAATATTCCAAGGAATGTTAACATTTTTTTGGTGTGTTCGTGCGTATAATTAAGCGTTCTTATAATACATGAAGTTCAGCATCTTTGATCTGTGTTCAAGTACTCGACAAGCTCATCCAATGCGTTGGATGAAGAGCCTCCTCTTCTCACAGAGACTTTAAGCTTCTCTTTCAAATCAAGGGCTCTCTCCCTCATGGCTGCACCTTCTTCATCCATCATCAACCTCTTCACAGCTCTCTCTACACTTCCTCTTTCCACTTCCCCTCCCACCTGAATCCCTATTCTCCAGACACTCTCTACATACATTGCATTTAACTTCTGCTCGCCTTGGAATGGCCTGCAAATCATTGGGACTCCTTCCAGAATGCTCTCAAGTATTGAGTTCCATCCACAGTGGCTCCAGAAGCCTCCCACTGCTGGTTGTCTAAGTACTTCTATCTGCGGTGCCCATTTCACAATGTATCCTCCTCTTTCTGAGACCATCTTACTAATATCCTCAGGCAATAACTCTATCCCATCGGAGCCAAGGATAGAACCCGTTCGGATGACCCATAAGAAAGGTTGGTTGCTATTCGCCAATCCCCAAGCCATCTCTCACAACTCTTTGGTTTCCATGTGAGCTTTGCTTCCCAAGCTTATGTATATGACTGACCTTGGTTTCTGCTTGTTAAGCCATTCAATGCAGCTCCTGTCTTCTTGCAGTAAACTAGGTCCCAGCGATGAAGCTGTAGTGTGAAGAGGGCCTAATGAGTACACTGTAATTCCGAGTTCTTGTTGTAGCCAGGACAGAGACGAGCTCTCTAGACAATTCGCCGTGTTGATGATAATAGCGGAAGCTGTTCTTGTGTTAACTACTTCCCTACACATCTCCAAAAGTGGCTCCAATGGACCAAATCCTGAAGTAGGTAGGTCTCTATATCTTAAAGGATGCAAACCTTCCAACAGCTTGTCTTGCATTTCAGGATCTGCAAAGTAAGAAATAAAAGATGAGTAAACTGATCGATTGCGAAATGGGTCATCAAGCTCTTTTAGGCACCTTTCATATCGGTCAAGAACTTCTCGGCATTGAGTTTACTTAACACAGAGTAGCAAACTTGAATGGTAGCACTGCTGGTGCTGAAGATGATACTAGGAAGGTTGAAATCTTTAGCTGCAGCTTCACAGAAGTACATAAGCTTGTCATAGATGATACATGCGATATCATTGCCTTGTTGCAGCAATAACTGACTTATACACTCTTTGAAGCTTGCCTCGCTGGTTCTGTTAAGATTCATCAGAAACTCGGCCGGTCCTAGTTTCTTAGATTCAAACTGAGGTAAGTTTTCTGGTATGGTGACAAAGTCAAAACCAGGAACATGTTGCAGTGAAGAGCTTATTTGCTTTAACTGTCTCTGAGCAATTGTAATTGAGAAACCCTTTGACTGAAGGGCTTTCCCAAGTTGCATCATTGGAGTTACATGACCTTGTGCAGCCACTGGAACTAACAGAATCCTTCTCTTCTCTGCCCTGTTCTCCATTTGCTGACCTCCTTCTCTCCCTTTTTTTTTTTTCTTCCTCTTCACAATGCAATAAGTGATCCAAATAATTATTAAAATCCCACTTGTGTAAGAAAATTCCCACGATCTTCCAGAAAAGACAATTTTATATACTTTACTTTAACTTAAGTGCCAACAAGTCAACTACTTAGCTGTGAAGATAAAGGTTGACACATCACTTACTTGTCAAAGAAGATCCGAACACATGCTACATCAGTAACTCTCATACCATATAAGTTTTTTCGACTAGTATAAAATTAAATGTTCCTCATTTTCTTTCTTTTAACCAAAAATTGTGTTTGTGCTGGGGAGCCACTGGCAGTTATGGTGCAGTGAACATATATTATGTAATTTTAATTGCTTCGCAAGGTTCTCATGAATTGTACAAGTACATCTAGCTAGTTGTGTGAAGAATCTCCCTTTCTAAAGAGGCTCTCATTGTAACTCACTAATAGGCAACAGATCATTTTACTATTTTAAGCAATAACCTTCCATTGTATTTGAAGTAATACTCGCCAATGACTAGTTAACAGAAAAAAGACAGTGACATTTATAGAGAAGCTAAGGTTTTTGATTTGTTTTAGTACTTAAGATAGTAAAATGTTCTATTTAAAGATGAGTCGTCCTCTAATTTTATTTGTTTAATTAACAAGTTCTTTGCATTACATACCTGCTTTGACTGAGAAGATCGTTACATCTTGTTGGAACTTATCATTAAAAGAGATCATTCAGTTTTGAGAAAATTGCGTAAAGGGGATACTTTTATTGAACTTGTATTCGTTTTTTTCATCGGTATAACAAGCTAAGAAACCATTTACTTTGCAAGATCAAGCTTGGACTATAAATATCTCAAGGCTGATCTACATGAAGTTGACTAGGTTTATTCGTCTTTAGGAATTGGTGCGAAGCTTATCATCTAGTTTCAGCTTCAGTTTTTTAAACCAAGGGCGCGCTCACTCATACCTGCATCTTCATCATCCATGATTAGTATAGAAATCATTCCTGAACAGTTCTAAATAAGTGATCCAAATTATTCTTAAAACCTCATTTGTATTGGCTGAGAATTTATGACATTAATTCCAAGAAAAAACCTGTTTCTTTTGTTTCGTCTTACATATAGTAGTTGATGGTTTTGAGCCACATTGGGTACGTTGTGTCTTGAGATTTAAGATAACAACAAAAATGTCAAGAGCTTTTACTTGATGGCTAAATGCATGGTTCTCCAATCTTGGTTGCAATTATTGCATCAAAGTGTAGGTAGACAGTTATAAAGTGTTCCTCATTTTCTGTCGATCGAAATAACTTTCCATTGTCTCGGAGAGTTACAACCTTATGAATCTGTCTCTAACTGAGAGACTTTACAAATCAAATTTGAGTTTCATGGTTGGAGGAACTGTGAATTGGATGTTCTTTAGTTCAGTATTTTCGTCACCTGATAAAAACTACTTTGAGTCATCTCTGTTTAAGTCCGAGTCATGGCGGAGTCTGTAGACATGATGAGCAAATTAATATAGCTGTATAATTAGAAGACCATCTCAGTGATCTTCTCTACATCTTTTAGGACTTAGGTTGTGGTCATGGTATCTTTTTGAAGTAATAATTTCCATTGTGTTTGAGGAGAGCAACCACCTTAATGAACCTTTCAACGTACGTAAGAAATTATTATTCCAAAACTCTATCTTTTCTTTATTCTATAGATAAATTGGGCATACCAAATACGAATACTAACTTGGAACTTTCCTCTGTTCCCAATGACTTTTTATTTTCACAAAAAAATGTTCTTTAATATTCTATGAAATTCAGCATCTTCACTCTGTGAGGAATATAAAGTTCAGTATCTGTTTATTAATCCTTTTGTTTGAAACTGTATTTTGGTGTTAACAAGATGAAACATAAGGGACGTTAAAGAAAGAGTATCTGGGAGGAACTAGCTGGAAGCCTCAAGCTTCTATCCGCTATGTTTCCTTTGCGTAATAAATCTTTAAATAAATGGTCTTTTGCAAATAAGATATGTGTTTCTTGCATAATTTTGTTTTGTAATAAGACTTCTTTGGCTAGTAATGGAATATTTTTACCACAAAACAGCTAAAAGAGATCATTTCATTTTGAGAAAACTGTGTTTTATAGTCAAATTGTTATTTATTTGGATCATAAACCATAATAAACTTTTGCAAGGTTAAGCTTAATCTTTTATGTTACATATAAGGTTCACCAGTTTTACTTTGTCTTTAGGAATTGTTACGTAATGTTTAGCGTGTTGATCACTCTGTCTTCAAGAGGTTGACAAGCTCATTCAGTGCATTGTATGAAGAGCCTCCACTTCTCACAGATGCCTTCAGCTTCTCTTTAAAATCAAGGGCTCTCTCCCTCATGTCTGCACCTTCTTCATCTATCATCAACCTCTTCACAGCTCTCTCTACACCTCCTCTTTCCACTTCCCCTCCTACATGAATCCCTATTCTCCAGACACTCTCTACATGCATTGCATTTAACTTCTGCTCGCCTTGAAATGGCCTGCAAATCATTGGGACTCCTTCCGAAATGCTCTCAAGTATTGAGTTCCATCCACAGTGGCTCCAGAAGCCTCCCACTGCTGGATGTCTAAGTACTTCTATCTGCGGTGCCCATTTCACAATGTATCCTCTTTCTGAGACCATCGTACTGACTTCCTCTGGCAATGACTCGGAGCCATCTCGGATAACCCATAAGAAAGGTAGGTTACTATCACACAACCCCCAAGCCATCTCTAACACTTCCTTGGTTCCCATGTCAAATATGCTTCCTAAGCTTATGTATATGACTGACCTTGGTTTCTGCATGTTCAGCCATTCAATGCAGCTCCTATCCTCTTCGAGTAAACTATAAGTTGTTGAAGCAGCTGTAATGTGAAGAGGGCCCAACGTATACACCGGAATTCCAAATTCTTGTTGCAGTCGTGTCAAAGACAAGCTCTCTAGAGAGGTCACCGTGTTGATGATAACACCAGAAGCTGTTCTTCTGTTGACTACTTCCTTACAAAGCTCCACAAATCTTTCTAGTGGCCCAAATCCTGCAATTGGTAGGTCTTTGTAACTCAATGGATGTAAATTTTCAACTACCTTGTTCTGTAGTTCAGGATCTGTAAAGTAAAAAAAATATATAAAGATATGTTAGGCAAAAGGATGGTAGGCAGAACGGGTAATAAGCTAGTTTTGGATACCTTCCATGTCGATCAAGAACTTCTTGGGATTGAGTTTGTTTAAAATACTGAAACAAGCTTTATGTGTAGCACTAGTGGTGCTAAAGATGATACTTGGAAGCTTGAACTCCTTAGCTGCAGCTTCACAAAAGTACATGAGATCGTCATAGATGACACATGCAATATCATTACCTTGTTGTATCAACAACTGACTTATACAGTCCTTGAAGCTTGCCTCGCTGGTTTTGTTGAGCTTTATCAAGAACTCGACAGGTCCTAGTGCCTTGACTTCAGACAATGGTAAGCTTTCTGGTATGGTGATAAATTGGTAACCAGGGAAGTGCTGCCAAGAGCTTACTTGATCGAGCTGTCCTAGAGCAACTGTGATTGAGAAGCCTTTCAATGTAAGGGCTTTCCCAAGATGCATCATTGGGGTTACATGTCCTTGTAATGGAAGGGGAACCAGCACTATCCTTCTCTTATGTGCTACCTTCTCCATTTCTAGACGTCTTCTCTTTCTCTCTGTTTTTATTCCCTTATCTCTCAATGTAGAAATCTGTAAATAAATGACTCAATGATTACTAAAATCCCACTAGAAATGGAGATTTCACAATCTTCCAAAGAAGTCCATTTCCACAATGAAGAGTACTTCTCATATACCATTTTACATTAGTAACCTTCCATTGTTTTAGAGTCGGGAGAGCCACGATTCTGAAAGAAGTAACATTGTAAGAAAAGTCAAAAGTTTTTTTTGTTCGTTTGTTCTGTGGCACACATGGAGTTGAAGTTTGTGGTTTTCACCACTTGAAAGGTCTGTTCTCTGGCATTTAAAGAGCTTTTGTCTTTCCACTTATTATGTGCATGTTCTGTTTTTTTTTTTTCTCCATAATCACAAACACGAATTAATAAAAATGTATTAGATTTACACGTTAACATCACAATGTAAGGTTAACCTCTTGCTATACATGAACGACGTACGTGTGCAACATAATGTGCCTTTCACTACTAAGCAATCCAACAGGCCTTCTAGTCAATAATCATCTCATCACAACATTGTGACATAATGAAAGCTTGGACATTTTTTCTGTTTCCCAATAATTTTATGATTATTTGCTCTTACAAAAGTCGTTGCATATTTATGAAGCTAGTGACATCCAATTAGCATAAGACACTTTCGTTAAAATCACAAACTGTTTTTACTAATTAAACAAAGTTGATACTCTAGAACAAACGCTCGCAATCGATCTGGAACCATCAACTTCTTTGCTCCACCATCGTTTTTTTAGATACTGTGTAGTAGCCTCAAACAAATGCTCGCAATCGATCCGGAATCATCAGCTTCGTTGCTCCAGCTTTATTGTCAAGATTTAGCTCCATCAAACTTGGCATGGCATCTTCTTTAATCTCCAACTGATCTAATCTTTTCATGATCAATACAAGTTTCCTCATCCGACAAAAACCTTGTGCTTTTATGCAAATTTTCGCTCCCGGGTAGCCAGAAGAATACAAAACCAGATCTTCCAGACGTTGCAGTTTCTGTAGAGCAGGCATTGGATCTTCTTGGAGATTTACTATAAGTTTTAGGGACTCAAGACTGGGAAAGATCAAATCCATGTCTATGGGAAGTCTTTGTACGCTGCAATGCAAGAATGTCAACTCGAGAAGGAGTTCGAACCGAACTGTTTCTTCTGAAAATAAGTTGAAGGTCACTACTTCAATCTTCAAGACACGAAGATTTTTCAGTTTGGATAAGCAAACTAAGTCCAAAGGAACTCTTCTTTGGTCCTTCAATATGTGGAACTCGTAGATCTCCAAGTCCTGAAGATTAATGAGTAACTCATGTTTTAGTTTGCTCCAGCTGTAGGTGGAGATAGACCTCAAGGTCTGAAGGTTCACTGCGTCGCCTATTAGTAATTCTCCGATGAATCTTCCAGTGACGTGCCTCAGTGATATGAGCTTACTTAGATCAGTCATTTTCTCAAAGCAGTTGCCTGATGCATCTAGTGTCTGTAGAAACCGTAAATTGGAGATGAAATCGGGTAAACTATTCACAACAGTATCGGCGGTCCCAAGGTACCTCAAGTGGACTAAACCACCAATCACATCTGGTAAACTCCAGGGGCTATATCCTTGACAAATGAAATGAAGTCCTCCAAGATTAAGCACTCGAAGTAACTTCAGTTTTAAAGTAATGGTTTCAACATAAGTAATGTCCCTCCTCGGTTCACCGAAGAACAAGAAAGATCGCATATGTCTGTTCACTCGTCTGTCACACAAGTAGTTGTTGTCCATAAGTTGGTGAACCGCTTCCTTTCTGCAAGTAGTAGTAGAAGAATGTTGCTCGGTGTAAACATTTACAAAGTTAAGCTCTTTGGCTTTCTTACTAACCAATTCTCTGATAAGATCATGGATTCTACAAAACATCAGTTTCTCTCGCTTTCTTTCCACGGCTTGGACCAAGCTTCTGTCTGTCAGCTCTTCGATGTAATAACGAGCCACATCTTCCATTGTTTTCTCTTTATCCTTTTGTATAAAACCTTCTGCTACAAGTAACTGTATCAATCTCTCTACATCGATCTCATAGTCCTCCGGGAAAACGCTAAGGTAAAGAAAACAGTGTTTCAACTGATTTCCCATCTCCTTGAAGCTTAGATCAAACAAAGTGGAGAAATGAATGGTGTCATCCTTTATACGCAAACTGTCCCGCACATCATGCCACTCGTTTGGCCTCTTCCTAGACATTAGCCCGGCAAGAACGACTATAGTAAGATGTAACCCACCGCATTTTTGAACCATTTCTTTTCCGATGTTCTGCAGTTCTTGATCGACTTTTTCAATATCTCTAAATGCCTTCCGCTCAAACAGGTTCTAGCTTTCTACAAACGTTAAGAACCTTAGGTAATGGGAGTAGACTCTCTGGTCTGCGCCTTCAGCCACGGCTCTAATACGTGTAGTGATGATGACTCTACTTCCTTCATCATTGTATGGTAACGCTCTCTTCAAGCTCTCCCATGCTTCTATCTCCCATATATCATCTACCACCACCATATATCTTTTTCCTTGTAGAATATCATGAAGGTAACATTCTAGCTCCTCCTCCGCCATCTTTTCAAGCTCTACTTCAGATGCTTCTTCTCCCAAAGATCTTATGATTCTCACAAGTATATCTCTTGTTTTACATTCTCTAGAAACATTAGTCCATACGCGATATTCAAATCTTTCCTTCACATCGCTGGAGTTATAAAGTTTTCTTGCAAGAGCAGTCTTTCCCAGACCTCCCATACCGAATATGGAGATCATAAATGTCTTGTTATCTTCATCATCGTCAAGAAGCTTTGTCAAAAGAACCTTAGCATCATTTCCCAAATTAACTACACACTCTTCCTGATCATCAGATCGAGCTTGACGAAGCTCCTTCACCCTTGGCGTACTCGCTACTGCTCGATGCTCGTTAAAGTTTCTTATCGCATACGTCTCCCGCTTGCGAGTAACATCGAACATTCTTCGTTTGAGGCTTCTGATATCATCAACTATGTTGTACGCATCGTTATTTTCGCCGCTTATGTTGGTCAATCTCATCAAGCCTAGCCTTTGTGGTCTTTTTTCTAGTTTTAGAAGATAGGTGTCCAAAACATCCTCGACGTCATAAGCGATGTCTAAAACAAGTTTTGCCCACTCTTTTGCTTCTGAGATCTCATCTTCTCTCTCACGAGCTTCAACATCCTTGAGATAAATTTGGATGCATGTCAACTCCGTCTTGAGCTCCTCTAGATCGTCTTTGACTCCCATAAACATTGACGCTTCTTCGATGAGATAGTTGTCTATCTTTCCCACAACAAACTCCGTGATTGCATCTACCATGGCAACAGGATCGAGTTGAAAATCTCAAAGTATGGACAAGATTAAAGATGTATGTTTTCTTTCCTTGTGTAACCTTTTAATTTTAAATATCAAAGGCCATGGACACTTGACTTTTGTGGATGTTTTGTCTTTCATATTTTGAACAAGTTTTATATATGGCCTCATCATATCCATAATATTATATGAGCACTATCCTCAGTTGGTAATTACTTTAAGGAACTCGACGTAGACGTGCTACCAATATAAACTCTCTCGTATGTCAAGTAATTATACGATATTTTGTGAAAGTTTCAAAATATTTTTTCAAACACCTAGTGAATTTTTTTTTATCTTTCCATAAAAGAAAAAATCTAAAACATAATATTTTTTTATAAAATGTTTGATTTTCAAAGTTGTTAACTCACGTGACAACGTATGTAAAACATCGGTAGGAAGAGAAAGATACCACTCGTGGCTAAAACTATAAATAATACTTTGTAATGTGAAAATATGAATTGAAAATTTAAAATAATATATATATATATATATATATATATATATATATATTCTACTAACAAAATAGGGAGTTCTCTCTTGGTTTAAATTGGTCACCTAACCTATCACCTAAACAACACAATTATTTTTGCAGTGAAGTATATTTTAAAAAGTTTATAGCATATTTATATTTTTATAATTATTAGAAATCTTAATTAAACAAAAAAATAAAAATAAATGAGATTGTATAGAGTGAAAGTGCTATGAAATTTTATTGAGTTTTAGAATGGAAGTAAAATTTAAATGCATGATAAAATAAAAATCAATTTATGTAACCGTTTTTTTTCCTGGACAAAGTCAATTTATGTAACCGTATTTATAAAGCTTTAAACAGAACAAAAAAAATAATTGAAACATTCGTTTTGCAGTTGCAGTTACAGAAGATTCCGGAAGTGGCGGTTGTGGTTTCAAGCGTTATTACACGTTTTGAATGACTGATCTAGCGTTTTAAAATGAGTACGTTTGCGGGAGTTTTACGACTAGCTGACCAGTGGGTGCAATAACGGTTAATACATAATAAATGTAATATATAATTATATAAATGTTTTAAAACACCAAAACCTTTATTAAACTTGATTTATAATTAAAATCATTAAAAAGTACTTAAAATAATTATTCAAAAAACAAATAAATTTCATATTGAAATACTTATTACTTTATGCATTTGGGTTTTCATCAAAATTTTCATCAAGTAATGTGATAAATAGCAAAACATATGTTTTAGATTTTAGATCTTCTCTATTAGATGTCGCACACTTAATAAGTTCATCAAATTGAATCTCAAAGCCATGGTAAATTAATTATGAAAGACCAATGCTATTGATGTTTGGAAGAGACATATTTTTAGTTTTCTTGACTCTCACGTAACGTTTTGTTATGCAGTTATGTGGGACTGCAGTTACATCGGTAGGAATGATCAAGCGAGAGCTTAAAAGAGCCAATTGTGATTTGTTTTCATATTCTTAACAAAAAATCTTCTTAAATTTCTGATGAAATGTTATCTTTATTTAGACTTTTTTGAACCAATGTGCAATGTGCCATTAACTTTACATCAAGTTTTCCAAATTTTTGTATGTAAAGTTGGCCAAGGTTTGGTTGGAATTTTTATTTTGACAATGTTTGTAATTGTCTCTTCTTCTTCTTAAGTATAGATCTTGGTTGGAATCTTATTTTCTTGTCATTGTTTTACTTCTAATCAACTTGATCGTATTCGTACTTCATTTTCTCTCATTCTTAACGGGTACTATGGTTAGGTAAAAGATATAAGAAAAAAATATTTCAGTATCGTTGATTTGTTGTTTGTTTTTTTTTAAAAATCCAATCGCGATCGTCCACAACCGCAACCGGCGAAAAGCAGCTTTTAAAATTCAGTAGTTTCAAGCGGTTGGGAGCGGTTTGTGTGATTGACACCAATCACTAGCAACCGTTAGATCTGCTACCATCCGCAAATATAACGTTTGCGTAAAGTAACAGGAGAACCAATCAACACCTTAGAATTATATGCTACAAAGAGTTTTTAGTTATTACCGAATTTTCGCTTAAATAAATATAACTTTTGTTATAACTTATTGTCTTATTTATTATCGAAAAGCATGACAAAAATATCCAGAAAGATTTTTTGTTCATTAAGAATTTAAGATAAAAAAAAGATGGGTTAAAAGACTAGGGAAGAAAAGAAGAGAAGAGAAAGGATATTGTTCAGCTTTCTAATACTCCGCTGGTTAATCTTTGCTTTTGAACTTTACCTTACCTAATAAGTTTGACCTTGAATCTCATGTCCTCAATCTGGAGAGTTGTTTGTCTTAATCAAAGCTATCTTATTATACATGAAGTTCATCATCTTTAGTCTGTGCTCAAGTGCTTGACAAGATCATTCAATGCATTGTATGAGGAGCCTCCACATCTAGTAGAGGCTTTGAGCTTCTCTTTCAAACTGAGGGCTCTCGCCCTAATGCTTGCACCTTCTTCATCCACAACCAATCTCTACACAGCTCTCTCAACCCCTCCTCTTTCCACTTCACCTTCAAGATGAATCCCTACACTCCAACCACTTTCTATATACATAGCGTTCAACTTCTGATCACCCTGAAAGGGCCTACAAATCATTGGAACTCCTTCTGCTGAAAGTGTTTATGATTCCTTGATTATTCAGAATGAATTACATCGATACATATAGCAATGGAGGTTCCACACATTAGGGAAGTCTCCTAAATTAACGAGATTATATACAATCGAATATTGACAAGATAATCTACATATGGAAGTGAATATATCATTCCTAACAGCCCCCCGCAGTCACATCGTTGGATTTGCGAACGGTGAGACTGGATCGAAACTCTTGATGAATAGAAGTGGGGAGTCCCTTTGTGAAGATATCAGCATACTGAAGTGATGTTGGTACATGTAGAACACGGACCTCGCCAATGGCCACTTTATCTCGTACGAAGTGAATGTCCAGCTCTATGTGTTTAGTTCTTTGATGTTGAACTGGATTTGTGGAGAGATAGACGGAGCTGACATTTTCACAATAAACTATGGACGCAGATTTGATGGGGCGATGTATCTCAAGCAACAAATTTTGTATCCATGTGAGCTCAGCGACGGTGTTGGCAACGCCTTTGTATTCAGCCTCTGTGCTGGATCGCGACGGTGTCGGTTGACGTTTTGCGGACCAGGAGATGAGGTTGGGACCAAGATAAACGCAATAACCCGAGATGGACCTTCGAGTATCAGGACAACCGGCCCAGTCGGCATCGGAGTAGGCTGTGAGAGTGTCAATCTGCCCTCTGGTCATTTGAATGCCGTAGTCGATGGTGCCTTGCAAGTATCGGATAATGCGTTTGAGAGCATGAAGATGAGGTAGTCGAGGGCGGTGCATATAGAGGCATACTTGATGAACAGCGTATGAGATATCTGGACGCGTTAATGTTAAATACTGTAGAGCACCTGCAAGACTGCGATAATACGTTGGATTGTCAATGAGTTCGCCATCATCGATCGAGAGCTTGGACTGTAGGTCTACCGGTGTGGCCATGGGTTTGCAATCGATCATACCAGCACGATGGATGATGTCTTTCGCATAGATAGATTGACTTAGAAATAGGCTGGTGGCGTTAAAATCTGCTTTCATGCCGAGGAAGTGATGGAGTTTGCCCATGTCGGTCATCGAGAACTCTGTTTTCAACTTGGCAATTATATTGGAAAGTAACAAAGAGGAAGAAGCTGTCAAGAGGATATCTTCAACATAAAGAAGTAAGTAAGCACACTCACAACCACGTTTGAAGATGAAGAGAGAAGTATCCGCCTTGCTCTGCACAAAACCCATCATCTTAAGAAAAGCCGTGAACCAAGAATTCCAAGCCCGGGGCGCCTGTTTTAAGCCGTAAATGGCTTTGTTTAGCTTGCATACATGCGTGGGCTTGCTTTTGTCCACAAAACCTGGAGGTTGGTGCATGTAAACCGTTTCTTCAAGGTTGCCTTGCAGGAAGGCGTTTTGGACATCAAGTTGATGAATGGGCCATTCAAGAGCAACTCCGACATTGAGAATGGTTCGAATTGTTGTTGGCTTGACGACAAGACTAAACGTTTCATTATAGTCGATGCCCTCTTCTTGTGATTTGTCGTTTGCCACGAGCCGTGCCTTGTGCCTATTAAGAACGCCATCTGCATTATATTTATGCTTAAAGAGCCACATAGAACGCACAATGTTAACATTAGGTGGTCTCGGTACAAGATCCCAAGTCTTAGTCTTAATCATAGCACCATTTTCATCCGTCATTGCCGGGTTCCAGTTCGGATCAGAGAGAGCTTGCAAGTGACTTTTAGGAAGAGGGGATGTGGTTTTGGTAATGAGTGAAAGAACCTGTTTTGGTTTAGAGATACCGGTAAGACGGTGGTAAACGATCTTGAAATAAGAGAGTACGAATGGCATTGTTAATAGTTTGTATCATTCTTTCGGATTTCCCGTTTTGTTGAGAGGTATGGGGACAAGAAAAACGAACATTGATGCAATGGGTGGCAAAATGGTTGTGAAACTCTGTGTCGTTGTACTCCCCCCCCCGTTATCACATTGAAAATTTTGTATTTTGGCTTTGAACTGAGTGGCGATGTTGAAAGTATTTGGAAAAGGTGTCACTTTTTCGTCGAAGTGGATAAACCCAAAGGAAGTGAGAGAAATGATCAAGAAACAACACATAGTAACGGATCCCACTTATGCTTGGTAGTGGTGATGTCCACAAGTCAGAGTGAACTAGTTCAAAGGGTTTGTGACAGTGGTATGAGAAGCAAAAAATGGTTGTTTTATTTGTTTACCCAAAATGCAAGGTTCACATGAAACAAGAATTGGTCCTATAGTACAAAGAGAAAGATTTGAAGACAAAACAGAACGAAGAGAAGAATTGTGAACATGGTCGAGTCTCTTATGCCAAAGCTCAAGTGTTGAAGCCAGTAGAGAGATGGGACAGGAGGTCGATGTCTTATTGAAAGATGCAGGTAAGGAATAGAGATCACCAGAGCTCTCACATCAGAGAAGAACTTTCCGACTAGGAAGATCCTTCACAGTAAAACCAAAAGGATCAAAATCGACAGAACACCAATTTTCTTTAGTAAATTGGCGAACATATATAAGGTTTTTGACAATTTGGGGTGCAACAAGGACGTTTTGTAGTAAGAAAGGTTTTGGTTTGGAAGGAATGGTTGTGTTACCCGAGGAAGTGATAGGGATTGATGAACCATTACCAACAATGACGGAACTACTGGTGTTATGATTAAGAGTAGAATTGAGAATACCTGCATTTGGTGTGAGATGCGCTGTGGCACCGGTGTCCATGAACCAATCAGAGGCGGAAGGATCGTTGAGCGCCTCCGTCACATAGGATTGAATGGATTGTGGAAACTCGACATAATTAGCTTGGGGTTGCTGCTGGGGGTGAGGAGGAGCCGACGGTTGGAAACGACCTGGATGTGGCTGAGTCCATGGAGGATACTGAGGCCAGTACGGTGGAGGAGACGACCAGTACAACGGAGACCCCCATGGAGATCCCCACGAAGGGCGAGTGGTGTGGTTACCGCGACCTCTTCTGCCGCGGTTCTTGAACCGCTTTCCCTTGTTGTTGTTGTTGTAGTTGTTGTTGTTACGAGAGCGAGTCGACACGGACTGGTAGTGTGGTGAAGCAGTAACGGTGAGTGCCGTGGTGGAGGAGGCATGGTCATTGTGAGCAGCAAAGGAGCGAGACACCTTCTGGAGGCGGTTCTCCTCAAGTTCAAGCATTGACTTAGCGACATGGAAAGAAAGGAATGATTCTTTGTGTTTGATAACATTGATGATGTTGAAGATATTGCTACTTTATATTACTTACGTACATCGATTAGAGTTTAGTCAATGGGTTTAGTCAATATTTATTTGCCCCATTTTGGTCTTTTCCTTTGTAAGCTCTTTTAATTAGGTTTCATCTTCTTCTTGTATAAGTACTGGCTTTTATCGCCTGAATAAGATCAAGACAACAAAACACAATCTCTGCTTCTTGTCTAAGTTTTAACATGGTATCAGAGCGTAATCCTGGTTTTCTTTTCTAAATCTATCTTTGCTAATTTCACTATCAAGTAATGGCTGAAACTCAAGCAGCTCCAATTGTGACTGTAGCTCAAGCGCCTCCGGTAGTGGCTGAGGTGAGAAGGACGATCTCGCCGTATGATTTGACAGCGGCTGACAATTCTGGAGCTGTGATCTCCCATCCGATTTTGAAGACAAACAATTATGATGAATGGGCGTGTGGTTTCAAGACAGCCTTGCGTTCACGAAAGAAGTTTGGTTTCCTTGACGGAACCATTCCTTAACCACAAGCGGGTTCACCGGATCTGGAAGATTGGCTAACGATCAATGCTTTGCTTGTCTCTTGGATGAATATGACGATTGACTCAGAGCTCTTGACAAATATCTCCCACCGTGATGTGGCGAGAGACTTGTGGGAACACATCCGTAAGCGTTTTCTGTTTCGAATGGTCCGAAAAAATCAGAAAATGAAAGCCGATCTTGCTAACTGCAAACAGGAAGGTATGACGGTAGAAGCTTATTACGGAAAACTCAACAAGATTTGGGATAATATCAATAATTATCGTCCACTTCGCACATGTAAATGTGGAAGATGTGTGTGTAATCTAGAAGCTGAACAAGAGAAAGATAGACAGGATGACATGGTTCACCAATTTCTCTATGGGCTTGATGAAAGTAAGTTTCACTCTATTCGATCTAGCTTGACGTCTCGTGTTCCTCTTCCGGGGCTAGAAGAAGTCTATCACATCGTAAGGCAAGAAGAAGATATGTTGAACAACAGAACGTTTAAAGAAGAAAGATCTGAAGTTACTGCTTTTGCTACTCAGTCTCGTCCGCGTTTTGATACAGGCTCCGAGAAGCTTCAAAACAGAAAATTGTGCAAGCATTGCAACCGAGGAGGTCATTCACCAGATAATTGTTTCGTTATTATTGGGTATCCGGAGTGCTGTGGTGATAGACCACGAGGACAATCTGGTCGAGGGAGAGGCCGCTCTGGTCCCAGTTTCAGTGGAGGACAAACTAGAACCATGCCTACGTATGCGAATGCTGTAACAACTGGAGTAACATCGCTTGAGCGTGCGAACCGGGTCATCACAGACCGTGATAGGGATGCTATGAGCGGTCTAACTGATGAGCAGTGGCGTGGAGTTGTTACACTCCTAAACGCAGGAAGAAGCGGTGAGAATAATATTAAAACCAGCGGTCATGAGACTTTGACAGGTACATGTTCTGAATTTCCTTCTTGGATCCTAGATACAGGTGCTTCCCACCATATGACCGGAAAGCTGGATTTGTTGACTGATTTACGCACCATGTCTCCGGTTCTGATCATACTAGCAGATGGAAATAAGAGAGTGGCTGTTAGTGAAGGGACAGTGCGTTTAGGTTCACATCTGATTTTGAAATCAGTTTTCTATGTTAAGGAGTTGACATCGGATTTGATCTCTGTTGGGCAGATGATGGATGAAAATCACTGTGTTGTCCAACTTGCTGATCACTTTCTTGTGATACAGGACCGCACTACGAGGATGGTGACTGGAGTTGGTAAAAGAGAAGAAGGGAGTTTTTTGTTTAGAAGTATGGAGTCGGTAGCTGCGGTACACACCAGCGTTAAAGGTTCCATGGATCTTTGGCATAGGCGTTTGGGACACGCATCAAGCAAAGTAGTTAGCTTGCTACCTAATCATATTTTGTCAAGTAATAGAGAGATTTTGGACAGTGTATGTGACACATGTATGCGAGCTAAGCAAACTCGTGAAACTTTTCCTCTCAGTGATAATAGAAGCTCAGAAATGTTTCATCTTATACATTGTGATGTTTGGGGACCCTATAGAACCCCGTCCCATTCTGGTGCTCGCTACTTCTTGACAATAGTAGACGATTTCTCACGTGGTGTGTGGATATATTTGATGGTTGACAAAGGTGAAACGCAGAAACATTTGAGGAGTTTTCTTGCTTTAGTTGAATGTCAGTTTCACACACATGTCAGGGTGGTGAGAAGTGATAACGGTACATAGTTCTTATGCATGCGGGATTATTTTGTTCAACGCGGAATCCATCATGAAACTTCATGTGTTGGAACTCCACATCAAAATGGAAGAGTCAAACGAAAACATCAACACATTTTGAATATTGCTAGAGCTTTGAGATTTCAATCACATTTGCCTATTCAGTTTTGGGGAGAATGTATTCTGACTGCGGCTTATCTAATCAACAGAACTCCGTCAGTGCTTCTTCACGGAAAATCTCCTTATGAGCTGCTTTACAAGACGGTGCCAAACTACGCTCATCTTCGCGTTTTCGGATCGTTGTGCTATGCACACAACCAAAATCATAAGGGAGATAAATTTGATTCAAGATCAAAGAGATGCGTATTTGTTGGGTATCCTCATGGTCATAGAGGGTGGAGGCTATATGATTTGGAGGAACACAAATTCTTTGTTTCTCGTGATGTCATCTTTGCTGAATCAGATTTTCCTTATGCTAGTGATCTTCGTGAAGAAGATGATCGTGAGGTGGGGTATGTGGGCCAAGAAATTAACACAACCACTATTATTGAGCTCCTAGACACTAATGGGCCGAACCTTGTTACTACTCAAACAGGCCCAATAGTAACTCCGTTAAATCCACCTCAAGTAAGTGATCTAATAATTGTTCCTCAGCCTTCATCTTCGTCTTCTGCGAATGTGCCTCCAGATATGACATCTACAGAGCTTCAAGAAAAAATTGTTGAACCGGCAATTGCAGCGACCAAAGAAGCTCTTGGACGAGGTCATCGCAAGAAACAAAAACCGGTAACTCTAAAGAATTTTGTTACCAATACTGTTGGTATTCAATCTGATCTGACGGGTGAAAACTCAAAATCTCTCTACCCTATTGAGCATTATGTTGATTGCCATCGTTTCTCCACATCTCATAAAGCTTTTCTTGCTGCTGTGACTGCTGGAATGGAACCCACAACATATAACAGAGCTGTGGTTGACAAGGTGTGGCGTGATGCGATGTCAGCTGAAATTGATTCTCTCGAGGTCAATAAAACGTTTTCCATTGTGGATTTACCACCTGGGAAGAGAGCAATTGGCAACAAATGGGTCTACAAAATTAAATATCATTCCGATGGAAGAATTGAGAGATACAAGGCTCGTTTAGTCGCATTGGGTAATCGTCAACAAGAAGGCGTTGACTATGATGAGACTTTTGCGCCGGTTGCATATATGAGTACTGTGCGCTTGTTTCTTGGTGTTGCGGCTGCTCGTGATTGGTGTGTACATCAAATAAATGTACACAACGCTTTCTTACACGGTGATTTGACAGAGGAGGTTTACATGAAATTACCTCAAGGTTTTCATTGTGATGATCCAACTAAGGTATGTCGGCTTCATAAATCTCTTTACGGCTTAAAACAAGCTTCGCGGTGTTGGTTTTCCAAGCTCTCCACAGCTTTAAAACAATATGGTTTTACACAGTCGTTGTCGGGTTACTCTCTCTTCAGCTATAACAAAAATGGTACATATGTTCATGTTCTCATTTATGTTGATGACTTGATTATCTCCGGCAGGTGCTCCGTTGCCATTGACCGTTTCAAAGCTTACTTGGAATCATGCTTCCATATGAAAGACCTTGGTTTTCTGAAATACTTTCTGGGCATTGAAGTGGCAAGAAATGATCAAGGTTTTTATTTATCACAAAGGAAGTATGTTCTTGATATTATTTCAGAGATGGGACTTCTTGGCACTAAGCCATCTTCTTTTCCCATGGAACAGAATCACAAGCTTTCTTTGTCCAAGTCCTCTTTGCTTACTAATCCTGAGAGGTATCGTCGCTTAGTTGGGAGATTGATTTACTTGGCTGTCATACCCTGTTCATACGCTAGCACAGTTCATGCAGTCTCCACGCCATGATCATTGGGATGCTGCGGTAAGGGTGGTTCGTTTCTTAAAGTCTAATCCTGGTCAAGGCATTTTGCTTTCCAAAACCTCAAATTTGCAGCTTAATGGTTGGTGTGATAGTGACTGGGCTGCATGTCCTCTCACTCGGCGCTCTCTCACAGGCTATTTTGTGCAGCTTGGTGATACACCTATATCATGGAAAACAAAGAAACAACCCACTGTCAGTCGCTCCTCGGTGGAAGCGGAATATCGAGCCATGGCGTTTCTCACTCAAGAACTCATTTGGCTTAAACGGGTTCTGTTCGATCTTGGCGTTTCTCATAATCAGCCAATGCGCATATTCTCGGATAGTAAATCTGCCATTGCTCTCAGCGTTAATCCGGTTCAACACGAGCGGACCAAACATATAGAAGTTGATTGTCACTATATTCGGGATGCCATTCTAGCTGGTATTATTGCCACCACTCATGTTTCTTCCCAACAACAACTCGCAGACATTCTTACTAAGGCATTAGGGCAAAAAGAACTTCAGTTTTTTCTTGGCAAGTTGGGCATTCTTGATGTACATGCTCCAACTTGAGGGAGGATGTTGAAGATATTGCTACTTTATATTACTTACGTACATCGATTAGAGTTTAGTCAATATTTATTTGCCCCATTTTGATCTTTTCCTTTGTAAGCTCTTTTAATTAGGTTTCATCTTCTTCTTGTATAAGTACTGGCTTTTATCGTCTGAATAAGATCAAGAAAACANCAAGACAACAAAACACAATCTCTGCTTCTTGTCTAAGTTTAAACAGATGATGTTATCGAATTTTGCATTGAGGCCATTGAGGAGATACATTACCAGTGTGCGTTCATTGACAGTGGCATCAACATTAGCAAGTAGATCAGTAACAGATTTGAGCTTCTGACAATAGTTGCAAATTGTCAGGTCACCAATCTCCATAGTTCTGAGCTCATTGTCAAGTTGGATGGCACGAGCTTCCTTGTTATTACGGAACTGGTTCTCGAGCCAGATGTCGCGAGCAGAGCCACCGGTCTTGAATGACGAACGGAACAAAGGCGGAGCAAGAGTGCCGTAAATCCATAGTTTTACGAGACTGTCACGTTTGTGCCATGCCGCGTCATTAGCACCGGTGGGAAGAAGAGTGCCATCAATATGGCCAGAGACGTCGAACGTCATACAATGAGTTTGAAACAACTCTCTCCAGGCATCATAGTTGTGATCTTCTAGATCTAGGATAAGAGGAATGTGATGTTTGATGTTGGTAACACCAAAGCATCGTTCGTTGAGAGGGTTGGCAGCAGCCATGAGAAGAAGAAAAAGAGAGGGAGAAGAGAGACAGAGAAGAAAAGAAGTTTGAAAGAGGTCGGATCAGATGCTAAGCTCTGATACCATGAAAGTGTTTGTGATTCCTTGATTATTCAGAATGAATTACATCGATACATATAGCAATAGAGGTTCCACACATTAGGGAAGTCTCCTAAATTAACGAGATTAGATTATATACAATCGAATACTGACAAGATAATCTACATATGGAAGTGAATATATCATTCCTAACATCTGCAATGCTCTCGAGTATTGAGTTCCATCCACAGTGGCTCCAGAAGCCTCCCACAGCAGGATGTCCAAGTACTTCTATCTGTGGTGCCCATTTCACAATGTACCCTTTCTCTGAGACCATCTTAATAACTTCCTTTTGTAATGAATCTATCCAGTCAAAGCCTGCGATAGAGCCAGGTCGGATTTCCCATAAGAAAGGCTGGTTGCTGCTAGATAATCCCCAAGCCATCTCCAACACTTCTTTGGTTTCCATTTGAACTATGCTTCCCAAGCTTATGTATATGACTGACCTCGTTTTTTGCTTGTTCAGCCATTCCATGCAGCTTCTGTCCTCTTCCTTTAAACTAGGTCCCGCCGATGAAGCCATAATGTATAGAGGACCTAATGGATACACCGGAATTCTGATTTCTTGTTGCAGCCTTGTCAAAAACGAGCTCTCTAGACAGGTAACCGTGTTAATAATAACAGCTGAAGCTGTTCTCTTGTTGATTACTTCTCTAGTAAGCTCTAAATATCTTTCTAGTGGCCCAAATCCTGAAGTCGGTAGGTCTTTGTAAGTTAATGGATGCAAGTCTTCCACTACCTTGTTTCGTAGTTCAAGATCTACAAAGTCAAAAAACAAATTATGTTTTCATGTCGCTCAAGAACTTCTTGGCATTGATTTTGCTTAAAACATAGCAGCAAACTTTATGTATTGCAGTTTGGGTGCTGAAGATGAGACTGGGAAGCTTCAACTCCTTAACTGCAGCTCCACAGACGTACATGAACTCATCATAGATGATACATGCAATATCATTACCTTGTTGTATCAACAACTGATTTAAACAGTCCTTTAATCCTGCCTCGTTTGTTTTGTTGACCCTTATTATATACTCGGCTGGTTCGAGTGCTTCATCTTGAAAAACTGATACGCTTTCTGGTATGGTGACAAATTGAAAACTAGAAAAGTGTTGCCAAGAGCTTACTCGATTGGACTCTACCTGAACAACTGTAATTGAGAAGCCCTTCAAGCTAAGTGCTCTACCAAGTTGCATCATTGGAGTGATATGTCCATGTAACGGAAGGGGAACCAACACTATCCTTCCCTTCTTCACACTTCTCTCCATTTCTCTCTCTCTCTCTTAGCGCAGATGATCTCCAAAGATTTTGTTTTTCGAACATTCCGAATATATTCATTTATAAGAGACTACTAGAAATCATTGTGACCGACAAATATTATTAAAATCCCACTAGCATTGGGAATTACACAAACTACCAAAAGACCACCTTAATTTTTAAATAGTAACTAATGTGTTTTCCTCATTGTTCGGTTTTATTTTCTCTCGGTGATCGGAATGTTCTTTTCTTGGCAACGAAGTTCCTCACACATGCAAACATCGAGGAAAGATTTGTATATTTATTAAGTATCAATCATTTTCAAATCATGAAGTGGACGAAGGCTGTGACTGTGAAGATAAGAATTGTATATTTATTATTAACTATTTTTTGGCTGGTGTACATATCATTGAGTATATATATATTTGGTTGGTATACAAATATAGGCTGGCGTATGAATAAGTAGCATTTGCGTGTATGAGAGGTGAGTGTTCCTCGTTTTCCTTCTTTAAGTGCCACACGCTAACCACTTCTAACTTTCATGACGTGATGAAAGTAACATTCCAACAAAAGCTAATGTTATAGGAAGTGAGTAGGAAATTTCCTGTTTCCAAATAACTTTTTCTTTGCACAGAGAAAAAAAAAAAAAAGTTTTAAATCAAAGCTCTTTTATACTATATAGAGTTTAGTATAAAGTGCGAGAAATTTTTCATTTCTGTTTATTAAACTTTTTGTGTTTGGTCATGTTTATAGTAAGACTTCTTTGGCTAGTAGATGGAATGTTTAACTACAAAACTGTTGAAAGAGATCATTTCATTTTGAGAGAAACTGAGTTTTAATTAAGGTTGAATTGTTATTTATTTGGACAATAAACCACAACAATTTTTGCAAGATTAAGCTTGATCATCTTTAATCTTTATGTTACATGAAGTTCACCAGCTTTACTATTTCTTTAGGAATTGCTACGTAATGTAATGTTTACCATCTTTTCACTCTGTCTTCTCTCGACTACTACTTTTTCCACTTCACCTTGAAGCAGATGCCTTATTCGATCTCCATACATTTTCTATATATATACACTGCGTTTAAGTTCTGCTCACCGTTAAAAGGCCTGCAGTCATCAGCACATATTTTAGTAGCGTCGAACAAACGTTTTCAATCGATCTGGAATCTTCAGCTTTGGTAATATTCCTTGTTTCTTCACACTCATTTTAATCAAACTAGGCAAGGCCTCTTCTTCGATCAGCAACTCATCTAATCTTACCATGGACAATTCAAGATTCCTCAGCCGACTGAAACCTTGAGCGCTGATGCTCATCTTAGTTCCCGTGTATTTACAATCTTTCAAGACCAGATCTTCCAGTCTAGGCAATTTCTGTAAAGCAGGCATTGAGTCTTCCTCCATATTTGTTCCGACAAGTGTAAAAGACTCAAGACCGGGAAAGATCACATCCACTAACCCGGTTTCTGATTTCGACGATAACTTAAAGATTCCCACTTCGAGCTTCAGGACACGAAGATTTTTGAGTTTAGAGAAGTGAGAAATGTGTAAAGGAACTCTTCTCTGGTCTACCCACTTTGAGTCATCGTAGATCTCCAAGTCCCGGAGATTTATGAGTAACTCATGTTTCACCTTGCTCCAGCTGTAAGAAGAGATAGACCTCAACGTCTGAAGGTTTGCTGTGTCGTCTATTAGACATTCTCCCACGAATTTTCCGATGACATGCCTTAGTGATGTGAGCTCACTTAGATCGGTCGTGCACTGGAAGGAGTCCGAGGCATTGCCAGACGCATCAAGTGTTTGTAGAAATCGTAAATTAGAGACAAAAGCTGGTAATATACAGACATTAGTATCAGCAATCCCAAGGTACCTCAAGTGAATTAATTCCCCGATCACATCTGGTAAAGATTCTCTGATATAACGCTTACCACAAAGCAAAAGTCCTCCCACATTAAGCACTCGAAGTAGATTCAGTTTCAAGTTTGAGGTTCTGACACTCCCCACGAGTCCTGTCTTTTCTCCGAAAAACATAAAGGTTCGCATCCGTTTGTTTACACGTCTGTCACACAAGGAACGGTCTTTCATAAGATGGTGAACCACTTCCCTTCTGCACATAGTAGAAGAATGATGCTTCTCGTTGTAAACATCTAAAAAGTTAAGCTCTTTAGCTTTCTTGATAGCCACGTCTCTTAGAAGATCATGGATTTTGCAAGTCATCACCTTTCCTCTTTCTATTCTCTCAGCTTTCAGTAAACTTCTATCTATCAGCTCATTGATATAATATCGAGCCACATCTTCCATCATCATCTCTTCATCCTCCTGTATAAACCCTTCCGCTACAAGTAAACGCAATAATTTCTCTACATTAATCTCATAGTCCTCAGGGAAGATGCTAAGGTAAAGAAAGCAAAGTTTCAACTCGTGTCGCATCTCCTTGAAGCTTAGATCAAAGACAGTGGAAATATGAATGCAGTTATCGTTTAGGTGTCGCCATAAACTAGCATAAACCTCGTGCCACTCGTTTGTCCTCTTCCTAGACAAAATCCCAGATAGCACGACTATAGCAAGTGGTAGTCCACTGCACTTTTGAACCATTTCTTTTCCAGTCCTCTGAAGATCCTCATCGACCTTTTCGATATTCCTGAATGCTTTCTGTTCAAACAACTTCCAGCTTTCTTCAAATGTCAAGAACCTTAACTTATGAGCGTAGACTGTCCCATCCACGCCTTCAGCAATCGCTCTAATACGTGTAGTTATGATGACTCTACTTCCTCCATGATTGCATGGTAAGGCTCTCTTCAAGCATTCCCACGCGTGTGGATCCCATACATCATCTACGCATATCCTCATCCTCTTCAAACATCTTGATCTTCTTCAAACATCTTGATCTTTTCATCAATTTCTTTCGTAGAGACTACTCCCAAAGATCTTATAATTCTCACAAGTATATCTCTTGTTTTATACTCTTGGGAAACGTAAGTCCACGCACGGCAATCAAATCTTCTCTTCACTTCCACCGAGTTGTAAAGCTTCCTAGCAAGTGCAGTTTTTCCGAGACCTCCCATACCAAATATGGAGATGATATGCCTCTTGTCCTCCTTATTATCACCAAGAAGCTTTACCAAAAGAATCTTAGCATCATCTTCCAAACCAACTACTTGCTCTTCCTGATCAACAGGTGGAGTACGTCGAAGCTGCCTCACCCTCAAATCTGTAGAACACTCTCCTCGAGACTCGTTGAAGGATCCTATGCCATAAGTCTCCCGCTTGCGAGTAATATCCAAGATTCTTCTCTTAAGGATTCTAACATCATCAACTATGTTGTACGCATCCATCTTCTCGCCTACTTTGTTGGTCAATCTCCTCAAACCTCGCCTTTGTGATCTTTCTTCGAGTTTCAGAATATATGAGTCCAAAACATCTTCAACATCGTATGCTAAGTCCAACACAAGTTTTGTCCACTCTTTCGAGACTTCATCTTCTCTTTCTCGAGCTTCAACATCTATGAGATAACCTTGGATACAGGTCAACTCCGTCTTCAGGTACTCTAGATCGTCTTTGACTCCCATCAACATCGATGCTTCATCTATGAGATAGTTGCCGATCTTTCCCACAACGAACCCCGTGATAGCATCTACCATCTCAGAATAATCGAGTCGAAGGATTTCAAAATATGGACAAGATTTGAAGATTTGTTTCCCTAGATAGTGTCAACAATTTCAAGTTTTCTTAAAGCCTTTTGACACAGGTTGAGGTTGTTTGTTTTTTGGACCTTTGATCAAATATTAACGCCTCATAATATTCTATGGATATACTATCCCCTGTTGGTAATTTTATAGAAGAACTCAGATGAAGACGTGATACCAAATTTCTTTTGTCAACTTTACGACTTTTTTTTTTTGAAAGTTTCAAACTTTTCGTTAAATAAAAAAAAATCTACTCATAGAATTGGTCATATGTATTTGAGAATTCTCAACGCCAGCCGATGCGATAATTTCGATGCCAGCCGATGCAGTGACCGATGCCCTCTTTCAGAGACGTGAACAAGAAGCAATCAAGTAATTGTCTTTTGTCACAAACGCCCTCACTTAAAATATCCCAGTTTCATAAATTCATAAATTATTGCTAATAAATGTTGTGTTGTAATAATTTATGAAACCTTGATATCATAAAACACCACAGAAACATTCGTTAAAAAAAAAAAAAAAGTCACAAATCGTTTTCTTGTAGCCCAAGTAATCCGATTGTTGATATGCTCAAATTTAATCAAGAACTAATTTTCCAAATTAATTTCAAATTAAGAGATTACTTAGAGGGATATAGCATGAGTTATTATGCCAAATGTGATTAAAACAAGAATAAAAATAAAAACTTTTCGTAACGACCTTTTATTGGATACGTGTCATTAGTTGATTTACTGTAATTTTTAATATAAAAATGATATTTTTTCTTTTTTTCCTTTTTACACTCCCGATCGGAGGAGAAAGCGTTGAGTCTCCTTCACCAAAACATTGATGCTTCTTCTATTAGATAGTTGCCGATGTTTCCCACAATGAATCCCGTAATAGCATCTACCATCTCAAAAGAATCAGAGTCGAAGGATTTCAAAATATGGACAAGATTGAAGATTTGTTTCCCTAGATAGTGTCAACAATTTCAAGTTTTCTTAAAGCCTTTGACACAGGTTGTGGTTGTTTGTTTTTTGACCTTTGATCAAATATTAACGCCTCATAATATTCTATGGACACTATCCCCTGTTGGTAATTTTATAGAACTCAGATGCAGAAGTGACAGCAAATTTCATTTGTCAACTATACGTTATTTTTTGTTGTTGAAAGTTTCAAATTTTACGCAAAAAATATCTACACATGACATCGTATTTTTTAAGTAAACGAGGGACCGAGTGAAATGTTGTTGTCTAGTGGGTAACATTGTTTATTATGCAACATTACTCAAAAAAAACAAGAAAACTCAAATATCAAAGAAGGAACCATTTTCAGGAATCATAAAAGCTCAAATCAGTGTCTCTGATTTTACGAAACAATGAATATTACGAAGCAGAAAAGCTTTCCCGATTCTCAGCACAACTCATCAACGTCAGCAAACACTAACATTAAGCAATTATTAAAACAAGATGTAGAAACAAAAAACCACAAGAAAAAAAAAAAAAAAAAAAA
>NC_025688.1:13925384-13939668 GCF_000633955.1 Camelina sativa
AATTGGAAAGCCTAAGGTGTGGATTACATGAACTTACTTCTCCATTACCCTTAATACCTCTCTCCAAACCGGAAGAACAGAGCACCGGTTCCGTTGTTGTGATCTACAGCATACTCCGCCCGGACCAATCCGAGTTTCACACCTGCACCGTAGGATGAACCCTGTCCCGTTCTCCTGTAGACTGCTGTAGGGTTTCCCTTCACGTCCTTTGAGCTTCCTAAATCATTTCCGTGCTCAACAAAGGCGTAGACATGCGTATTCTTCACAGGTATTCTGATCTCAGCACTGACCTGCAATCCGTGAAAGTAATTACTAATTAGACACACATTTCTCTGTTTTAGAAAAAGAAAAAGAATATACTGTTTTTGTTTCATGTGTTTGCTGTATTACCTCGGCAATGTTTCTAGCAGCGCCAAGCTCACCCATATTGTAGCCACGGACAGAGTACGGACCACCGAGGACAAAAGCATCGTAGCTTGGAAGGTCGCCAACGCAGCCTCCGTAATGCCCGTGGAGGACTAGAACTGGTGGTGGTGGCTTACCAGCGCCTTCTTCTACTTGCAGCAGCTGAATGAATTTTGTCATGGTTAACTGGTGGCGGTTGAAGAATGGGAATTTGCTCCCAATACCCAGTCCCTGATCCACCTGTGATTTGCAAATACATTGTGTAAAGCTTACAGAGTATACACATGACTCATAATTATAATCTCATTTGATCATTGGTTAAGCAAACCTGAAATACAGTCCTCTCTCCAACAACTGCCCCATTAATAAATTTGGTATTGTCGCGGGTGATGTTGGCTTGTAGGAAAGCCATCCGATCGATACCGGTACCACTGAGAGTTGTTGGAGGTCCATCAGCACTGATTCCACCGCTAGGTAGTAGTCTCTGACCATTTGCAGCAATGTGACTGCTTTCATCTCGGGTTGTTATCTCCTCCATCACAAGTCCATATGTAAACTTACTCTGACGTGTGAAGTTCTGCACGAAAGTATGTTTCAGTTAAGTGATTCTAGGAAAAAACAAGTTGACTATGGCACTGAGTATTGGCAAGCTTACCTCAGTTATATTAGCTTTGAGACCAGCTCGATCAACCCAAATTGGTGGCACTTCCTCAACACCGGGTCCTCCAGTAAATACTGGGCTAAGTTTGCGGCTGTTGAAGCAGCTCGTCTTGAATGTACGGTTACGAGGATTGTAAACACCATCCAGATACGGGTGTACATACTCAAGCTTAAACGAAAGATCATCCTGAAGAAATAAAAAAAAAGAATAACATAAGGTTTGTACATAGCACATAACAACAGAAATAGATAGATGGTATCAATCTAATAATTGAGCCATATATGTATCAACTATGTAAGCTGATAGAATGTACCTGAGGATTCAAGAAGTTGCTAGTGGTCACTGAGCCCATGAGAGACCTATTGAGACCCTGGAGGTTTCGATGTTCGAAAGTAACAGACCCTCCTGGCTGGAATGAAGCCTGATGCATATAAACAATGACAATCAAACTCAGTGGATCAAACTCAGTGGAATATCCAAATTTGACAATCTGTACTTGTTCCAGTAAGAAGGATTCATACCAGTGTGGGAGCTCCTCCGCGCCCAGGAACGATACTCCATTCCGTACTGACTTCAGCTGACTTCTGCTCTAGCTCTTTCAGTTTGATCTCAACGATAATTCCCCCTTCATTTTTCTCATCTGGGCGTGGATTGACTTCAATATTAGAGAACAGACCTAATGAGTTGATGTTCCTAAGAGCTTGTTTCCCAGCTTCAATGTTGAAAACATAGCCTTGGCGGAGCTGTCAACAAAACATCAACGAAACATAGATACTATCACCAAAACGAACATAAAAAAATGAGATATATCATATAACATGTCTGGAATACGGAACATGTGTTCATTGTAGCGGCTAAACCTTTTACAACCATCAAACTTAAAATAGCAAGTTGGAGTTAAAAGTCAGTCAATTTCTCCTGATCTTCATCAGTCTATAACATAACTACACTTTCGTCATCATCCTACACCAAACTAGACCATCAAATTTACTGACAGAATCACAATGACATTAACAACGAACTAAACACAAATAATGACACATCTAACACAGCAGAACATGTGAAACATACCTGCTTAGGCAATTCCCTGCGCACCACAGGAACTTGAGTGTTCCCTTCAACAACATTACCAAGCTTATCTTGAAACTGAATCACCAGCTGAGTTATATCACCTTCCACAACTTCACAAACAACCTCCTTAGTGTTCAAATTCCCAAAATTCACAACTTGAGCACAAGCATACCCTTCGTCATGGTACCATTTCTGAACACGGTCCCTAATCCTCTGCAAAAGCCTCGCACTCACTTTCCCTTGATCCCTGAGCATCTGCATCACCTCACCATACACAGGTGCAGGCAACAAACACGGACGCGCCCTATCGATTCTCCTCTTGTAGTCCTTCTCCAAGCTCCTGTAATACTCAAGCTTCTCTTTATCAGTCATATCCGAGTCCATCTCAATCGGCTTCGATTGAACCATCAGCCCAACGTTGATACATCGGAACCTATCAGCAGATTGCCATGTACTCTCAGCAAAGGAGATGGTAACACCTAGGGTTCCGTCAGGTTTCGTTTTCCCTTCCAAATCAACCTTCTCGAACATTCCACAAGTAGCTAGGGTTTCAAGCTCCTTCTGCAATTGAGCTTTAGTGTAAACACCGCCGGGACGAATCGAGACCATCTCGAAGAAGGAGTCTTCAGTACCAATCGTGGTTTGTCTCCGCCGATCAAAGAACATAATATCAGAGACCTTATACTTCTTGAAACCACTAAGCTTGTTCAATTGCACAACGATGTTCGCCGGCAAACCATGAGAATCCCAATCCGATGATTGTTCCTCATCAGCAACCGCCGGAGCCGGAGAAAACAATTTCCCCCAAAATCCACCATCTCCATCACCGCCTCCACCACCAAACCCACCGAAATCCCCATCTCCTCCTCCTCCACCTCCACCTCCACCACCACCGCTCAGAACCGACGGAAGATTCGAGATTCGGAATAGAAACAAGGAAGCAGCGGACGAGACTGAGGCTACGGCTAGAGGTTTCGCTAGGTTTGTAAGGAGAGAATCCTTCGAAGAAGGCTCGGTGTCTCGGCTAGGTAAGCTGCTACTGCTGCATTTTATCGATGGGACGCGAGGAGATGGTGAGGAGAAGCGAGGAAGACGAGATGTAGAAGGCGAAAGAAATTTCCGGCGAGAAGAGAGAGGATTAGGATTGGTAGAGCTAGTCGCCGCCGGGATAAGCTGCCCGTTGACGGAGAAGGCGGCCATGGGCGGAGAAAGGAAGAGGGATAGATAAGGTTTTAGCGAGACGAAGAAGAAGGTAAGTGTACTTTTTGGCTTCGGCGAAAGAAGTCTACTTTTGGGTTTTAAGCAGGTAAAGAGAGATACTTTCATTTACACTACATTCCGTTTTGTATAGTAACAAAAGAACTGCGTGCCGTTTTCTTTCGCTGCAAAAAGTATGCATCAATTGGACTGACCTAGAGCTATTTTAAGTTTACACAAAAAAAATAGTGTACAACTATGCTGCATTTTAGCTTTGGACTGACCTAGAGCTATTTAAGTTTCAGTTGGGACAGTCGTAATAATTGTGGTCACAAATGTTCAGAAACAGTCTTGTAGTAATAAAAATTGTCTTTGTAATTTCTGGTTCCATTTTTTTTTTTTCGTTGTAGAAAACTTTTATGAATGTGAGTCCTATTATTAAGCTCAAAACGTCAATTTCTCAGGCCATGGCTTTGTCTAGCTTCCATTTATTATGGCGTCTCCAATTTCTTAGGAGGTGGCTATTTTAAGCATTGTTTCTTATGGTCTGTCCAAGAACCTCGGAGAAACAAAGATTAATGTGGACATGCACACAAACTTTTGTTTTCTTATATTTATCCTATGCTGTTCTCTAAGGATCAGAGTTCCCAAACAGAAGAACTAAAATATTTTTTTTTTAATTTGCCTTTTTATCAAATGTCGCGTCAACTTGACCCGGTCGCTGAGCTAGAAAGCTTAAAAACACATGTTGATCATTCTGGTAATCCCAGCCTCTCAACACTTAGCCAGCGTTCCCAATGTAAGTAGTTCTCTGCAAGATATGATCCGTTTTGTTTGTGATTCAATTGATTTTTGATCGCAATAATCTTGGTGTTTTTTCAGCTGGTGAAGCTTCAAAGAGGTCTCCTTCTGGTTCACCAAGAAAGGAAAACGAAGGAGAACATTCCCACCACAAGAAATCTTTGTTCTCCAAAATGAAGGATAAAGCGAAAAAACTGCAGCACAGCCTCAGCACCAAGAAGAGACATGATGAAGAAGGTGATGCAACCATGTCACCCTTTAGCAGATTCGAAGACCATGAAGTTAGAGAAGGAGGTTATGCATCACTTTCACCGGGTGACAAGTCGAAAGACCATAAAATCAGAGAAGAAGGAGGAGGAGAAGTTGAAGAAGAAGAAGATCCTGAATATCTTGGAGCCCCAAGTAAATCAAATTAAGCAAAGCTTCATAATTAACAACGATTCCATCTTTGTTTTGACATTCCTCTAGACTGATCTACCTTCTTGTGTTGTTTCCAGTGTATGAATCAAAGAAGGCACCTGAAGAGTTAAAGAAGACTGCTATGCAGCATCCCCGGGAAAACCCTGTGATCACTGAGACGAATGTCTTGTCTGTTCTCCCAGCCAAACACGACGCTGAGCAAGAGCAAAAAGACTGTACTGGATCCAACACAGAACATCCTGTGATCTCTGAGAAGAATGTCTTGTCTGATGTCAAGCAAGAGAAGCCTGATAATTCAGACACAACAACGTTAACAGGAGGATCCATGGCTGAGAAGACAGAGAAAGAGTGCACAAGCCAAGAACCGATTAGTCCAAGCAAAACCGTAACAGAAACCGTGACAGAGAAGCTAGCACCTGCTTATGCCAAAGTCTCTGACGCAACTAACGCTATAACCAAGAAGATTCAGGATATGGCTTTTCCAGAATCAACAGAGACAGAGACAGAAGAAGAGATAAATGATGTTTCAGAAATAAACACTGCTGGAACTAACCAGCCAACTGGCTTCAATACTAAGGTGATATAACTTGTTTATATATGTGCTTGTGCCCTTTAGGGTAAATGCATCAGTCAGTCATCTTGTGTTTGTGGTGACCAGGTGTGGGACAAAGGAGTATCAATGAAGGAGTACATATCCCAGAAGTTTGAGCCTGGCGAAGACGATAGAGAACTTTCTCGAGTGATATCTAAAGCTATCAGTCCTCGTAAAGATTCTTCTCAGGCTACTAGTTTTGGTGCAGCCACAACCTCCTTACCTGCTCCAAATTCAGCAGACAACAAAGCCCCCCTTTTAGTCAACACGAACGAAAGTGAGTTCTCATCTTAGGCAGCAACTAAAACAAATTTGATATAATAGTTTGATAAACCTAAATTTTTATACTGATGCATTTGTTCTGCTGCAGTTGTTGAAGAAGAAAAGCATGGGAAGATACTTCAACCAAACTAAAAGAAAATAACAGTCTTTGTATCATTTTTTCAAACCTCTATGTAAGAAAGAGGCTTTCTATATATACAGGTCCCCTTTCCCCCTATTAGTAATGTTGTTATCATACCAAAACCAAGATTGATATTAGCTGAAGTATGTTGTATACATAAGAGATTCAAAATTCTAATACATCTTTTTGTTTTTTTGCTCTTTCTTTTACTACTCTATGTTGAGGAGACAAAAAAAATTTGTTTGGTTTTTGTTTCCTTCCTTCTTGTACTGTAGTTGACTTCTGTAATAAGAAAAAAATATTTCATCTTCAGCAAAGAAAAAAATTATATATATGAATATTAAATTTATCCAGGTGATCAAACAGATGAACATGTTCAATGTTGTTGCAATATAAATTGCATTCTAATGATACTGAAATCTTCTGAACGCAACTAGTATGATTAAATTACCAATTTAAGAGATTAATTATACCATTAAAGAACAAGAACGGACGGTCTGATACAACAGTTGACATTCTCTTGAAAAGTAAGTGGTCTGCAACTCATTGCCCACAACACACAAATCACCAAATAACAGATACGGCTTGACAAAGTTGCAACAGACACAAGAATGGCATTCACAAAATCAGTTAAAAGCTTTCTTGAGAACCTGCAGTAATCTGACAATAGATATTAAGTATATCTTTTGAGAATGGGAGCAGCATTAAGATCAATGTATGTGAACAGCAAGTACGAAGAAGTCCGAGAAGAATGGGAGGAAGATTACAGCCCTCAGAGGTTTTCTTACAAAGCTCTCTACAAAGCCACCAAAGGGTTCAAAGAGAGCGAGCTGATCGGTACAGAGGCAAACGGTACAGTCTACAAAGGAAAGCTCTCTTCCAATACACATATTGCTGTAAAGAAAGTTTCTTTGGATGCAGAACAAGATACCAAGAACCTGGTTTCTCAGATTGTTGGTATTGGGAAGTTAAGGCACAAGAACCTTGTGCAGCTCTTAGGATACTGCAGAAGAAAAGGTGAATTACTCTTGGTCTATGATTATATGCCTTATGGAAACCTCGACGAATTCTTGTTTAACGACGAAAGGCCTAACCTTAGTTGGTCCCAACGGCTTCACATCATCAAAGGAGTGGCTTCAGCACTTGTCTATTTGCACGAACAGATTGTTCTCCACCGAGATGTTAAAGCCGCAAATGTACTCTTGGATGAGGATTTAAACGGGCGGCTAGATTTCGGTCTAGCTAGGTTCGGCACAAACAGGAATCCAATGCTTGGAAGCGTAGGGTATGTGGCCCCAGAGCTAATCATAACAGGAATGCCAACAACCAAAGCAGATGTTTATTCATTCGGAGCATTACTACTTGAGTTTGCGTGTGGAAGAATGTTCATAGAGTATCCCGGGAAGCCTGAAGAGTTTAACTTAATCAGCTGGGTGTGTCAATGCTGGAAAAGAGGGAACTTAGCTGGTGCCCGCGATGCCAGATTGGAAGGAGATTACGTCTGCAAGGAGATAGAGTTGGTACTGAAGCTTGGACTACTCTGTGCACAATACAATCCAGAGGACAGGCCTAGTATGTCCCAAGTGGTAAACTATCTTGAAGGAAATGATGTTTTGCCTGAGATGCCTTCAGACACACCCGGGATCAGTATTCCAACACCGTACAATGAAGTTCTTGCGTAGCACCACTTCGTCTAGTGCCCCGAAAGGCAGAACAGCCCACTTCTCTCAAAAGGCTACAAAAATGCGCACAACCAAGAAACAACATCATTGGAAGAACGGTATAGTTTTCGCAAAATTTTTAACAGTTTTTCCAACTTTACATGTGTCCACTATGTATACATTGAAAGATCAAATACGTGCCTATGGTCCGGCCACCTTGTTGTAATGTTATAATGCTATGAAAGTTTTTAACAAAAGGGTTACAATCATGTCACAAAGTAGAGAGTTGATTGTTATGTAATTTTCAATAGCAGATTCTCAAAATATAGCTTTAAGCAGCTCTATTTCTCTATATTGCATCCATACAGTAGGGGAAGTATTGTTGTAAATCATCTCGTTTCATATCTAAGCAATTAGTTTTCTCTTTTTAAAATACTTATGGTATTTAAATCAGATGGATTTTAAATAACATGGTTTACTCACGGATTTGACACCCTTCTATTTTTTTCTTTCAAACCCATTAACAGTAAATTATTGAGGGTATGAATAGTAACAGCAGATTTAATAGTGCGGAACAAAGAATTTAATAGTGCAGTACAGTTCAACTGCGATACGTGCGGGACAAATATATTTGCAAGACAAGTATGGTTATTTCAAAATAAGTGATACAAAATAATGTTTGATTGATGAAAAACAATTTGCGGTACGGAATTCATATTATTTTATTTTCATTTTCAATAATAAATAAAGTTTTAATTTCTGAATTTTAAATTCCAAATTTTATTTAAAATTAAAATTGGATTGGTAAAAATAATATTGCAATTCACAATTAAAAATTTGAATGGTAAAAAAACGATGCAGAGTACCATTAATAAAAATGTTAGAAAATATATTAATAATGAGTATAGATAGATAAATTGTTATTTTTGTTTTGTTTTTAATGAAGAAACATTTTCATACAATTATGAACTTTAGATACCTAAATTGTTATGAAAAATATATATTGCTAAATGAATTAAAAAAATACAATCATAAAAAAAAACACAATAAAATAATATCAAAATATATGGTGAAACCTAGTGTTAACATGCTTCCATTGAAACTGAATTTATTAAGCATTTAAATTAGTCTTTATAATTTAATATCTATTAGATCATTTAGAAAGTGTATTTTTGTATTAGATCATTTGAAAATATATTAAACAAAACTATTATGAAAGTGTTTTAAAAAAACATCAGAGTAATAAAAAAAATAATGGAATGGTGAGTTAGGAAGGAAAAATGAGAACACAAAAGATAGATATTTTTTTTCTTTGTTTATTTGCCTCTTAAGAAGGTATAAAAATATCATAAAATAATAGTTTTATCTGGTGCGGTCCAAAAATCGCTGGTTAAAGACCATTGTTGTTCTGAAAAGTGGTATATGTTATTATTCACTGGACAATCCGCAAATATTTTTTTTTCTTTTTGGAAAACGCGAAAAAATACAAATTGTTTTGTGATTGGTGTCTTCTCAGCATATATTTTAAAATTAAATATCCAACAACACATCATCTGTTTTATATTTTAAAACAATAAAAATACATGAACCAATAAACTTCCTAATAGTATTTATCCATATCTCCAAATATTTTTATTAGATCATTCTTACAAGTGGATCATAGTACTTTAGGAGGAATTATTCAACGAATGAAATTAAAAGAATTAAAATGAATAGATAAATCAAATATTTAAAGTATTTGATAAATTTTATCCAAATCACACCACAAAATGTGAGAATTGGTTCTTCACGTTTTTGTCTTTGTTTTCTATTAAATTATAATCAAATCACATTGTTATTAGACCCATCTTAATATTGAAAAACACTTGCATTTAACAGAATTCTAAAACCAATAACTTGAATAATAGTAGAATTTAAAAGAATATATTTCTTTAAATAATTGAATAACACTAGATTGATATATATATATATATATATATAGAATTCTAAATTCTTTCAGATTCAATAAGTAATTTAATAAAATACGTGTATGATTATAATTTATAACTTTTTTTTTTGTCAAACAATTGCTTTCATTCATTCAATGTAGTCACAAATACAAGAACAAAAAAACAGCAAAAGGTTCCAAGGTTTAAAGCAAAACAGACAAAAGCATTCCCCAATGCCAAAGGACTAAAAAGATAGTACATCAACTGTAACTCCAAGAGAGCTGTGAGCACAGAGCGTGAAAGCTCCTTAGCACATGTGAGATCATGGCAAGTCGATAGGCCACCCTCGAAAAGTTCGATGGACGGTTGGTTGGTCGTGGTCAAAAGACGCTGAGCCGTTGAGATACCAATCGCTGCTTTGGAGTCCACCGGGAAGAGTATCCACAGTGACAGTGCAGCGAAAGTCTGGGAGACTATGGTTTTGTAGTCGGGACAGTATTGCTTTACCAAACAAAGCATAAGGATTGGATCATATCAATAATTCGCACTAAACGTTAGTTGGTCTGGGATCCGAGTGGTAGGAGTGGGGCGCAAAGGATGCTTGGGATCATCAGGTGACTAGCTTAAGTGATACTCGTCAATGAACATAAAGAATTCAAAGCCAAGCTTATCACTAGTGCTAGAACAGATCGAGAAGCATAAACTAAGGAACCATATTGATTTATACTCAAACCGCAATCCCCTAAAAACATCTAAAGCCAGGTTCTGTACAGGATGTATGAGTAGCCAAAGCAAAGCTGGTGTTACCTTTCGCCGATGGAGTCTTCGACCATCAGTTATCGGGAAGCAGATCAGATCATGACAATGACGATTCATAGGCGGTGAGGATTTGGGCTTTGAGATGCTATTGATGCCTATTTGATAAGTTTGGATGGCTTCAGGGCTTTTTTGGCTTAATGGGCCTACGCTGAAGACTAGGTCCACTAGGGAAAACCCTAGTTTCAGCAGGAGGAGCCGCACAGGTTATCGAGGAAGGTCGCCGTCCGAGAGCTGCAGCGAGATCTGCGGTGTAGGAGACTTCTCCGGTGAGTGAGAGAACAGGGGCTTTGTGCGGTATCCGTGGTAAAAATCGCCATTGGTAGTTAGGTCCACTGGGGAAAATCCTAACTTTGGAACCGATTGCCAAGTTGAATCAGAGATGTGGCGGCTTCCCGAGAATAATGGAGGGGTTTGTGCTGCAAAGCGCAACTCCGGTGATTGAAAGATTGGCGGGAACAGCCGGTGACCTCGGTTTGGATCGGCAATGGAACCTAGATCCTAGTTCCGCTTGAAAGAACCACGGTAAAGAAAGAGTATGTTTGGTGCTTGAACTTTGTGGAGAGGTTCTCTCCGATGAGTGGCAGATCGGCAGACACAAATGGTTTTCGCTGGTGTGATTTGAGATAGATTTTATTAGGGTTTGAAAAAGGTTAAAAAAGATAACAAATTGGGAAAAAAACTTAGAAAGAGCTACACTAGAGAAAGCAGAGAGGAGCTGAGCGAGAGATAGATCGATTTTGTCCCGACACCGGTGGGCAAAAGCCTCAGCGGCGTCGGGAAGTTTGGTTGCGGAAGGTGTCTTGATAACCGTGTCTGAAAGAAAGCTCGAGCAAATATCCGTAACTTCAACTTATGTTTTTAGTTTCAAGTTGAACTCTGGTTTTGTATTTGAATGCTTGTTATTGTTATTTTAAGTACTTGTTGTTTGCATTTTATAATTTATAACTTATAAGTGTTTTTTTTTCCTTGCATTCAAATTGCTTAAGGAGACACCTGATTTTGCATTATTGCCAATAACTTAATTACCAAAAGGACTATTGAATTGGTTTTCTTTTCAGCGAATCCATTGTTTTACTTTGTAAAGAAAAATAGAATTATTGTCCTCCCTTGTGTATAGGAATCGATTTCCACCTTTCATGATTCCAACGTTGTATGTATCACTGTTTCCGATTTTCTATTTAAAGTTTTAAACACGTAAAACACAATAACTAACAACATAGAACAATTCAATAGTTCTTGTTTTGATCGGGACTTTCCACCATCTTCTATTATATCAGATATGAAGATCATTAGAGCATCTGCATCGGTCAAGGACATTTTTTGGTCCTTCAATTATTTTATTCATAGTTTCAGAGTTTCTTAAGTTTGTTATTAACATTGGTGTCCCTCTGATTTTGGTCCCTCTAACTCTTCTTCCAACCAGCAGCAGATGGAGAATGTGTTGCGTTTCTCAGTCGTTGATATGTGAAGTCTGTTACTTGTGTGCTCAACTAGATCAACGACTCCATTATCTCGTTGGCAAGTAGAATCTATTGCCGCGACCTGTTAAGGTGAAACTACCCATAATTATAAGAAGAAGTTGAAGGTTAATAAAAGCAGGGAAAATATAACAACAATCCTTGTTACCTTGAGTAAAATAGCTTTTATCCCATTTTCTATCTGCAAGTAAACGAGAAAAGAGTTAAATAAAAATTGAAGAAGAAAAAGAACATAAATTGAGATTGAAATAGACTTGAATCTGATTCTTCGGTTTCTCTTATCCTGAAACAGTTTACCATTTCTCGAAGAAGCAATGTCTGATCTTGTTTCCACAAAAATGCCAAAGAAAACAAGGCCTAACCTTGAACAAATACTCTCCACCCGCGGTCGTTGGTAATCCGAGGCAATAACACCAGACGAGACTGCAGTGATGGAAGGTATCTGTCTCTTCACTTCACTTAACAACAAAAACATATCTTCCACTTCATCATCCGGAGTCATTTCGTAGCTAAGCTTCTGATGCCTGTAAAACAAAACTATTTCATTAAATCATGCCTTGAAATCTCAAGGCAGAAGAAAGCCTAACGATTCTCACCTCGAAGATCCTTGGATTCTTCTTCTGAACAATGGCACATTCATACACTCTGCGTAGCCCACAATAAACTGGTGGCCTACCTGAACAAAGAGTGCATCCAATCAAAGAACAGAACTTAGGATTCACAATATCATTCTTACTCTCAAATATCTAATCTTATTCTTCTCAAGAACAACAACCAGATTAACAAATCACATAAATGAGATAGAAAAGGCTCAATCTTTCTTCAAGCCCTTGTTCTTACATAGAACTAGAGATAGATAGACAAGGAATAAGCAGCAGAATCTTACAGTTTGATACATATAGCTGTCCAATTCATCGACTGAATCATCAACCGGTAACAAATTAGCCAATGCCACGATCTGTGGAAACACAAAATCAAGATTTTGAGTTGGTATAGCTTAGAAAAAATCAAACTTTGAAGAGGCAATTTCACATAAACTTTTTAAAAAAACTAAGACAAGGTAAGAGAAGAAAACGGACCTCGTGGCCGTATTGAATACACTTGATCATAGCATAAAGCTATCTTTGCATCCACTGACTAAAGCCACGACCTTCATCGGAGTTGCCAGTGAGGTTTCTTCTTTACGTCGTCGGAGAAACTCTGTACTCGAGAGAGAATCATCAAGTTAACCGAGAGCGTTACCATGGAAGCAAAAGCAGCATCGATGAGTGGAAAAGACAAATCAGAAAAAAAGCTCGCCGGAGAATCAGAGAGCAGTTGGTTATTGAGAGCTAGGATTTTTAATCTCTTCCTCTGTTTCAACTCTACATCGTCTTCATCTGCTCCTTTCTTCGACGATGAAGCTGCCACGTGTAACGAAGGACGGAGAAATAAACGTCCCCTATGAAGAAACGTTCCTTACATAATTGTTTCATTTCGATTTAAATAAAATCAAATAATTCTGAAGGACGGAGCATATATACGCCGGTGCATATGCTCTTACATTGATGTCCATCGCCTTCGCCTTCTTCGTACTCTTGACATCATTTATAACACCGGTCAAAGTTGCTTTTGTGGGTAGTTGTGACAGAGACCTTCGAAGATGCGAAAGGTTGATGAATACTAGCCAATATAGTATGTATAGACAATGTTGTCAGATTCCGTATTTGTTCGAGAAAAAATGTATGTGTAGGTTCCTTAAACACCGAGAGCTAAGAGACCATGCGGTTCACCTTCTCGATGATTGTCATAAAGATCCCCCCAAGTGCTAAGAGAGAGTGTTGATGTATATAATGTTTTCATCATTTTTGAGTTTTTTTTTTCTTATTTTATAAGTTTTATTGATTTAAAGTGTCTTTTTGAGAGTCTTCTAGTTCTTTATAGAATCTTTACAGATTTTATGTTATTACGAAATAAAACAAGATACTTCTAAATGCAAACATAGATATGGAGATGCAGAATCATGTTGAAGTGTCAGACGTTTTGGCCTCGGATGAAAGATTTAGTCCCACACGTTGCGTGAATTCAATATTAACATAACTAGATTAAGACCCGTGTTCGTTGAAATTTATTTTATTTATATTGTAATTTTATATAAAATATAATTTACGTGATTGTTTTTAAAAGTTTTTTTGGATAAAACATTATGCAATAAAAGCATATGCTAAATATGATGGCTTGAAAAAAAACACATATTTTGTAAGTTTTATATTGTTAATGATTTTAAATAATTACTCCGTGCTATAACACTGGACAAAAAAATTTATACAAAATTTTGTATATTTTATATTTTAAAATAAAAATTTAATATGTTGTATTAGGTTATATATGTGAAGTTATTTCAACAATGTATATTCTACATCATGACTTAAATGTTATTATAAGACATAATTTTGTAAATTTGGTTTTTAAAAAGCAAGTTATTATATTATGAGTAATTTAATATATTGTTATACTTTTTGTTTAATATACTTGGTTTCTTGGAATTTTTTCATATTATAGTGACATATTATTGACATTGCTATAACAAATCAATTTAGAGTGTTTATAGTTTCTAACTTTTATATCAAGTTTCAATATATTAAAAATAATTCAAAATAAATTAATTCAAGTTTATTATATTATAGAAAATTATAAAGTTCAACAAAAAAAATGAAATTGAATTTAAATATTCAAATTTTGACCATTACTCAGTAAAATTTTGAATTCAATAGATATTATTTTTAAAGAATAATATTACTAAAGCTTGAATATGTTATAGATTGAACAATTTATATTTGTTTTTAAAAATTCAACTTATGGTATATCC
>NC_025688.1:13940698-13942039 GCF_000633955.1 Camelina sativa
GATATGATTCTTTAGAATATTTTCTTTAAGATTTTCGGTATAACCTATTTGTAACTAATTAATCTATCATTAATGTATAACCTATTTGTAACCAACTTATTAAAATTATGTAGTCTACAAAACAATGTTGTGTACTTCCGTTTTATTATAAAAGGGATGAACAATTTGAAGCTTACTATATATTATATGCGTAGTCATTTAATACTTTTATTTTAGTAAGTTGTGTCTTTTTGTAATAAAGTTTCTTTGATAGATTTCCTTTCAAGGTTGTTTATCTTCACCATAATTTTTATTTTCGCTCTTATTTTTTACTTACAACTATGCGTTTAGATGGTTGTGATACAATCTTAATAAATCTTCTTAAGATTGTTTTTCCTTATCATAACTTTTCGTAAAAATAACTTTTTTTTTTAATATTTTGAAATGGTATATATTTACTAATAATTATAGTTTATCAACTACCAAATTTTGCATTCATAATTTTTTTATAATAATTTACTTTGATTATATTAACTTGATGAATAAATTCTTTAGGTGTTTTTTTATCATTTTGATTTTGATGTATTTTTTATATTTTTGGTAAACAATACACTCTGTTTTATATTTTGATAAAAACTATATATGATTGATTACGGTAATAAAATATTATCTCATAAAACAAAATTAAAATTAGTACTAAGAAAAAAAAATCAGATACACAATTTTTTAAAATAAAAAAATCAGTTGTGTTATAAAATCAAATCTGATAAAAAAAATCATAAATTTAACTTGACGTCTAGGCGAGGCAAATCAAACTGATGACCTCACATATCCTAAATCATTTTCTTTGACCACCAGAAAAACGAAACAATTTTATAATCATGAATTTAACTCGTTTTCATATTTAATTGATCGCTACCACCTATATTTTCGTGTTATTTATTCAATGTTTTCTTATTCTTCATATTCTTTCTTGTAATTTTCATTGTCAAATTTGGTGTTAATTGTCATCGTAACTTTTACGGTTTGGTTCTTCGTTATACTCTTTTTCTTCTTCTTCCTCGTCAACTTCTTCACATTCTTCCACTAAAAAACATTTTTTTAGACTACCACACAACTTGTTAACCCATCAAACTCTAAAAACAAAATCATTTCTTTTCTCATAAAATTTGTGAAATTCATGATTACCAGCATAGTCAACACATGCACCCAATTATTGACAATTTTATCCATATACTTATTTAGTTTTAGATCCACGCGTTTAGAAACTTCTCAAACCAAAATCCTTACTTGGTTTATAATATTTTAAAAACATAATAAAATATACTAATAATTATTTATTTAATATGAATCATATGATAT
>NC_025688.1:13943171-13955745 GCF_000633955.1 Camelina sativa
AAATAATATCAATTATATTATATCATCAAATAATATCAACCGTATCATATTATCAAATAACTGTAACCGTATATAACAGTAATCGCTTGAACCGTAACAATATTTAAACGGTTCTGGTTAAGGTTACAAAAATTTCTAACCATAACCGATGGTTAATAAACCTTAACCGTGACAACCGTAACCCTGATCATGCCTATGTATAGCTAATAAAACATGTGTGTTTGTCGTCCATCTTTCTTCTTTAAACCTCAAAATTTGACTCAAAAATCAAATTAACGTCTTGCGATGTCAATTCTTCTTCCTTAGACCCAAAAATAAAAAATTAATGAAAGAATATCAACTCATCTATAAAATCATACACAAAAATATGTTTTACAGCTCATAAGAAATAAAAAGCACAGATATAGATAAATAAGATAATTTATGTTTTGCATCAATATTAGTAGTATAAAATGTTAATAAGTGATATGTCAAATTTCTATTGGTTGTTTAAAATCCTACGTGGGATATTGTGCTTAGTTTTGTAAATTTAAAAAATGTTAATGAATGACAAAAAATTCTGTAAATTTAAAAAATGTAATGAATGATATGTCAAATCATGAAAGATTGTTTAAAATAATTCTTAATATAGAAAATTCTGGAAATTGTATAAAATGTTAATAAGAGATATGTCAAATTTCTATTGGTTGTTTAAAATCTTATGTGGACGGCCGTATAGCTCCTATTTTTTATTAGTATAGATTGTTATCCGATTGTCTGAACTTTTTATTACGACATTGGACTCAAGTAGGGCATAAATTGAACGAATGTGCATATAAAGTCTTGCATTGTTGAAAGTAGAGAAACATTTTAACACAATGCATAATTTGCATGACAGACTCGATGGTCATTCATCTCTCGGTAGTGATATTAGTATATGTTTAGATATCTCTCTACATATATAGATGGTAGTATCCATGATTTATTTGTACAGGGAATCTGAGAAATGTTTTCATGGGCCTCGGTAGATTAATCAAAAACTTTGGGATGGAATGTGAAATTACGCGAAAATGTTGTGGCAAAGTTGAAAGTCATATGATGTCTAGGCCCCGCACTATCAAGATTCTGTGGCGAAAAGTTCAGACCAAGCCACATCAAAGATATGTTGATAACGCGGCATGATACTATTGGCTACGAATCCGTTTCGGATAACAAAAACAACATCTGTAGAAAACAACACAAACAACGAAAGTCTTGTGCACTCACTCGCCATGGTGTCTCATCTTCAACGAATGGCACCCACATTGTTTACTTGAGGTACAAGAAAACGGTTGGTCTCCTCTAATGGCTTCCAGTTCAACTTCATTCCTGTTAACCACCGCACCACCGCAGGGTGTCAGGTTTAACCGGAGAAAACCGAGGTTAACCGTGTGGGCTAAGCAAACGGCGTTTCAATTCGGGAAAACGAAGGACGATGATGATGACTCGGAGGCGATACAAACGGAGAAATCGTCAGATTCGAAACCATTCCGGTTCGATTTCGGTAAGTTACCGGACATGAAGTCACTCATGCCGGTGGTGACAAACCCTTCGACCGCTTTAGTGTTTGGTAATAACAGAAAAAAAGATCCTGGTACGGTTTTCGTGGCCGGTGCTACGGGACAAGCTGGTATACGCATAGCTCAAACGCTCTTACAACGAGGATTTAGCGTTCGAGCCGGTGTTCCTGACCTTGGAGCCGCCCAAGACCTTGCTCGTGTTGCGGCTACTTACAAGGTCCGCTTTTTTCTTTTTCTTTTTTTTTAAGTCCCACGATTCCTATAATCTAAACGTATTAATGATGATCTTGATTTTTGGTAGCAACCGCACTTCAGATTTTAAGACAGAGATGACAATTACACCTTTGATTTAATTAGCGATATAAAAACACGGTTTGGTTTTAGATTTTGCTTTGACTTGGCATGTGCCTCGGGTGGCGTTTAGCGTTTTGATTCATCGTTTGACCCTCAGCTTTTCAACAGATTCTATCAAAGGAGGAAGTCAAGAGGCTAAACGCTGTTCAGTCCCCATTCCAAGACGCTGAATCAATCGCAAAAGCGATTGGAAACGCGACCAAAGTTGTGGTTACCGTAGGGGCAACAGAGAACGGTCCTGAAGACCAAGTCTCGACCTCAGACGCGTTGCTCGTGGTACAAGCGGCTGAGCTTGCTGGCGTAAACCATGTAGCAATCGTGTACGACGGGAGCATCAGCGGATCCACGTACAACGTTCTAGACGGGATTACTTCGTTTTTCGGCAACCTTTTCGCAAAATCTCAGCCATTAACTATCTCGGACCTCATTGACAAAGTAGCTCAAACCGATGTGGCGTACACACTCATAAAGACGAGCTTGACTGAGGATTACTCCCCGGAGAGATCTTACAACGTCGTCGTTTCTGCTGAAGGGAGTAACAGCGGCAGTGGCAGTACTTCGTCCGAGGCCTACAAAGTAATGTAATGTATGCCATAAAAAAGGGATTATTAGTATTACATTACATTGAAATGAAATCAGTTGGTTATATATTGGTTTCGATTAATGTAGTTATTAACTTGTTTGGTGTTCTGTTTGCGACCAGGTCCCCAAGTTGAANGTTCCTGTTAACCACCGCACCACCGCAGGGTCTCAGGTTTAACCGGAGAAAATCGAGGTTAACCGTGTGGGCTAAGCAAACGGCGTTTCAATTCGGGAAAAGGAAGGACGATGATGGTGACTCGGAGGCGAAACAAACCGGGAAATCGTCAGATTCGAAACCATTCCGGTTCGATTTCGGTAAGTTACCGNACGTATAGAACAAGTACCTTACTCGTCAAGTTTGTGATTGTTCATACAGATGCAGACACTAGAGAATAAATTGTAGCCGTTGATAGAACCTCTGCTTCCGTGTATCCGCTCATGACTTTAGTTTTGTGTGTCCTTTTTCAGGTGGTGGAAGTTTCTACAGATCCATCAGCACCGTCGAGGCAAATAGATGAGCTTTTCAGGTAAATGAGTCTTCTTGTTGTATTGCTTGTAATCATACTATGATCTTAAAATTACTAGCGAGTTTATAGCTTAGCTTAATGTTTTGTGTCAACTTCGTTTAATGTAATAGTCTATGAATATGTGATAGTGTAATCCCGGAAGATGGGAGGAGAAAAGTGTTCGCAGACGCGCTCGCAAGGGCAAGAGCTGAGGAAGAAGTTAAAGTCGCAGCTGAGAAAGCCCGAGAGGCAGCGGAAGCAGCGAAAGAGTTTGAGAAACAAATGCAAAAGCTATCTGAGAAAGAAGCAGAAGCTGCTAGCTTAGCTGAGGATGCGCAACAGAAAGCAGAAGCCGTGGGAATCACAGTGGACGGTCTATTTAACAAGGCGAAATATATCGGCTCAGGTCTCTCCTGGAATAATCTGGGTTCTCAGTTTGCTACCGCGGTTCAGAACGCTTCAGAGACGTCTAAAGTACAGGTTGCTACGGTCAGAGGACAGGCGAAAGCGCGAAACTTGCCACCCAAGAAAGCAGTGGTGAAACAGAGTAACGCTAAACCCGCTGCATCATCTCTGTTTGCATCCAAACCCAAGGAAGAGCGGCCAACGAAGCCGGAAAAAGAGGTGAGGAAAGTGTTTGGAGGACTGTTTCAGCAAGAGACCATCTACATGGACGATGACTGAAAACGCCATAAAAGATGCCGTTTTGTAGTTCCGTACAGTTTTCTTTTTTTCCCTTGTGTTTCAAGTTAAACCTCTGTAATCATATGATATATAAATCCATTATTGTTCTCTCTTTAAATCCCTTATGATAACAAAATTTATTAATTTGATTCACATCGAGTCAATTCTGACTTATAGAATTCAAGAAAAAGGAAAAAAACACAATATGAAGCAAATTAAATCACATTCGTAGAAAACAAAAAAAACAGAGAAATCAAAAAACGCCTTTGAGATAAAGCATGAAGAGACAGAAGATGATGATTAAAAGAATCCAAATCCCATCAGTTTGTTCATTGATGTCATGGCGAATTTGTTCAGCGTTGTTGTTCATGAGCATCATAGCCATTAGGGCTAAGATTATTACGCAAACCGAACCAGTTCCTATGCCGCTTGGTCTGGTATGAAACTTCTCTGAAACATTATGATTGCCGCCTCTAGAATAGCTTACCAAAACCCAGAAACTTGCAGCAAACGCCAATATTAAGACCGCAGCTTGTGGCATCTTTGATCTCTGATCTCTCTCTATTGTGTTCGTGTTCTTAGACAATACTTTGTGTGTATTTTTGTTTATAATGCATGCTTTGATCCTATATAGCGTGAACCGTTTGGTCAATTTGGGTCGATTTCTATTTTTTTTTACAATTTTCCTTTTCTTTTTTGTTTGTTTTCCATTTTCTATTTAAGCGTTGTTTTTACTGATTTAGAAAAATGGAAATATTGAGTGCGTAAGTAATAAAAATCTGATAATTAATGTAGGTTATTAATTAAGAACAAAGCAGAGCGTTATCACCGCTAGTTCTCCAACACTTCTCTCAACTTCAACAAACGGAACCAATGGGCCTGTTCGCGTGTAAGCCATCTGAATCTTACTACCTGGTTCAAATAATACAGAATCCTTTAGGTCGATTCACTAAACCAGAACCAGTAGCTTAATCAGGCTAAAGCAGCGAGCGACTGCAGTTACTATCAGGAAGCAGAAGCTTACACAGTAAACGCATGTTTAGAGTTTCGAACCGAAGGCAGAGTGAATGAAATGAACACACCTTTTCTGTTTATTGAGAAATGATAGTAACAATGATCCCAACAGCTTTCGTTGGCATATATTACAGGAAATATCTAAGTCTAACCTGTTCGTTATTTCTTTTGGCCTGACTAAGTCCAAGAACTCTGGTCAAGATCTCTCCCTTGCTTATTATACACAAGCAATCGTATAAGTCCCACAAGTATTACCAGTAATCTCCACAAGAACACACTCCATTCTTGAACCTATGAAACCGGTTCACATCTCTAACTAGAATCTCCTTCTCCATAAACTTTGAGATGAACTTTGTAAACAAGTGACAGTCCTCGCACAAACGCAAGTTCTTCGTGATTCTGATGGGCTCTCCTTTTGATGTATTTATCAGTCCAAACGCCAACGCCAGTTTCTCACTGTGTCCTAACACTATCCTCTCTTTCTCTTCCGTCTCAAGCTCATACAGAACTCCTTTGGTCTGCGGTATGTACCCTTTCTCCTTCATATCTTCGGCTAACTTAACCAAGAAAGCATGAATCTGTTCCATAAGAGGGTTAAACTCATCCACCGAGACAAACGAGTACATTTTCTTCCTCACTTCCATATAGCACCGACCAGGCAGCTTCTGCAGTCCCCGGTGTTCTACGAGCTTCTTCACTCTCTTAACCTCATCCCACATCTGAGCTTCCGCGTAAATGTCTGCCAACAACACATAATTCCCTGCATTTTTTGGTTCAAGTGCAAAGAGCCTTCTACTTGCCCGCTCTGCAAGCTCAACATTTCCGTGAATTCTACAAGACCCGAGAAGGGAACCCCAAACCTTAGGCCCCGGTTCAGTCCTCATGTCTTGAACCATCTTTGCTGCCTCGTCTAACCTATTCGCCCGACCTAACAGATCAACCATACAAGCATAATGCTCGACTTGTGGTTTTATCCCATGGTCTCTCCACATTGATTCAAACAGTCTTTTTCCTTCTTCAACAAGACCCTCGTGGCTGCAAGCTCCCAAAACGCTAACAAATGTTACGGGAGTTGGGATAGCCCCATTTGCGAGCATCTCTTCAAATATCTGAATCGCTTTCCTTCCACACCCATGAACACCATAGCTCGATATCAAGGAATTCCAAGATACAACATCCCGGTCATGCATTCGATCAAATACTCTTTGTCCCACTTCGAGCTTACCACATCTACCATACATCGTCACAAGAGCACTGATCACCGGCAATATGGAGTCAAGCCCCCTTCTGAGTATATACCCATGAATCAATCTCCCTTGCTCTAAAGCCGCAAGCGAAGCACAAGCTTGAAGCACACTCACCATAGTCACAGAATTAGGAGATGAATCTTTGGTCTCTGTCATCATTTCACGGAAAGTCCTCAGAGCTTCAAAAGCTTTCCCGTTCTTTGCATAGCAGGCAATCATTGCGCTCCAAGAAACAACGTTTTTGACAGGCATTTCACAAAACACATAGCTAGCATAATCCACACAGCCAAATCGAGCGTACATGTCCACCAACGTAGTCATTATATAAACATGCGAATTGTAACCGCGTCGGGTAAGATGCGCATGAATCTCTTTCCCTTTAGTGAGACAATTCGCCGTGCATTCCGATGCAACACAAGCCTTGAGAACATACGTGTATGTGAACCTATCTGAATCAACTCCAACCCTATTCATCTTCCAATACAAACCCAACACTTCTTCTCCATGACCCGCTAATGTAAGCGCCCGAAACAAAGCGTTCCAGACATATATAGTTCTTTTACGCGTTTTATCGAACACCTTCCGTGCATAATCCACAGAACCCAAATCCGAATACATACCAATAAGCTTCGTAGCCAAAAAAGGATCTTGATCAGACCCATTATCCAGAATATGTCGGTGAACGCGTAGACCATCAGAAAGAGAGCTCCGATGACCGCAGCAGAGAATCAGAAGCTCGTAAGTCTGTTGGCTCAGGCTAGATTCCTGAGACAAGACGCGAAGCGCTTGTTTAAGCTTCCCATCTTTGCATAACGATTGAATTAGCTGATTATTAGAGATTTTAGTTCCGGCGCCGGAGGAAGTCGAAGGATTGTTTAAAGCAACGGAACACAACGGTGGCTTCAGAGGACAGCGAGGTAAGAAGTTAGCTGTAGTAAAATAAGTCGGTTGTATTACTTGAGGAGGGTGAGATAGAAACATTTTCCGGTGATTAAGCTTTTCTCCGATGTGCTTCCCGGAAAATTCCCAAAGAAGAGGGGCTTTTACTTGCCGATCCTACCACTTCCACTAGTTTCTCTGCTACTTCCATGGTTGGTTTACACGTGCCAATCACGTGGTAACGAAATGGGCTTTTTTGGATCAGGCCCATATTTGAATAGCTTTGAATTGGGCCGATCTAAGTTTTAGGCAGCATATTTTTGCACCGGGAATAATTTTCTTCCACGGCGCCCACCGGAGGTCCACCAGTATTCCGGCGAGATCCCAAATCAAACACCAGTATACAATAAATCATAGGGAGAAAAGCAAAAATACCCCTTTTTCCATTCCATTTTTTAAAAATGCTTTTGGGAACCGTTCATTTTTAATGATACCCTTTTTTGTTGAAAAAGACAATTTTGTTCTTAATAAAGTAAACCTAATTTTCTTCTCTTCGCCATCATTCTCTCCTTCTTCATCAAACGACGATTCTCGATCCTTCTTCACGTCGTTCATCTGCGATTTCCGATTCTTCTTCGCGGCAATCTCTGCTTCCCTTCCAACCTCATCTTCGTTTTGTGTTCGTCGGATCGTAAACTCTTTTCAGGTTTGTGATTAAGATTTTGTTTTTCTTTGGAATATTCATCAATCTGAAAATTGATTTTCGATCTGAAAATTCAGATTTGACGAATTCAAATCGATAAATTTCTTTGATATCTTTTTGGAATATGTAAACTCTTTTAAATTTGGATTTATGTTCTCGTAAAACAGTTTTAAAAGCCCCTTGTTAAACAATTTTCAAAATCCAGATTCAGATCTGACGCATTCAGATCGATAAATGTGTTTGATATTTATTTGAAATTAGTAAAGTCTTGTAAATTTGGATTTTTGTTATCTCTTGTAAAAGACTTTTTAAAAGCCCCTGTTAAACCAGTTGATATCAATTTTCAGATCGGTCGTAGTTGAATTATGTCGATAAAGTGTGTTGATAAGACGACTTCAGATCGATAAAGTGTGTTGTTGATTTTTCAAAACCCTTTTAAATCTCTTGTAAATCCGTTGAAAAACTCTAATTAAGTGTGTTTCTTTAACAGATGGCATCCAATGATTTTGAAGGCCTTACACTACCAGAAAGCATATATGATATGGGTTTTGAACCAAACGGTGGAGCAAACATATGTCAACATTCAGACTTAAGCTTCGTTGACAAAGTTCAAAATGCATTAGGAAAATAAACTTTCACGAAGCTTCAAGCTTCCTTCCTTGGGCCTATCATCAATCTTTCNCTTTTTCTTTTTTTTTAAGTCCCACGATTCCTATAATCTAAACGTATTAATGATGATCTTGATTTTTGGTAGCAACCGCACTTCAGATTTTAAGACAGAGATGACAATTACACCTTTGATTTAATTAGCGATATAAAAACACGGTTTGGTTTTAGATTTTGCTTTGACTTGGCATGTGCCTCGGGTGGCGTTTAGCGTTTTGATTCATCGTTTGACCCTCAGCTTTTCAACAGATTCTATCAAAGGAGGAAGTCAAGAGGCTAAACGCTGTTCAGTCCCCATTCCAAGACGCTGAATCAATCGCAAAAGCGATTGGAAACGCGACCAAAGNTACATCAAATTTTCTGGGAAATTATTCCACTACTTGATGCTGAGAAAGTTGAAGACAAGAGGGAGAAACTTATGGTTTACAGTCGACATGCAACCTCTTCGGTTCTCCTTGAGAGAGTTCTTCCTTACAACATGTAATTATAAAGTGTTTGCAATGGTTTTTAAAATGTTTTAAAAGGCTTTCAATGGTTTTTAAAAAGGGTTTAAAACTCTTTTAAAAGGTTTTAAAAGGATTTCAATGGTTTTTAAAAAGGTTTTAAAACTCTTTTAAAAGGGTTAAAAGCCCGTTTAAAACATTTTAAAACTCTTTTAAAACTTTTTATTACCCTTTTAAACCCATTTAAATAGTTTTAAAAGGGTTTTAAAAGGTTTTAAAATCTTTTAAAACTATTGTAAAAGGGTTTTATCACGTTTTAGAAGTTTAAAAACCCTTTTAAAAGGGTTTTACAACAGTTTTTTTTAATCATTAACCTTTAAAACTCTTTAATACCCTTTTAAAAGGGTTTAAAAGGGTATGAAAACTATAGGGTTTAAAAGGGTATTAAAACTTTTTAATCATTAACTTTTTAAAACTCTTTAAAACTCTTTTAAAAGTGTTAAAATCCCGTTTAAAAGGTTTTGAGGTTTTCAAAACCTTTTAAAACTTTTTTAATACCCTTTTAAACCCTTTTAAATAGTTTTAAAATGGTTTTAAAATCTTTTAAAACTATTGTAAAAGGGTTTTATCACGTTTTAGAAGTTTAAAAAACCTTTTAAAACGGTTTTAAATCCTTTTTAAAAGGGTTTTAAAACAGTTTTTTTATTCATTAACCTTCAAAAACTCTTTTAAAACTCTTTTAAAACTCTTTTAAAACTCTTTTAAACCTTTTAAACACCTTATAAACGCTTTTATAAACCTTATAAAAGCGTTTATAAGGTGTTTAAAAACCCTTTATAAGGTAAAAACTAACATCATTGTTTTATTTAACATATGGATTCAATGCGAACCTATTCATAGAGAACCAAGGAATAACGGCAAAGATCCAATTAGTGAACTATATTCTTGGGCGGTGAGAGGAGACTACACTTTATCTCAACTTCAATATCGACTATTTAAAGAATCAGAAGAGGGTGAAGAACCTTTGAATGTCGAAGAAAAGGAATGCCTCGCTGCAGTGGTGTTAACATAAGGTATTTTGATGACACCAAGTTCTTTAGAGAAGATACCATTGTCTCGGCTTCAGCATGCTTCAGATTTTGATATGTATACAGCCCAACCATGGAGCAAGGAAGCATATAACATCCTTGCTACATGCATTAAGAAACTGGATAAAGCTTCTTGGTTTAAAGGTCAGTATAGTGTCAAGGGATTTCCCTTGGCATTAGCAATATGGGCCTTGAGTGCTGTTCCAGGTTTGGGTGATACATTTGGGAGAAGATGTAATTTTTCCAAAACATTGTATCCACTGATTCTCAACTGGCACTGATTCTCAAGTCGATATGCAAGGTTTGATGAAATCGCTGATGCTATTAAGACAGCAACTTGTGTAAGTTTTGAATTCTATTAAAAGTGTAGTTTTGATTATTTATTGGTTATCTTATTTGATGAGTTTTGTTTTGATGGATTTTGATTATTTTTGTAGGTTGAAGTCAAAACTATAATTGGAGATCCACAAGAATATAATCATTTGGTTGATGAAGATGACAATGATTTTGAAGAAGTTATTGGCTTGGTTATGAAAGGCTATAGATTGAAGAAAGAAGAATGGTCTTCTAGATTAGTTGATATTTACTATGCCATGGGAGAGTTGGGTGACAAAATGGGAGAAAAATTGTCAGTCTCTGAGAAACATGAGAAAATAGAGAAAAATTTGTCTGATTCTGAAAAACTTGACATAATCCTCTCTATGTTAGAAGACTTCAATAAACGACTATAAGCCATTGAAGCAGCTGTCAAAACCACATCAGAGAAAGATAAGAATAAAGCAGTAAGATTCCATGATCACACCTTTTTCCATACATTGGACACTAAACTCTTTAAACTTAGCTCCTTTTTTTTCTTTTCCCTTTGCAGTCTCACGAAGATGAAGATGGACAGAATAGAAATGAAGAGGTTATAAATGAAGAGGTCAATATCTATTTTGTAAACGACTTTATAAAAGAATTTAAAAGGGTTTATATACCTTTAAAAGGGTTTTCAAAGGTTTTACAATGTTTTTTAAAAGGGTATTAAATGGTTTTACAAGGTGTTTAAAAAGTTCTACAATGTTTTAAAAAACTGGTGTCAAAGGTGACCTAAACCTTTTAAAAACCTATTAAAACCCTTTTAAAACAGATTGTAAAACCTTTAAAATGATTTTCTTATATGTTCTTTTGTTTTGTTGCAGGCTGGCAAACAAAATGTTGACGGAGATATTGCTAGAGAAGATTTCGTAGAAAGCCCGTCTGCAGATTCTGTTCGTCCGTCAAACACACAAGATGGGAGGTATGCTGGAGACGATGAAAACACCTAAAAAACTGGTGGTAATGATGGTAATTACTTTGAAGAAACACCAAAGGTACATTGATTTAGTATTTTTATAAGTTTCCAAATACCCTTTTAGAAGCCTGTTGTAAATCACAATTGTTATCATCTTTGAAGGATAAATCTCCTTCTCAACGCCCTTCTACACCAAAATTTGATCTTTTTTCTGAAGAAGATTAGGATAGTGGAAAAGATAAAAGCATGGGTAAAGAGAAGAGAGCAAGCAGTAAGAAGACAATTTTGAAAGAGAGAAAACAGGTAAATCATTAATTTTTTATATAGTTGTTATGAGTATTTTAAAAGATTTCATCAAGTATCTCATTAGGTTTAAATCATGTAAACATTGTTTTCTTAAAAAACTTTTTGAACTGCAGAGAAAGTGTAAGCAAAGCAATGAAGGTGATGATGATGTTACGAACAGAAAAGAGGTTAGTATCTAGTTGTATAATGTTTTACATTTTATTAATGTTTACAAACAATTGTGATTTTCTTGTGGCACTACAGAGGAAGAAGCGTAAACCAAGTGACAATCCAGATGCTGATGTTCAAGCTAGAGAAGGGGTATGTATATAACTTAATAATTTCTATGAGTTATTTAAATTTTTTTCCAAGTGTATCGATATAAAATGCGATATTTTTTTGTTTTGTACAGCCACAGAAAAAGAAGAGTAAATCTGATGATGTTGGTGGTGTGCAAAGAAAAAGTGAACGAAATACAGTTCCTTCTATTCACACTCAGCCGCCTTACACGGCTGAGAAGAAGAAGCACCCAATACTTTATCCTTTTTCCAAAGTTGATAAGACCCGGTTAGAAATATTTACAGAATGGAAGAATTCAAGGAAAACAAAGTAAGTTTTAGTTTCAATTAGTCTTTTATAGACGTTTTAGAAGATGTATTCATGGTTTTGTAAGTATTCATGGTTATTCTGTTTATTTTTGGATGTAGGCAACTAACAATTCTTGGTAACAAAGTTGATGCTAGGTGGTTCACAACACTAGAGACGCTAGGGAAGTCGTTAACAACAATGGTATGATTACAAATCATAAGGTTTTACAATGTGTTGTTAACGTTTCATGGAGTTTTAAAGGTTTTACAAGAGTTTTAAAAGGGTTTTTAAAAGTTTTTACAAGACGTTTAAAAGTGTTTTAAAAGGAATTAAAATATGTGTTTAAACTGGTTTACAAGATGATGTGTGTGACCGGGTCTGAACTTATTTATATGAATTATTTGACAACAAGAATTGTTTTAATTTGTAAAGTCTTTTAAATTTCAAATTTTGTTCTAACCCGGTTTTTGTTGTTGTTTAACATGTTGATACAGTTGTGAAGTTATTAAGCAAAAGAGAAGAAAGTCATCCGGAGTTCTATAAAAGCAAAGAATTGACGTTAGCGGGAGCATCTTTTTTGAGAGAGATTGACGAAAATTACTCCATATTCATTGACGACAAAGATGAATATGAGTTCCCTGAAGAAAAATTCAGTCAACTCTTCAAGTAAGCACCTACAAACAAAATATTGGCACCAATGATGGTTAAGGAAAAGATTTGGATG
>NC_025688.1:13955825-13975450 GCF_000633955.1 Camelina sativa
TCTTTTAAATTTCAAATTTTGTTCTAACCCGGTTTTTGTTGTTGTTTAACATGTTGATACAGTTGTGAAGTTATTAAGCAAAAGAGAAGAAAGTCATCCGGAGTTCTATAAAAGCAAAGAATTGACGTTAGCGGGAGCATCTTTTTTGAGAGAGATTGACGAAAATTACTCCATATTCATTGACGACAAAGATGAATATGAGTTCCCTGAAGAAAAATTCAGTCAACTCTTCAAGTAAGCACCTACAAACAAAATATTGGCACCAATGATGGTTAAGGAAAAGCTTTGGATGCCATTGATGATCAATTTGGAGAAGAGGTTGTTGACTATCTATGATTTAGGCAAGTGTTTCTATAGTAACAAAATTAAAGACAAACAAGTGGGTGCATATGCTGTTGCAATGCCGTACATTGCTCAGAAGAAATTTGGAATGAAAAATGATACAGAGAAATCTCCATTCAGAATCAATATCATGAATTGCATACCTCAGGTAAATACTGTTGAGCTTGTTTTCTAGTTTTGTATTATGTTCTCTGTAAATACTGTGGACGCTTCACTTTGTTTTTTTCTTGATAGGTTGCTAAGATTGAAGATAGTGGTGTCTTCATGCTAAAGACAATCGAGTGTTTGGCTATGAGTATTACGACATATGGCAATTTTACAAATGAGTCAATTGGTGATTTACGGCAGAAAATGGCGGTTGACATCTTTGCAGGTCAGTGTAGGTTTTTACATGGTTATTTAAACTGGTTTTAAATGGGGTAACAGGTTGGTATTGCAATGTATTTTAAAAGGTTCTAACATTAATTATATTATCTTTGCAGAAATGCATAAATAGCAAAAAAAACTACGATAATGGAAGTTTGCATCTTGCTGGTATATAAACGTGATCTCTGGAATGGAGCTTCATCAAGAACAATAATGAATGGCAAGATATTTCAATGTTTAGTTTACAAGTAGATTTAACATCTGTTGTATCCGTGCAGACTCATGGCGTAACTTTGCATTTTGTGTTTTTACTGTGACACTATTCTAGAAAAAGGTTAAGTTACTCCTTTTAGATTATTCAATAAATAGCGTTTGACATCTTTGCAGAATTAGCATATACTTCGTTTAAGTGTAGGTATTTACAATGAATTTTAAAACGTTGTTTATCCTTTTCGAATCCTTTCAAAAACCTTTTAAAACTCTTGTAAATCCTATAAAATTCATTGAAATACCCAAAACAAAACCCTTTTAAACCTTTTAAAATCCGTTTTAAAACACTTGTAAATCCTATAAAATTCATTGAAAAACCCAAAACTAAACCTTTTTAAAACTTTTAAAATTCGTTTTAAAACGCTTGTAAAACCTTTTAAATGATCTTAATACTATAAACGTAATTTATATTTTAAAAGGTTTTACAATGTTTTTTTATAATAAGGGTGAAAGCCCTAGGCCTAGGCCCAATTGTAAAATATAACCCCCCCTGTATCAATTATCCCAAAAAGTCACGGGTTCCTCTTTCATAAAGTACAGTTTTCCGTCTGGGAGGTTGAAAATCGCGAAATTCACTCAAAACTGTATTTGCTTAAATTGGGTTCTCGATTTCGTCGGATTGCAGACACGAAGTCGTCTGATTGAAACTAGGAGTCGGCTGATTGGGTACGCGAGGACTTCAAATTGCCATTTTCTTCATCAAAGTACGGACTCTTCTTCTCCCTCGTTTTTCCTCTCAGTCCTCTCTTCAAATTAGTCGTCTCTTCTTCTCCCATCTGTAAGTTTGGTTTGGAACTTAATTTTGACTTCAATTTCTATTTCAATTTGAATTTTTATGATGTTTTGGTGAACTCGGAATACGAAGGTTGGAAATTTATCAATGTCTTAAAAAAGTTTTGTATTGGTTTTAAAATAGGATTTATAAAGGATCTTGGGTGCATGTCATGAATATGTTCTTCTCTGTAAACAATGTTGACAGGTTTTGCGATATGAGTATTTTTGAAGATTCTGCAAAGATATTGTGCTTCCCAAAAAAATTAATCACGCCAGGCACAGAGGGAGATACATTAAAGAGAGTAACTAAATATTCTTTTGAGGAAGCTGTTTTGGCGACTGTAAAGAAAGCATTAAAAAAAGAAGAGTTCAAGGAGTTAGAGGACTCTTTTTTGGGGCCAATTATAGAATTTGTTAATCGGAAAGAAATCAACTTCTCTAGTCAACTGGTCCACCACTTACTACAGAGGAGGATTAAGTCTGCGAAAAAACGAGCTCTGGTTTGCATTTGATGATCAACCTATGCGATTTTCGCTAAGGGAATTCGTCATTACAACAGGTCTTCCGGTAGGTACTGTTCCATCAGGTACTGTTAAATCGAAAAAATATTTGTGGATGAATGATAAAATGACCTGCAAAAGTCTTCTTCGTACTTTGAAATTTAAAGGAAAAGACATGAAACCTGAGGAAAGAATTCGATTAGGTGCTTTGTTACTAGTGGATGGGATATTGATAGCACAAAATCGAGAAGTTCTAATTCCTTTAAAGAATTTGCTGAGAGCCAGTAGTTTTGAGAATTACTGCAAGTATCCTTGAGGTGAAATTGCTTACGAATCATTAGTGATAGGCGTGAAAAAAATGATTGTGGGAACATTGTCAAAGATACAATATGGAATGGCTGGCTTTCCATATGCAATCCAAATATGGTTGTTATCTCAGTTCGCCAGCTAGGGGAACATTTTGGTGTTAGGGAAAGCATTTCAAGCCAAAATCAACATCTCCCACTGATCTTGCAATGCCAAAAGACATCTTCCCCAAAATTCAATGAAATAAAATTTGTTCTTGAGTCTTGCAAGGTACTAATACTTCTCTAGAACTATTTTCTTTTTTGTTTTCCAATAGTTTTAAAAAATATTGTAAACCCTTTTTAAAAAAGTGTTATTAACGTAATTTTTATTTACAATGTGTTTAAGCTGGTTTACAAGACTTTACGACGGATTTACAAGAGATTTCCAGAGTTATAAAAGAGTTTTAAAAGGTTTTACAATATCTGTATAAGACTTTTGAGATATAATATGAATCGATTTATCTTTGCAGTTTGAAGTGAAAACAATTGTTGGTGATCCCGATGAATATAGCCATTTGGTTATGCCACCGAATGATGAAGAAAAGGATTTTGATGAAGTTGTTAAACTTGTAATCCAAGGTATAAGATGACTAAGGAGGAATGGATTTAAGGATTTATTCAAGTTGAAAAAGGAGAACAAAATCAAAACAAGCGTGTGAGAGAAGCTGCAGGGCCATCCTTGAATCAAACTAACAAAAAAAAAAGAATATCTTGTGTGGGAAAATTGACATGATTTTAAAAACATGTCAAGTTATTCACAAAAGAATAGTGAGACTGGAGAATCATGTGGGGATCACTACTGCTGCTGCAACACCACAGTGGGAATCAAGGGCATTTGAAGAAGAGGAAGTACCAGCCTCTGCAACTGCTTTTGAAGAAGAGGAAGTACCAACCTCTGCAACTGCTTTTCAAAAAGAGGAAGTACCAGCCTCTGCCACTGCTTTTCAAGAAGAGGAAGTACGACCCTCTGCCACCGATTTTGAAGAAGAGGAAGTACCAGCCTCTGCAACTGCTTTTCAAGAAGAGGAAGTACCAGCCTCTGCCACTGCTTTTCAAGAAGAGGAAGTACCAGCCATTGCCAACGATTTTGAAGAAGAGGAAGTACCAGCTTCTCCAAATGAATTTGTAAGTGAAAAAAAAAAACTTAATTTCTTTTAAAATCATTTTAAAAGTGTTTTAAAGAGTTTTTAACAAAATTTTAGAAAACTGAAGTGTTAACAATGGGTTTAAAAGGGTTTTCAATGGTTTTAAATGGTTTGAAAAAAAAAACTGAATTCCTTTTAAAATCGTTTTAAAAGTGTTTAAACTATTTTTTAACACAATCATATAATCGTTTTCAAAGGTTTTGCTAGTGTTTTAAATAGTATTAAACAAAATTTACAACATTTCTAGGTATCTAAAGAAGATAATCAAGATTATCAACATGAAAAACAAACTGACTTGAGAGGGACCCAAGTGTTATTCCTGAAGAAAATACCCAGGATACTAATGAAAATGATCCACAAGAGGAGGATATGAATAATGATAAGGTATGTGTTACTTGAATATGATCGACTAATTTTAAAAACCTTGTAAAAACATATTTGAAAATAATTTATATATGGTTAATGAAAATATAATTATTTATGCAGGATGAGAAGCAAAACAGTGCTGATGATGTAGACTCAAGCCAAGAAGAAGCTTACGTTGTTATATCGGATGACGAAGAGTGTATTAATATTTCAGATACTGATGTAGACCCAAGCCAAGAAGAAGCTCTCACTCAACAAGAAGACCCAAGCCAAGAAGAAGCTCCCACACAACAAGAAGACCCATGCCAAGAAGAAGCTCACACCAGCCAGAAAACGGGCAGTTGTAAGTTGTTAAATTCTTTATTATAGATGATTTGCCCTTTTGAAAATGACATATAATATTTTGTTTCTTATGTATGTATTAGTGCAAACAACTTCTACGCAGGAGAACAATATAAGTGACGAAGAAATTAAACAAATCGAGGAAGTTATAAAACGTTGGACTGAGCTCGGGGACATCACATTTATGCTTGAAAAAATGGATGAAGTAAGTTTGAAAAAATCATATACTTGTTATTATAAGCGTTAAATACTAACAAAATTTGGATGTTCTACATTGTAGTATCTTTGGCGAGGGAATAAGTGGGAAAAAGTCTATGTCATGGATTTGAAAACTAAAGAAGATGTAAGTAAAGTAGCAAGGAAGGCGATGTTAATTCTTCATCCTGACAAAATTCCTAAAGATGTTACTCCACAAATGAGATACCTTGGTACCCGAATGTTTTCAAAATTAAAGGTTAGTGAACCTCGACTTTTGTTAGATTTAATGCACATTTTACTGTTATTTAATATTACTTAAATTTTTCATTTCTTTTGCAGGAGTACAGGGACAAATACTTCAGGGAAAATCCATAATTTGCAGAAATAGCATGTCCTTAGGTTATGGAAGTTTGCATCTTGCTGGTATATAAACGTGATCGCATCAAGAAGAATAATGAATGGCAAAGTATTTTAATGTTTAGTTTGCAAGTAGATTTTAAAACATTGCCTTTTTAATGTTATCTTATTCCTTTTCGCTTGTAAAACCTTTTAAATGGTGTTAATCCTATAAACAGTTTGGTTTTACAAGAGTATATCTGGTTTTTAGAAAGTTTTAAAAGGTTTTACAAGTTGTTTATAATGATATATATCAGTATGACTGGCTTTTTTAAAGGCTTTGCAAGTTGTTTATAATGTTTTAAAACAGTAAAATCTGAATAAGAAATTCTTTTAAAATGGAGTTTACAACACCACAGACTGAAATATTTTATTAAAAAGAACAAATACACGATAAATTATTCAAGAGTTTTTAAAATAGATTTGAACTATTTAAGTTCATATTTCAGTTTCCTCTCCCGGCGTATTGGTTTGTCATCTCTCTAGCCATTGCTTCAAACCTTGTCCTATCAGATTTGTAGAGGTTGGCAAGATTTTCATTGATCTGGTCCTCATCATCGACCTCTGGTTCAATCAAATTCTCCACTAATATCTTGAAAAGCAAATTAATCGGCATGGGTTGCCAGTAGGTGGACTTCAACACTCTTAGGTATATGGCTCCGTTATCTGATATGTTTGGGTGGCAAATTTTTGTGACGAAACAAACCTGCATTATCAAGAAATTATATTTAAAAAACTATTAAGTTGCTGCAAAAAGAGGAGTCCTAATACACATGCTTGCTAAATAAAAGAGAGTCTAATCAAAACAGATACATTTGGGGGACTATTTGGGTAATCAGGCAGAAAGTTAATACTCATTTTAAACACTCCTCCTTCATATGGGGCGTTCACCGGTCCGATTAAAGTAGCCTCCCACTTGAAAATGCTGTCATCAACAATTACTAACAAAAGGCAAACACACTCAATCTCTTTTATCCTTAACAGTAAAACAAAACTAATCTGAAGGAAAAAGGCGTTTACCTGCTGTGACGTTTGTCGAGTGATCCTTGTTCAATTTTTTCAAGGCAAACCTTAGATGGCTTGAAGAAAGATGCGACATTTCTGGCGGATTGAAGGAAAAAGGTAATAGAAGTTGACGAATCTGAGAGATGATTTTTACGTTTTTGTGAGACAAATGTTTAAGTCAAGAGCAAAAAGTATTTATAATAAGCGAAGCGTTGCTTAGGTTCACAAAAAGTATCCCTTCGGCTTCATAAATACATAATTCTTACCCATTCAAAGCGTAATAATAACCGAACCAAAGCGACGCTTCGCTTATTACCCCTTCAATCAAATACGGTTTTACGAGCCTCTAGTAGCGCTGTTTTGAAATCTTACCCCTGCGCTGTTTCGAAAGCGACTCTTCGCGAATTACCCCTTCAATCGTCTTTCACAAAAGAAACTTTGTAGAATTAAACGCCCATTAGGCCCATTATTCAAATGCCAGAATTTTGTAGGGCATCTCGAATGAATTTGGGGGAAAGACGATGACGATAACGTAATTGTGTCTATTTGGGACGTAATAAAAAACCCATTAGGCCCAATATTCAATTACGTTTTCACTTGACTGTTTGGTATCCTTTCAGAGGGTGGGCCAAAAAAACTAAATCCGAAAAGCAGAACAGAAGTAATGGATTGAGTGCCAATCAATTAAGATTTTTAAAAGGTTTTACAATGTTTTAAAAGGTTTTTAAACGGTTTTATAAGAGTATATATAATTTTTTAAAGAATTTTACATTTTTTGAAATGTTTTTAAACGTTTTTACAAAGAGTATATATGATTTACAAGAGTATATATGGTTTTTAATAGGTTTTAAAAGGTTTTACAAGTTGTTTATAATGATTTAAAACAGAAAAATCTGAAAAACAATTCTAAGAAAATGGAATTTACAACACCACAGACTGAAATATTTTATTAAAAAGAAAAAATTCAAGTTGAATTAAAGAGAGAGAAAGAGTTAGATAGAAGCTACAAAACTAGATTTGTTGTGTCCACACTGACCGCACCTACTGCATTTGTATTGTTTTGAATTTGTCTTAGCCTTTCCATGCTCCCATGAACTAGCTATTCTCTTTTTCTTTCGTCTGCCACTAGGTATACGAGTAGAAGGTGGCCGAATAGAAGTACTAACACTCTTTGGAATCTCCCAATACTCCATATCACCTACTGGGTGAATGCTCTCTGAATATCCTAAACGCCATCTGTAAAATAAAAAGAGGAACATTGTCAAACCTTTTTAAAACTACTTATAATAACTTGTAAAACCTTTTAAAACATTGTAAAAACCCTGTCAGATCCGTTACTTTAGCAACCTTTTCGAAAAACCCAATTAAGAGAAGAGAGTTATAACCTTTCAGTGAAATGATAATCATCAACAAACATGTTTTCATTGAGATTGACATGTTTGGCAACAGCAATTCCATGTGCACAAGGGAATTTGTCAATATCAAACATACAACATGTGCATTTCCTTGTGTCCAAATTCACCACATTCGTCTTTAAACCTGCTTTAACCTCGAAGACATTTTCATTTACTTGACAAACTTCAAGCCAGCGGGTAGTATTATTATAAGATGCATTCATCTTATTCCCAACATTTGGAGTAACAACATATGGATGTCGACAGCTCTCCTCACATCGTTCATTAAACCACCTAGTCAAAATAGACCTGATTGTCTCAAACAGGCAGACAATTGGATACTCGCGAGTCTCTTTTAACAAGGAGTTAATGGACTCAGCATCATGATGTTGTACGGGTTAGAAGGAGAATATGCACGTGACCATTTCCTAATATCAGCTTGCCAAAGATATTCTCCAAGTTCCGGATCACCATTGGAAATTTGACTGAACAAATAATCAAAATCATATTGAGTGTAAGCTCTTGAAGCATCATGAATAACTGGAAGAAGAGAAGCATGTAAAACCTCATAACTATCAGCAGGTAAACCCCTAGCAAGTTCTGATGCATGTTCTTGAGCTCTCCATGCTTTTGAGTACGAGATACCAACTCCATGGTCATTCCTAAAAATTTCCATGAGTTGTTTAGGTCGGAGAGGAAGCTTTCCTCCTGCAAAATGGTTACTAACCAAACCAGCCAAAGTCCTTGCAGATGCTTGGTGATGATTAACATTCCTTAAAGCAGAGTCACAGCTGTGGTGACTAATATACTTTCGAACAACAAAGCTATATGATGCTTTAACCTTAGTTGCACGTAGCCTCCAGCTACATTTTTCATCAATACAATGAAGAACATACCTCTTGTTGTCTGACTTAAAAGTATGAAATTCAAAAATATGCTTGACTGCATACATTCGAATCTGACTTCTTATTTCTGTTTTGTCTTTGAATAACTTCCCACAAAATATTGAATCAACATCGATTAGACCAGTTGAGTGTGAAGAACCAGATGGATACCCAACAGAGGTTGTCATGTTACGAGGAACACTCTCGACATATGGATTTGGTATTGGTTGACCCTGAAAGTACAAATCAATGAATTTTTAAAAGATTTGTAAAGTATTTAAAAGTATTTACAAGTTATTTCAAAGGATTTAATAAGGTTTACAACTGTTTTCAAAGAGTTTTAAAAGGGGTAATGCATTGTAAGTTACCTGAGTATGAGTAGCAGTAAAATCATAATCGGTGCCAGTATGTTGACTTGAAGAAGCAACAAGAGAACAATAAAAACGAGGAACACTCTCGACATATGGATTTGGTATTGGTTGACCATGAAAGTACAAATCAATGAATTTTTAAAAGATTTGTTGTAACACCCGCGAACCGGAATCCCGGTTTAGGGATTGCATCGGTCGATGCAGGGTTGAGTTTCTGCGTTTTGACTTAAGTTAAACGCTGCGTTTTGAGGTTAGGGAAAACCCTTAAGTCGAGGTTTTTCTCTCATTCGGCGAGTTTAGCGTTTTTGCGAGAAAAGAAGAGAGAAAGAAGAGTTCTTGGTGTTCTTGAGTGTTCTTGGTGATTTCTGGAGATTGGAAGCTGTTCATGTAGAGATCTGTAGGTGGGATCGTTGTAGGAGCTTCCTGGAGGTGTTTTCTTGTTGGTTTAAGGTTCAGATTCGTCTTGGCAAAGGTAAGTGGATGACCATGGCTTATCTAAGCTGGAGATTACACTGATCTGTTTGTTTCTGTGTTGTTAGGCTTGCTAGTATGTTATTTGAGGCGTTAGGAAGCTTTCTTATGGCTTGGGATCGATTCTTGTGGTTGCAGGAACGAAGATCCGGCGAGAAGCTTTGGGGAAAAACAATGCTCGGCATGAGCATCGGTCGATGCACTATGTCCGTCGGTCGATGCTAGTGCGAGGACGGCGTGGATTAACCTAGGAGCATCGGTCGATGCCAGGTGGAGGCGTGTGATGTCGAGCATGTGTCGATCAATGCAAGTGGAAGAATCGGTCGATGCAAGTGCACCTGGTGTCGACCGATGCATACCTTGTGTCGGTCGATGCTGGTCCCTGATGGTGTTGGTCGATGCAGAGCCTGGTTTGTTTGTTGATTGTTGTTTGATGGTTAGAGTATCTCTATTGCTTTTGTGTATAGCCCAGTAGATGAGAAGATTGCCTAACTGAGTGTTTATAAAATACTCATGCATTGTAATTTGTGTTTGTGGTGCAGGTAAAGGCAAAGTGTGATCGTGGAATCAAGGCAATGAAGAGGAGGATGTTTTGGTTCGCTTGGTTGTCTGGCTTCTGTTAGGTGGCTAGAGTTGAGTCCTAGAATGTTGTTTAGGATTGCTAGTTCTCTGGTTTATGATGTTTGGATCATTAGGTTATGATTTGGAATTAATGTTGGTTATTGGTTATTATTTATTGAATTATTTATTGGATATTGGTATATGTTATTTCCGCTGTTGGTTGTGTTACCACTAGCTGTAGTTATTTCTTACAATTAGTTATTATTTATTAATTAAAAAAAAAAAGGGTCATGTCGTTTCAGTTTGGTATCAGAGCCCTTACTGTTCTAGGTTTGAGTTCACTATGTTTCTGTTGTGATGTTTGGGATTGCATGTCTTGATTGATTATGTGAGTTAGTCAATTGTGTGTGGCATGGAGTCCTAGAACATCCTCTCCGAGCCTACATTGTGATTCCACGGTGAGTTTATGATTTTGTGTTATGTTAATTGTGTGCTTAGCCTTCTGTTCATGGTAGTGCAGATGGTTAGAGAGGATGCTGTTGCTGGTCGTGTTCGTGGTCGTGGACGCGAACATGGTCGTGGACGCGGACGTGGTCGTGGTAGGGGGAGAGCCCCAGTGGTTAGTGAGACCGAGGACCAGAGTATGACAACAGAGGGTGTTGGCGAGTCGCAGGGTGTCCAGGCGAATTTCGTGAGTGTGGCTGGAGGGGGCGGTGTTAATGCTCCAGTAGTCGGTGATGTTAAAGCCCCAGGTGCGGGTGTCCCAGTGGGTGGAGTCCCGGGTGTCGACCTTGCGGGTTTGTTGGCACAGTTGATAGAGCGGTTGCCGCCAGTGGCACCGGCTTAGGCTCAGGTAGTGCCACCAGTGGTGGCGGAGGAGCGGCAGCTAGTGGCTGCGGATGTGGGGGTCCATTCTCGTTATATCAGCATGCTGACAGAGATGGGCTGTATTCGTACCGCACGGTTTTCAGGAGGTACTGATCCTACCGCAAATCTTACCGCTGCGGAGGCGTGGAGGACGAGTGTGGAACGTAACTTCCATACTCTGAGAAGTCCTGAGGAGTTTTGGGTGGACATTGGGGTCAACCATTTGACTGGTGATGCTCAGTTGTGGTGGAGTTCTGTGGCAGCCAGAAGAGTGCAGAGGGAGATTTCTTGGGCTGACTTCGTCTTGGAGTTTAACCGCAAGTATTTCCCTAGAGAGGCACTGGATAGGTTGGAGATGCATTTCCTTCAGCTAGCTCAGGAAACTCGGTTAGTGCGGGAGCTTGACTTGGAGTTCCATCGACTTCTGAGGTATGGGGGTCGGGATATGGAGTCTGAGGAGGCTCAGATCAGGAGGTTTTTGAGAGCCCTACATGACGATTTGAGGGTTCATTGTAGAGGGCGGAGTTATGCTATGCGTGCAGAGCTGGTTGAGACTGCAGCAGGGATTGATGCGTGCACAGTCAGTGACCGCTAGCCCAGCAGTCCATCCTACCAAGGCTCAGCATCAGGGAGGTTCTAGTAGGGGCGGCAAGCCTGCGCAGGGAACTAAGAGGAGATGGGAGGCTACGTAGAGGCCAGGTGGTCCGAGTTGCTTCGGGTGTGGAGGGAAGGATCACAAGGTTGCCAGCTGTCCCAAGAGGAGTGCTCCGACGGCAGCAGATCGTGTGCTATCATTGCAGGGAGCCAGGGCACATCAGGCCCTATTGTCCCAAGTTGCAGCCGGTAGCAGTGGCAGCGTTGTAGCAGGTGCAGCCGGGAGGGCAGCAGGGTGCACAGATTGAGCAGGCGCCACGGGTTTACACGACTGTAGAGACTGGTGGAACCAGTGCCGGGGTGATCAGATATATAATTTCTGGTACGTAATCTTTACGAACTCTTAGTAAGTTCAGATTTGATGTTTTCCTGTGATAAAGTGTTAGGTTCTCAACACATGAGGTTTGTGTAGGGACCTTGTTGGTGGGCGGGTTTAAGTCCCATGTTATGTTTGATTCTGGAGCTTCTCATTGCTTCATTACTTCGGAGTGTGCAGAGAGCGCGGGATCCCGGGGATCATACAGGAGTTGTCAGAGTTGCGGGAGGCAAGTTCGTGAGGGTTATTGGACGAGCCAAAGTAATTGATGTTCAGATCGCAGGGGAGTCGTGGCCAGCGGATTTGCTTATCACTCCAGTGGAGTTGTATGATGTGATTCTCGAGATGGATTGGTTGCATCGACACGTGGTGTATTTGGATTGCTATCGGGGTAGAGTGGTGTTTGAGCGTCCTGGAGGGAAGTTGGGTTTTCAGCGTATTTGACCGACTTCAAGGAGTCTCGTGATCTCGGCCATCCAGGCTGGGAAGATGATCAAGAAGGGTCGTGAGGCTTATTTGGTTACTATATCTATGCCAGAGTCAGTGGGAAAGTCTACGGTTAGCGGTATTCAGGTTGTGGAGGAGTTTGAGGATGTGTTCCAGTCATTGCAGGGATTACCACCTTCTCGGTCTGTTCCTTTCACGATTGAACTGGAACAAGGGACGACACCGTTATCCAAGGCTCCTTACAGAATGGCTCCAGCAGAGATGGCAGAGCTGAAGAAGCAGCTAGAGGATTTGTTGAGCAAGGGATTCATCCGTCCTAGTGTATCACCGTGGGGTGCACCGGTGTTGTTTGTCAAGAAGAAGGATGGGAGTTTCCGGTTGTGTATTGATTACAGGGGTTTGAACCGGGTCACTGTGAAGAACAAATACCCTCCTCCGAGGATCGATGAGTTGTTGGATCAGTTGAGGGGTGCTACTTGGTTCTCCAAAGTAGATCTGGCGTCGGGTTATCATCAGATACCGATAGATGAGGCAGATGTGAGGAAGACTGCATTTAGGACGAGGTATGGGCATTATGAGTTTGTGGTGATGCCTTTCGGGTTGACTAACGCACCAGCAGCGTTTATGAGATTGATGAACAGTGTGTTTCAAGAGTTCCTGGATGTATCTGTCATCATTTTCATCGACGATATCCTGGTTTATTCTAAGAGTCCTGAGGAGCATGCAGTGCATTTGAGGGAAATTCTGGAGAAGCTGCGGGAGCAGAAGTTGTTTGCTAAGTTGAGCAAGTGCAGTTTTTGGCAGCATGAGATGGCTTTTCTGGGTCATATTGTGTCTGTAGATGGGGTTTCTGTAGATCCGGAGAAGATATAGGCTATCAGGGATTGGCCTAGACCGCAGAATGCCACAGAGATCAGGAGTTTTCTGGGATTGGCAGGTTACTACAGGAGATTCGTGCAGGGGTTTGCGAGCAGAGCACGTCCTATGACTAAGTTGACAGGGAAGGATGTTCCTTTTATTTGGTCACCGGAGTGTGAGGAAGGCTTTGCAAGCCTGAAGGAGATGTTGATTACTGCGCCAGTGTTGGCTTTGCCTGAGCAGGGAGAACCATATGTGGTTTATACAGATGCATCTATAGTTGGTTTGGGATGTGTGTTGATGCAGCATGGGAAGGTGATTGCNATACCCTCCTCCGAGGATCGATGAGTTGTTGGATCAGTTGAGGGGTGCTACTTGGTTCTCCAAGGTAGATCTGGCGTCGGGTTATCATCAGATACCGATAGATGAGGCAGATGTGAGGAAGACTGCTTTCAGGACGAGATATGGGCACTATGAGTTTGTGGTGATGCCTTTCGGATTGACTAACGCGCCAGCAGCGTTTATGAGATTGATGAACAGTGTGTTTCAGGAGTTTCTGGATGTATCTGTCATCATTTTCATCGACGATATCCTGGTTTATTCTAAGAGTCCTGAGGAGCATGCAGTGCATTTGAGGGCAGTTATGGAGAAGCTGCGGGAGCAGAAGTTGTTTGCTAAGTTGAGCAAGTGCAGTTTTTGGCAGCGTGCGATGGGCTTTCTGGGTCATATTGTGTCTGCAGACGGGGTTTCCGTGGATTCAGAGGAGATTCAGGCTATCAGGGATTGGCCTAGACCGCAGAATGCCACAGAGATCAGGAGTTTTATGGGATTGGCAGGTTACTACAGGAGATTCGTGCAGGGGTTTGCGAGCAGAGCACGTCCTATGACTAAGTTGACAGGGAAGGATGTTCCTTTTATTTGGTCACCGGAGTGTGAGGAAGGCTTTGCAAGCCTGAAGGAGATGTTGATTACTGCGCCAGTGTTGGCTTTGCCTGAGCAGGGAGAACCATATGTGGTTTATACAGATGCATCTATAGTTGGTTTGGGATGTGTGTTGATGCAGCATGGGAAGGTGATTGCCTATGCTTCGCGGCAGTTGCGGAAGCATAAGGACAACTATCCTACTCACAACTTGGAGATGGGTGCTGTAGTTTTTGCCCTGAAGATTTGAAGATCTTATCTTTATGGTGCAAAGGTACAGGTGTTTACAGATCATAAGAGCTTGAAGTATATATTCACGCAGCCCGAGCTGAACTTGAGCCAGAGGCGGTGGATGGAGCTGGTGGCAGACTATGATTTGGAGATAGCCTATCATCCTGGTAAGGCTAACTTGGTTGCAGATGCTATGAGTCGGAAGAGGGTAGCTTCGGCTCAAGAGCAGGAGATGGAGTCTCTGGTAGGAGAGATCAGTGCGTTGAGTTTGTGTGCTGTGTCTCAGGAACCATTGGCTTTGGAGGCGGTTGATAGAGCAGATCTTCTGAGTAGAGTGCGATGGGCTCAGGAGAAGGATTAGGGGCTGGTGAATGCCTCAAAGGATGTGGATTTAGAGTATCAGGTCTCAGATAATGGTACTATCTTGGTGCACGGTCGGGTTTGTGTACCCAAGGATGAGGAGTTGAGGCAAGAGATCCTGAGAGAGGCTCTTAAGAGCAAGTTTTCTATTCATCGAGGAACGACTAAGATGTACCATGATCTCAAGAGGTACTATCATTGGGTCAGGATGAAGAAGGATGTAGCTAGTTGGGTCACGAGGTGCGACGTGTGTCAGCTAGTGAAAGCTGAGCATCAGGTTCCAGGAGGGTTACTGAAGAGTCTTCCCATTCCAGAGTGGAAGTGGGATATGATTACTATAGACTTCGTGGTAGGTTTGCTAGTGTCTAGGACGTTTGATGCTATTTGGGTCATTGTGGACGGGTTGACTAAGTCGGCACATTTTCTAACCATTAAGAAAACTGATGGAGCAGCGGTCTTGGCTAAGAAGTATGTGAAGGAGATAGTCAGGTTGCATGGGGTGCCAACGAGCATTGTGTCTGATAGGGATTCTAAGTTCACTTCGGTGTTCTGGAGAGCGTTTCAGGCAGAGATGGGCACTAAGGTGCATATGAGTACAGCTTATCATCCCCAGATAGATGGACAGTCTGAGAGGACGATCCAGACGTTGGAGGATTTGCTGAGGATGTGTGTGTTGGATTAGGGAGGCCATTGGGCAGATCACTTGAGCTTGGTAGAGTTTGCTTACAACAACAGTTATCAGGCAAGTATTAAGATGGCTCCTTATGAGGCTTTGTATGGGAGGCCGTGTCGTACACCGTTATGCTGGACTCAGGTGGGAGAGATGAGCATTTTACGGGGCAGATTTTGTTCAGGAGACCTCAGAGAAGATTTGGATTCTCAAGCTCAACATGAAGGAGGCTTAGGATCGACAGAGGAGTTATGCCGATAGGAGGAGGAGAGATCTTGAGTTTCAGATAGGAGACAGATTGTACCTCAAGATGGCCATGTTGCGGGGTCCGAACAGGTCATTGACTGAGACTAAGTTGAGTCCGAGGTATATGGGTCCGTTCAGAGTGATTGAGCGTGTTGGACCAGTGGCTTATAGACTGGAGTTACCTGAGGTTATGCGTGCATTCCATAAGGTTTTCCATGTTTCTATGTTGAGGAAGTGTCTCCGTGAGGATGATCCGTTGTTGGCTAAGATTCCTGAGGATCTTCAGCCTAACATGAATTTGGAGGCGAGACCAGTGAGGGTTCTCGAGAGGAGGATTAAGGAACTTCAGAAGAAGAAGATTCCTTTGATGAGAGCCCTTTGGGACTGTGATGGTGTTGAGGAGCAGACTTGGGAGCCTGAGGCGAGGATGAAGGCAAGGTTTAAGAAGTGGTATGAGAAGCAAGCCGCGACTTGAGCTTATCTAGCCTGGTCCCATCTATAATCCGTGGCTGGAGCGGGAATGGAGTATTCCAGCCCATCTCTCTTGTTTACTTGGTCACTTGGGATGGTTGGTTGTGCGACTAAGTAACAAGATGAGGTGGTGCTCGGGGTACAAAGTTTCCGTGAGGCGGGTTTTTTGAAGGAAAGTTTTCTGAAATAGGAGTTTCCAAAAGTGGAAAGTGCTAAAGATGGAAAGTTTTATGTGAGTTTAAATTTGCACATTTTAGCGGAGAGAGCCTTAGAGGGGCTTGTGTGGCCTTAGTGGCGGACTTTTTAGTGATTGTGTGGCCTTAGTGGCGGTCTTTTGAGATGTTGTGTGGCCTTTGTGGCGGGCTGTTTAGCTAGAGTGCCTATTTAGGTGGTCCTTCGGGACAGATGGACTTGGTGACGGTCCTGTTTAGGACATTTGTTTGGCCTTGGTGGCGGTCCTGTTTAGGACATTTGTTTGGCCTTGGTGGCGGTCCTGTTTAGGACATTTGTTTGGCCTTTGTGGCGGCCCTTGTGGTAGGGAGATGATCCATGTGTGTTCATGAGGTATTCCAGTGAGGGGATATGTGGTTGGTAGGACATTGAGATGTCTTACGCGAGCCACGGGAAGGAAACCTGGATAGGGATAGGACTCAGACGTGTTCAGAATTGTTTGCTCGCGACTCTTGGGGAACTTCGGTTCTCCTAGTACTGCCATATTCTGAGACTTTGTGGCTTGGGAGTATGGTTTGTATATCGACTTCGGATGACGATCCGGGGGCGCGCTGAAGGGTGGTAACCCGAGAGACAAATATTGGATTTTTCCTTATATATTATGGCATGCGGGTTTAGGCCCGATGAGGAGCCAACATTATGGCATGGAGACTTAGGTCTGATGAGGAGCCAATAAAAACTCAAGGTTTAGGCCTATGAGTAAAGGAAAGTCCAATAGTCAAGAGCAAATAATGTCTGGAGCGTGAGTCTATCGCCTAGAGGTGACCTTTCGTAGTTCGGTCGGAGGAGTGCAGGCCGTGGAGACGGTTGCACGGGAGTCCTTGGCCGATGGTTGTTCGAGATTCGAGGACGAATCTAGTTTGGTGGGGAGAATTGTAACACCCGCGAACCGGAATCCCGGTTTAGGGATTGCATAGGTCGATGCAGGTTGTGCATCGGTCGATGCAGGGTTGAGTTTCTGCGTTTTGACTTAAGTTAAACGCTGCGTTTTGGGGTTAGGGAAAACCCTTAAGTCGAGGTTTTTGTCTCATTCGGCGAGTTTAGCCGTTTTTGAGAGAAAAGAAGAGAGAAAAAAGAGTTTTTGGTGTTCTTGAGTGTTCTTGGTGATTTCTGGAGATTGGAAGTTGTTCCTGTAGAGATCTGTAGCTGGGATCGTTGTAGGAGCTTCCTGGAGGTGTTTTCTTGTTGGTTTAAGGTTCAAATTCGTCTTGGCAAAGGTAAGTGCATGACCATGGCTTATCTAAGCTGGAGATTACACTGATCTGTTTGTTTCTGTGTTGTTAGGCTTGCTAGTATGTTATTTGAGGCATTAGGAAGCTTTCTTATGGCTTGGGATCAATTCTTGTGGTTGCAGGAACGAAGATCCGGCGAGAAGCTTCGGGGAAAAACAATGCTCGGCATGAGCATCGGTCGATGCACTATGTCCGTCGGTCGATGCTAGTGCGAGAACGGCGCGGATTGACGTAGGAGCATCGGTCGATGCTAGGTGGAGGCGTCGGTCGATTCGATTAGGGTTTCCGCGTGATGTCGAGCATGTGTCGATCGATGCAAGTGGAAGCATTGGTCGATGAAAGTGAACCTGGTGTCGACCGATGCATACCTTGTGTCGGTCGATGCTGGTCCCTAATGGTGTCGGTAGATGCAATCTTTGTGTCGGTCGATGCAGAGCATGGTTTGTTTGTTGATTGTTGTTTGATGGTTAGAGTATCTCTATTGCTTGTGTGTATAGCCCAGTAGATGGGAGGATTGCCTTACTGAGTGTTTATAAAATACTCATGCATTGCAATTTGTGTTTGCGGTGCAGGTAAAGGCAAAGTGTGATCGTGGAATCAAGGCAATGAAGAGGAGGATGTTCTAGTGGTTCGCTTGGTTGTCTGGCTTCTGTTAGTTTGCTAGAGTTGAGTCCTAGAATGTTGTTTAGGATTGCTGGTTCTCTGGTTTATGCTGTTTGGATCATTAGNCGGTGCAGGTAAAGGCAAAGTGTGATCGTGGAATCAAGGCAATGAAGAGGAGGATGTTCTAGTGGTTCGCTTGGTTGTCTGGTTTCTGTTAGGTGGCTAGAGTTGAGTCCTAGAATGTTGTTTAGGATTGCTGATTCTCTGGTTTATGCTGTTTGGATCATTAGGTTATGATTTGGAATTAATGTTGGTTATTGGTTATTATTTATTGGATATTGGTATCTGTTATTTCCGTTGTTGGTTGTGTTTGTGGTTAGGTGGCTAGTGGGTATGGGACCACTAGCTGTAGTTATTTATTATTTATTAATTAAAAAAAAATAAAAAAACGGGTCAGCTAGTTTCATTTGTAAAGTATTTAAAAGGTTTTACAAGTTATTTCGAAGGATTTAATAAGGTTTACAACTGTTTTCAAAGAGTTTTAAAAGGGGTTAAATGGATTTACCAAAGGTTTTAAAAGGGGTAATGCCATTGTAAGTTACCTGAGTATGAGTAGCAGTAAAATCATAATCGGTGCCAGTATGTTGACTTGAAGAAGCAACAGGAGAACAATAAAAACGAGGAACACTCTCGACATATGGATTTGGTATTGGTTGACCCTGAAAGTACAAATCAATGAATTTTTAAAAGATTTGTAAAGTATTTAAAAGGTTTTACAAGTTATTTCAAAGGATTTAATAAGGTTTACAACTGTTTTCAAATACTTTTAAAAGGGGTTGAAATGGCAATTTATGCCATTGTAAGTTACTTGAGTATGAGTACCAGTAGAAACATCAAAAGCATTCCCAATAAACAGATTTGAGCTAGTTTGATCCTAAAAGGATTTGTAAAGTATCTAAAACGTTTTACAAGTGTTTTCAAAGGATTTTATAAGGTTTTGTAAGCAAGAAATAATTAAATATTCTAAAGTAGAAAGTTACCTGAGTAACAGCAGTAACACTCTCAATAAAAGGAATAGAGCTAGGTTGGCCCTGATAAAGAAACATTTCTCAAAGCAGTTACTTTTTTTAAAACAATATTAGAAAAAATAGGAGAATGAGTTTACTAAAAATACTTGCTCATCAGTCACACAAAAATCCTTAACAGTAACACATAGATGAAGAACTCCTCCACTTTGTGCATATTTGAGTTTAAAAGCTTCAAGCTGCCTATCATTACTAATAAAGATAGGAATACTACCTATGGTAGAAGAAATAACAGGCAATGTATAACTAAGCTTTAAACATTGTGCCTGAATATCAATGTCAAAATCTTCTAATAGGATCTTTACCAACTCACTAAATCTAGTATTCTCATCAATGTTAATCAAAGAAGCTCCCCTTTCATTATCCATCTCAAATTCCCAATGAATGTTGTTGTTCAACTTCCACAATCCACATACTGAATACAATTCAATCATTTGTACAGCCAAACAAGTCCTGAAAAAACAAACCAATATCACGAATTACAAAACTACATTAAAAGAAGAGAGATCTCAACAGCTATATCAAAGAACGACAGTAGATATCCAAAGATCTAATAAAGGACTTTATAATCACGAACAGATCTAAAGAACAAGTGCTTAAGACCTAAAAATATTCTGACATCAAATTTGAAATCGAAACAACAATCTAATAGCTAACACAAAATTGAAATTGAAATCAAATTTAAAATTCAGAAACAAGCT
>NC_025688.1:13976722-13999999 GCF_000633955.1 Camelina sativa
TGCACTATGTCCGTCGGTCGATGCTAGTGCGAGAACGGCGCGGATTGACGTAGGAGCATCGGTCGATGCTAGGTGGAGGCGTCGGTCGATTCGATTAGGGTTTCCGCGTGATGTCGAGCATGTGTCGATCGATGCAAGTGGAAGCATTGGTCGATGAAAGTGAACCTGGTGTCGACCGATGCATACCTTGTGTCGGTCGATGCTGGTCCCTAATGGTGTCGGTAGATGCAATCTTTGTGTCGGTCGATGCAGAGCATGGTTTGTTTGTTGATTGTTGTTTGATGGTTAGAGTATCTCTATTGCTTGTGTGTATAGCCCAGTAGATGGGAGGATTGCCTTACTGAGTGTTTATAAAATACTCATGCATTGCAATTTGTGTTTGCGGTGCAGGTAAAGGCAAAGTGTGATCGTGGAATCAAGGCAATGAAGAGGAGGATGTTCTAGTGGTTCGCTTGGTTGTCTGGTTTCTGTTAGGTGGCTAGAGTTGAGTCCTAGAATGTTGTTTAGGATTGCTGATTCTCTGGTTTATGCTGTTTGGATCATTAGGTTATGATTTGGAATTAATGTTGGTTATTGGTTATTATTTATTGGATATTGGTATCTGTTATTTCCGTTGTTGGTTGTGTTTGTGGTTAGGTGGCTAGTGGGTATGGGACCACTAGCTGTAGTTATTTATTATTTATTAATTAAAAAAAAATAAAAAAACGGGTCAGCTAGTTTCATTTGTAAAGTATTTAAAAGGTTTTACAAGTTATTTCGAAGGATTTAATAAGGTTTACAACTGTTTTCAAAGAGTTTTAAAAGGGGTTAAATGGATTTACCAAAGGTTTTAAAAGGGGTAATGCCATTGTAAGTTACCTGAGTATGAGTAGCAGTAAAATCATAATCGGTGCCAGTATGTTGACTTGAAGAAGCAACAGGAGAACAATAAAAACGAGGAACACTCTCGACATATGGATTTGGTATTGGTTGACCCTGAAAGTACAAATCAATGAATTTTTAAAAGATTTGTAAAGTATTTAAAAGGTTTTACAAGTTATTTCAAAGGATTTAATAAGGTTTACAACTGTTTTCAAATACTTTTAAAAGGGGTTGAAATGGCAATTTATGCCATTGTAAGTTACTTGAGTATGAGTACCAGTAGAAACATCAAAAGCATTCCCAATAAACAGATTTGAGCTAGTTTGATCCTAAAAGGATTTGTAAAGTATCTAAAACGTTTTACAAGTGTTTTCAAAGGATTTTATAAGGTTTTGTAAGCAAGAAATAATTAAATATTCTAAAGTAGAAAGTTACCTGAGTAACAGCAGTAACACTCTCAATAAAAGGAATAGAGCTAGGTTGGCCCTGATAAAGAAACATTTCTCAAAGCAGTTACTTTTTTTAAAACAATATTAGAAAAAATAGGAGAATGAGTTTACTAAAAATACTTGCTCATCAGTCACACAAAAATCCTTAACAGTAACACATAGATGAAGAACTCCTCCACTTTGTGCATATTTGAGTTTAAAAGCTTCAAGCTGCCTATCATTACTAATAAAGATAGGAATACTACCTATGGTAGAAGAAATAACAGGCAATGTATAACTAAGCTTTAAACATTGTGCCTGAATATCAATGTCAAAATCTTCTAATAGGATCTTTACCAACTCACTAAATCTAGTATTCTCATCAATGTTAATCAAAGAAGCTCCCCTTTCATTATCCATCTCAAATTCCCAATGAATGTTGTTGTTCAACTTCCACAATCCACATACTGAATACAATTCAATCATTTGTACAGCCAAACAAGTCCTGAAAAAACAAACCAATATCACGAATTACAAAACTACATTAAAAGAAGAGAGATCTCAACAGCTATATCAAAGAACGACAGTAGATATCCAAAGATCTAATAAAGGACTTTATAATCACGAACAGATCTAAAGAACAAGTGCTTAAGACCTAAAAATATTCTGACATCAAATTTGAAATCGAAACAACAATCTAATAGCTAACACAAAATTGAAATTGAAATCAAATTTAAAATTCAGAAACAAGCTTACACGATGGGAGAAGAAGAGACGACGAAGTAAAAAAAGAGATTTAAGATTGTCGATCTGAATGTGTCAGATCTGAATCGACGACGACGGAGATTGTTGTTTAAATCGGAGATGGTGAGACGACGGAGAAATCAGAGATGGTTAAATCGGAGATGGTGAAGAGACGACGGAGAAATCAACGACGGAGAAGTAGAATAAGATTGTCGGTAATAGGTATAAAGAAGGGCAAAATTATATTTACGAAATAAAGGAAGGGTATAATTAAAAATGGCCACCAGAAAGGTCATTTTTAAAAAAAGGTACCAAATAAGGGGCATTAGTAAGAAATTCTCTAAATCATAATAATAATTTGGTTCTTTGTAAAGCAAGTACAGTAAAACCTCTATATATTAATAAATACTATAAATTAATAAATTTTGTTTGTCCCAAGTTAGACCAGTGATAAAAATAACAAAATTCCATAAGATAATAGGATAATATTTTTTAAAAATTTCTATAAAAAATATAGTCTCAATAATATCATAAATTAGTAATTAAACACATATATATATATGATATTATAATGTATACTTTAAAATTTTGAATAGAGCTCATATCTATATAACAATTATTATGTTGTATTTTCAAATAAAAATATAAAATAGTCTATAACATGTCATAAAAATAGCTAAATTTTTTTAAAGTTTTGAATTTTTAGATATGGATCATGTTCATTTTGATAGTCTTAAGGGTATTAAAATATGATAATTGATATTATTATTAGTAAATTTGAATTTATGTATGTCATGTGTATAATTGAATTTCTCAATAGCATTTATAGTTTATTGTCAATTCCAAAACCATAAACTTCATAACATGCGAAAATCTAATCTTATTTTCCTAAAAAATTCCAATCATAATTTTAAAGATTTTTTTTTCCTTCTAATTTCATTGATATCAAATCAAAATTACAAAGTCATACAGAAACTTTGAAAACAAATTATTACATAAACAGATGTATTTGCCATATAGTGAGAAAGATACACAAAAAGAAGCGAATTTCCTCCTTTATTTTTGATCTCGCTCTGATGCTAATAGTGTGCGTGGATAGCTTTTCTTGGCTTGATCTCCAAATTACACACAGCATGATTAAAACTATTGCTTCCATCACAAGTTCTGAAACTATTACTATCTGATACCAAGACTTCCGTAACCGAGTCTTTCGATGGGCATTTGACTTAGACTTCATTTTCTTTGACATCACCATTTGATATCGTTTCCGTTTACTGACTATGGTTTCCTCCTTCATTCTAAGATGCCCTCTCTTCCATAATTGTGGTATGTGATACTTTTTCTTGATTGGATATAGAAGTACACAACCCCCTTTCTCCATCCTGCTAGATGATTTTGTTTCTCCGGTGGTCCAGAATCTAGGCATCAGTCCTGTGGATCCAAAACCCAAAGCATCCGCAAAATAACTTGGACTAGATGTGTGAACTCCCATCTCCAACAAGTCATACCTCTGGTTGGAAACAAGTTTGTTATCCCACTCCACTGTATACGACCTTTGAAAGAATAATGCCAATCCAAGTTTACCCCGATCGTAACTAAGAAAGCATTTCAAACGTCGATCTACTTCACAACTGTGGGTCTTGGTGACAGTAACGATACGCATTGCACGTAACCTCATGATTGTGATTTTATCCTATTGTGGGCCAGGTGATACACATGTGCAACAAGTGCATTTGCACTGGGACAATTCTAAATTTACATGTATTTTAAGGCCCAAAAAAATTTTTTAAAAAAATTTATATGTAATTTAGACCTATATTTCAAAATTTGCACTGGGACTATAACAATTCTTGAGATTTTTACACCGACACTAGGCGTAAGATGTAGAGTGCATCCAAGGCGGTTTAGGGAATCGAACTGGATCTAATAGAGATAATTTCCACCAACCGCCAGAGACTTCACTCAACGGACTAACATCGGCATATCTGATCCAATGAAAATGAAAATCAGATTCCAGACAAACGCTCTTCAGGACGAAGAGAAAACGGATGCGAGGATCGCATGAATAGGCATCTCTCCACATAGAAAGGATACGTAGAAGAAAAGATGGTGCCAGTATCGAAGCCATGACTTGAGTTGGGATCGCCGGAATCAAAGCTTGTATCACCACCAATCTTAAGAGGCAAAGATCGTGATTTTGATTTTCCTGATTTGCCATAGCAATATAATTTTAAAGAATCTAAATAGTTAAAATATATTTATAAATTAATAATTGTTAATTTTACTATCTTAAAGCTTGGTTCTCAAAGTTAGTAAATCACTAGATCGTGACACGTGTGAGTTTTAACGACCAGAGATTAAAGTTAAAAACTCACCAGATCGTGACACGTGTCAGTTTTATCGATTAAATATTCAAGCTAGTAACTCATCAGATCATGTAACACATGTCAGCTTTAACGATCAGAAATCACATATCAAAGTTAGTAACTCATCATATCGTGACACATGTCAATTTTAACGATCAGAAATCACAGCTTTCAAGTTTGGTAGAACGATGCATAAGATAACTGTAATCTTATTATATTTACAAAACTTTGTTAATCCTAAAAGGAAAGGAACACCCCTTTATATAAGGAAATAGATGATGACATATTTATCACCAAAAAAAATAATTTCGACTAGCTTTGTTTCTCTGGTCGTTAAAAATCACCAGATCGTGACACTTGACAGTTTTATCGATTAAATATTCAAGTGAGTAACTCATCAGATTGTGACACATATCAGTTTTAACGATCAGAAATCACATATCAAAGTTAATAACTCATCAGATCGTAACACGTGTCAATTTTAACGATCAGAAATCACCACTTTCAAGCTTGGTAAAACGATGCATTATATTAAAAAAACTTTGTTAATCCTAAAAGGAAAAGGAACATCCGTCTATATAAGCAAATAGATGATGACATATTTTTCATCAAACAAAATAATTTCGACTAGCTTTGTTTTTCTTGGTAAAATTTTATTCTTTGTTTTTTATTAACCTTTTGTTTGACACATTATCGTTCTTGAACAAGTCTTGAAGGCAATTTGTTTGTTGTCTAATCGAAACAACTATATATAAAGATTCCTAGATATTATCACATATTTTCGTCGTCGTTTCTTTGAATTTTGTTTCGTTTCTAAATTTCAGAATGCATACTACGCAATCTTTGTCTTTGAAGTATTAACAAAGTTTCTTATGCATAATAACTAAGGTTTTTGAGACTAAAAAATTACTCACGGTGTTATTATTATTTCTATTAATTTGCAGGACAGGTAGCATAAAAAAAAAAGATGAATACACAAATGCAAGATATCAACAGAGATTATATAACACTAGATCAACTAAACATAAAACATTCTTATCGTCGAACGATCGTACGTCTTACAAGAAAGTTGGAAGCAAAATTTTTTTAAAAAAACAATGAGCTCATTGGAATAAATTTTCTCATAAAAAATGTAAATACTCACTTCTATATAACACATAGATCGTCTCATATTATTCATCTAACAAAATAATTTATTCAAAAATATTGCTTTCAACTTTGTTCTATTGGTCCAACTTTTTTACTGGGAAGACAAATTTTCCTTATTTTTTTAAACCAAAATATACTCCTACTTTCTACTTTTTCAGCTTGGAATAGATAAGATTAATATATTGACCCAAAAAAATGGAATATTAATATATGCATCTTCTTTTTCTAATACTGTATTTTAAATTTTATTATAGTAGTTTTAGATTGTTTTATTTAATTTATATTTTAATCTTTGAATTACTTGAGATTCATATATTACCGTGTTTATAATTTTCTATTATATCAGTAATTATGTCAAATTAGTTTTCTTCTAAATTATCCAACCTTGATTGGTTGGATAAAAATCAAACAAAAGCCTACAATAAACATAGATAGATTGGAAACACGTAAATCGTTGTTGATAGATCCATAGGAGCTTGGAGACAAATGCTACATCATGATGTGTCAAAGAAACTTCCATGAAATACATTGGAAAATTTAACATTAGTTACTATCAAAAGATTTTGTGACGACGTAAATATGCCTTTAGTTTCATTGGTTGCTGGAGGAAGCCACTTTGAGATAGCTAAAAGACGTGAACACACACAGGAAGAGGACAGAGCATCTATGGTGGAGGAGGTTGGACACAAGGTTATCTCCCCAAAGGAGGAAGGCGGAGCGAAGGTTCTCTCCATGGTGCAAGAGGTTGGACGCAAGGTTCTCTCCATAAGGGATGAGTGCAGAACCGAGGTTCTCTCATAGTTAGTTATACACTATTGTGATGTCATTTATTTTTTATTCAAAAATTTTTGAGCCAACAATTTTAGTGATTAAAAAAACTATGCAAAAGTGAAAGTAAAGATACATATAATAGTTGGCTCAATTTATTCATATAGACATTTTCTAGGTAGTGATAAATAATATATTTGTAACATACAGTATACCTAGGTGTAAAAAAATACACTTTAAATAGTAACATACATAAAAGATTTGTATATGGATATAAATCATTGTATTATAGCCACAAAAAATTATAAATATTAAATAATGTACAATAAATTTTCATATATTTTTATTAAATTAAATTTTATTTAAAAAATATAAACCCACACAATGGGTAGGTCCTTATCTAGTCAAATATATATCTTAGTAAGAATTGAAAATACAAATAAAAATTAACAAAATATAATTCGCAAAAAAATTGAATCAACATTATTTAAGATATATTTGTTATCTCATAAGTACTAATTTTACCTCATGTATTAATCAATTTTAAATGAGTGAAATTGATAAAATAAAAACATATAAAAAGGTATAGAGACATTCTCATCAAATAACTGAAGATTAATTCCTATAAATTATAGTTTATTTCGAATTATCTTATGTTTTGACATATGCATTACAAAAATACATTTGTTGAAATTATAAAATCAAATATTAAAAAATTACTTATATTCTTAACTGATTTTTTTTAAATGATACATATTAATATTTTAAAAAAATTATTCTAAAATAAATTTTATCGTTAGACATTAGTTTAATAATCGCATTTAACTATCTATTTTATCGTAAAACCATAATTCACTTCTTCCTGGATTAGAGTTAAAATGTTAATAACAAAAATAATATGAGAATTATATAAGATTATATGTATATTGGTTAGTGTTTTAGATTTTAATAATAAAAATAAGCAGTAAAAAAATCAGTTAACATCCCCAAATTTTTGGAAATCCAAAAATATCCTAAATATTATTCTTCTATATGTCATAATTTCATAATTAATACTTTTGTCAATTTTCATCAATTAACAAAAAATTCAATCCTACAAACTCATTTTTTCTATTTTTTTTTTCAGGTCTCTCATATTACTACATGCATTAAAATCTTTAAAATAAAACATGTAAAACTATACCAATACACATCTTGTATTGAATTTTTTTTTAAAGTTCATTATTCTTTCAAGGTTTTGTGTACTTACTTACAATAAAAATTAGTAATATAACGATAAATATAATTTATATCCTACTAAAATTATGTTAGATAACTTATGCTATTCTTTTTAACTTTGTTATTTATTGTTTATTAATTAATGTACATGCTAAATAAATTAATCTTTTGCTTACAGATGTCAAATTTTATTGAGAACACACATATAGTATAATTAGCATACAATGAAAAACATTTTGATTTTGTTAGTTTTATTTTTTGATTTAGAAAAATTTTTTTTTTCAAATATAAACATGTAAAATTTTGTAAATATATAATAAGCATGCAATGAAAAATATATTGGTGTTGTTAAAATAGTAAAATAAAGATTTAACCTGTATTGAAGTATCATATTAATGATATTTTATTTTTTAGTATTATCAATTCAATCATGTAATATCATATAACCCGTCATTTAATATAACTCGTATGTGTTATTTTGAAAATTTAATATGTTTAAATATTCATAATTTTAAACTTTTTATTAAATTTAGATATATCAGTTATAAATTATAAAAATTTTAAAATTCTATAATTTACTATATACGATAAATTTACGATATAAGTATGTTGAACACACACTTTTTATATTAATTGAGTAATATATGTTCGTTTAAAAAAATTCAAATCACAATATATGTAGGATAAATATACAATTTTATCAACTTTATGTATTATATGATGATTCACTACATTTAAATTTTAAAATAAAATAAAAAATTATAGGAGAATATATTTTTTTTTAATATGGAATAAATCTTCTAAATATCTCTATTAATTATAGAATATTATATATATGGATATTTAAAATATTTTAATTCTGTTTGGTTATAAAGATAATAGAGATAATTAACTAAACTTGTAAAATTATAAATATTAATATATAAATATATAAATTAATAAAATGTCATGGTTCCAACATTATTAATTTATAGAGGTTTTACTGTATGTAATATAAAGAGATCTAGAAGATCACATGATTAATAACAATATATTATATATTTATTATTTATATATTTATATATTTGCAATCATTATAGTTTAAGAAATTCTTGTACTATATAATTTCACGTAACCTAAAGCTTATGATTATGAGAATCAGTCAATATACTATTTCTTAAACGTTAGATATTTCTTAAATATATAATCGTTATATATTTTTTTATCATGTTATTGAATTGTAGCTTCAGTTTTAGTGATAGGATGAAAAAAGGAGAATAGAGTAAAATCAACTTTATATATAGATTAAAATAGAACAACGATATAAACTGCAGAGACGATCATACGTTACGTACCACACATCAATGATCTTTGATGAACTACTACAATTTAGTAGTTATCATTATCCCAATACCCACGAGGGATCTCTAAACACTTGTCAGAACATTAGTAAAAGCCCTTCTCAGAACAATAGTAAAAGCCTTTCACTTGAAGAACACTTGCAGCAATGAGGCCTACAAATAGAAGTGTTGGGTACCACTTCTCCATTTGAGGTTTCGTCCAAGGAAATGTGCCCTGGTATGTGAAATGAGAAGTCTCCAACAACACATGAGACATGCAAAATGATCCCACACGGATTACATGTATAGAACCATTCTTTTGGATCTACTTTTGTTTCACATACCTCACACCAAAATTGACCATCTTCCTTATTTTCACCGTAAGACAAGTAGAGAGGATGATCGTCGTACCTTTGACTCATTACCTTTCTAGGCAAAGTAGCACACCGGAAGTCCAATCGAAACTCACACTCATCACAACACAACATACTCATGGCGGTATTTCCATCACATGCAGAGCATCTCGTATCCCCCATAAAACTAAAGACTTCGTAGTATAAAGGATGTGGATGGCTTTCATGAAGAAATGGTTCAAATATTGAACTGCAACGTACATCTAGAGTAGCATAACCAGACTTAAGGTCATACTTGAAACCGGTGAAAAGCTGGGAACAAGCAGAACAACGTTTTCTATATGTATCTGTCTGTACTGTGAACGGTATGTTGTTGGAGACATGCCTTATCTGTCTGGGAAGACTAGCACATGTTTCATATAGAATAAAGTCGCATCGCTCACAACCATAAAACGAATCGTCATTGATTTGGGAGACACAAGCGTGACAAAGTTTGCTTTCGTGGGTACTCTTACCATCATTGTTGAGTCTTAAATTATGGCCATGGCTGAAATGCTTTATATGATTCTCATCTTCACACTTCGAATGGCGCGAGTTCCTCTTCTTCTGGTGTTCCTTCTAGTTCTACTTTTTCCTACACATCATTTTTCGTTGCACATCTTGCATGAACAGCATAGCTAGGACACTTTGAGCAAGAATAAGACCCATAAAACCCATCTACTTTTTTGCGACAAACTCCACATGTCCAATTCCCGTGTCCAAGATGACGAGTGTAAGAGATGCCATGATTGTGACGATTTATATTTATCACAAGCCCGATGAATCATGAAATTGCATTGAAGACAAAAATAAGGACTTCGATCACCTGCCGTCCCACAAGCATTGCAAGTAAAATTGACAAGTCTTGGAACAAGGTGGAGTTTATGTTCATGTGTCGTTGGGCTCACAATGGAAACTGGCGGTGGGTTTGCCATACAATACTGCTTGCATATGCTGACATTACAAACATCGCAGTGGTAAACTTGATCACAGTTGTAAGATCTCTTTTCAAACTTCTTCCCACAAAGAAGGCAATCCTCATCAGCATACCCTCGTGCTCCGTATTTGAACTACTTGAGGGGATGTGTGGGATGAGAAGTGTGGTACACGTCTGGAATGAGCTCGACACATTCCCAATGGAAGAGTATATTGCACAAGCGGCATTCATAAAGTTGTTGTTCATTGATGTTGAAATTCGTGTTGCACACTTTGCAATTGCGCTCTCCCTCTAACAAGAATGTCTTTACGTTCTTGGAGAGTAGAAGTGTATGTTGATGTACTTTGGAATTGTCAATAGTAGTAGGTAGCAGTGAAGATGAGGATGAGGATGAGGATGAAGTTGAGGATGGAGATCTTCTTGCACAAACCAAATGCACGTTGAAGTCGCATATTGAACAATGATAACCAACTTTCAATCCACATGTACACAAACTACAACAAAACCATCCACATTTGAGGTTGAGCTTGAGAGGATGTTTTGGATGGGAAGGGTGTTTGATCTCTGGTACTGACTCGACGCACTCCTTGTGGAAATGAGTATTACAACCTAACTCATTGCAAACATAGCCACCATAAAAGTAACCATAAACACCACATCCTTTACAACTATCCATACATAACCGATCAAAGTGGAGCAAAGGATGCTTGTGAACTGGTAACTCTACTTTTTTTGAGAATATTGATAGCCAGGAAAGTTGTTTTTCATTCATTCAACCTCTCAAGAGTATTTATACATAAGAGTAGAAGCCCTAAAGAATATTCTAGACTTGGCTTACAAGATACAATATCACAAGATAATAGGAAAACTAACATATATCTAAATATTCACATAAGATTCCCTAATACTCCCCCTCAAGTTGGCGCATGAAGATCCTGAATGCCCAACTTGCCCAGAAGATAAGAAAATTTTGGAGAACCAAGCTACTTTGTGAGAAAATCAGCAAGTTGGTTGGACGTATGAATCTTGAAAGCAGTAATGAGACCAGCTTTAATTGCATCGCGTACAAAATGACAGTCAGCTTCGATATGTTTGGTATGCTCATGAAAGACTGGATTTGCTGCAATATGGAGAGCAGCTTGATTGTCACAGTACAAGGGTATGGGAACAGTTTGAGAGATCCCAAAACAAGAGAGAAGCTCATGTTCCCATTTTATTTCACAAGTCGTATACCGCATTGCGCGATATTCAGCCTCGGCGGAAGACATGGAGACCGTCTTTTGCTTCTTTGTTTTCCATGCTATCGGAGGACCACCAAGAAGGGTAACATACCCGGATAAAGATCTGCGTGTAAGCGGACAAGATTGATAGTCAGAGTCACTATAAGCGGAGAGGCGGAGATCACTCCGAGCAGTAAGCAAAATTCCTTGACCAGGACAACCCTTGAGATACCGGACCACCTAAGTGCCGCCTCCCAATGCTTAAGTAGTGGTTTCTTGAGAAATTGGGCAAGAACGTGAATAACATAAGAAAGATCAGGTCGAGTGACCGTCAGATATACTAATCTGCTGACAAGACGACGATACCGACCAGGGTCCGCATAAGGACCATCTTCGTCAACGAGTAACTTGTGATTTTCTTCCATAGGAGTGGCAACCGGTTGACAAGCCAATAAACCACATTCATCAATAATATTCAACATATACTTTCGTTGACATAAGTATATTCCCTCTGGTGATCGTGCGACCTCAATGCCAAGTAAGTATTTCAAAGGACCCAAATCCTTCATCTTAAAACATTCACTTAAATATTCCTTAAACTGAGAAATGGCACGCGGATCATTCCCACCAATCAACAAATCATCAACATACACAAGAACATATAAGCGCATAGCCCCACGAGTTAGGTAAAAAAGAGAGTAATCTGAGTATGTCTGAACAAAACCATAGCCGAGCAATGCCGTCGTGAGCTTCGCAAACCAACAACGTGGAGCTTGTCGCAAACCATACAAAGGTTTGCGAAGACGTAAAACTTGATTGGAACCAGAAGAATGAAAACCCGGTGGTAGAGTCATGTAAACTTCTTCTTCTAAGTCACCGTGAAGAAATGCATTATGGACATCCATTTGATGCACTTCCCATTGCTTTACTGCGGCCACCCTGAGAAACATACGAACTGTGGTCATCTTAGCTACAGGAGCAAAAGTTTCTTCAAAATCTTTTCCTGAAATTTGTCGATCTCCTCGAATAACCAAATGAGCCTTATAACGTTCAATAGTACCATCAGAATTATGTTTAATCGTGTATACCCAACGACAACCGAGAGCCTTCTTCCCCGGAGGAAGTTCCGTGATATACCATGTATCATTATCTTCAATAGCCCCAATCTCGAGACTCATTGCATCACACCAAACTTTCAACTGGACAGCCTCTGCATATGTTTTTGGTGCCACGGCCGCGGTAACAGCTGCAAGAAATGCCCTGTGCTTTTCCGAAAAACATTCACATGTGACATAGTTGGATATTGGAGAAGGAACCGTACCTGGAGTAGAAGACATAGTGGTGGGAAGGTGCGAGGGGTCTGTGGTGCATCGAGTCGTATAAAGAACATAATCATTTAATTTCTTCGGGACATATTTGTGACGTTTGCCAGCTCCTAACTCTTCAGGCACAACCTCTGTACGTTCTATCGCAACTTCAGCATTTTCAGTCGACACAGTAGGAGCGGTCGGTCTATTCTTCTGATCGACCGGTCCATCAACCTCTGGTTTAGTAGGTGGACAAGCTGGATCAACTGATGTTGGTAAGGGATTAGTCGATCCCGACGAATCCGGTACCAAGTGTTCTTGTGGAGGAGCAGTCGAGCTAGAAAGAAGAGTGGTCGATCCCGACAGGTCGGGTACAGGACGATCCACGTTGGCTGGTTCTATGTGTTCAGAATGGGCATCCTGCAAACTCCCCCTGTCGTTGACAGCCCGAACGTTCAAGAACTCATCCTCATCATATATGCCATGTAGGGGCATGTCCATCCCTTGAGACGACAAGGAGGCATCCAATTTTGCAAAGGGGAACTCCCCCTCATAAAACACAACATCACGGGACACAAACTGTTCATTGGTTTCCAGGTCATATACTCGCCATCCTTTTTGGCCATATGGATATCCCAGAAAAATACACTTTTGACTGCGTATCCCAAACTTATCCTTTTCACGAGATTTCTTATGCGTGTAACACAAGCATCCGAACACTCTCAATCTATCAAAAGGAGGAGCTGAACCATACAAGAGCTCATAAGGTGTCTTACCATTCAATATAGGTGTGGGCGTCCTATTAATTAGGTGAGCGGCAGTGAGGACACATTCTCCCCAAAAACGAACCGGCAAGTTAGCTTGAAACATGAGGGAGCGAGCAACATTCAAGATATGGCGATGTTTTCTCTCGACGTGGCTGTTTTGCTGAGGTGTATACACACATGAAGTCTGATGTAAAATACCTTGTTGGTCAAAAAATGATTTCAAGCACATGAATTCAGAGCCATTATCACTCCGCACAATCTTAACCTTTTTGTCAAATTGTCGTTCCACCATAGCACAAAACTTTTTAAGAGAGTCAGCCACTTCTCTTTTCTCTTTCAAGAGATATATCCATACTGCTCGAGAAAAATCATCTACAATTGTAAGAGAATAAGCGGCTCCGGAAGAAGAGACTGTACGATAAGCTCCTCAAACATCACAATTAATTAAGGCAAACGACTCAATAGCTTTATTAGAACTTTCATGAAAACAATCACGGTTTGTTTAGCCCGAAAATAAGTGTCACAAACAACCTCTGTCTCAACTGATTTCCCAATGTCAACATGACTAGATAAATAAGATAAAACCCTAGTAGAAGGATGACCTAAACGACGATGCCATAAGTCTCGTGTTCCCATACTTGCTGCAGCCTGAGCTTGAGCACCCATGACACCATGAAGCACATAGACCCCTCCACACTCTTCACCGCCAATCAGCGTCTTCGAAGTACGGTCCTGAAAAATACATGAATTTTCAGTAAAAGTGACAGATCCCTTTGTTGCTTTAAGCAATTTAGAAACAGAAATCAAAGAGCAATTTAATTCGGGAGAATATAGAACTCCACGGAGCCACAATTCGCCTCCCAAACAAAGATCCCCTTGTTTGATAGCAATGTTTGTATCTCCATCAGGCAAACCAATTGAACATGGAAAAATATCGACAATATTGGTCAAAAGATCAAGCTTCCAAGTCATGTGATGGGAAGCTCCCGTGTCAATAATAAATTCAACATTATCTCTCTTACCAGTAAGTTATTCAACGGAATCAGTCTTCTTAGTATTAAGAAACTGTTTCATTGCAGCCCATTGTTCATCTGTCAGATGGGGTATGGAGTTGCGGTCGAACTCTTCTTGTTTCGTACCAGTGTGGGCTGCTTGTGAAACATGAACACGGCCGACAGGTGCATTGCCACGTCCACGGCCAACAACATTCCCGATCATTCCACCACCACAACCAGTTCTTCCACCACCACGAGTACCACCTCTGCCTCTAAAGGTTCGACCCCTCTCTCCCCATCATTCTGGAAACCCTTTGAGCTGAAAACAATCTTTCGCAGCATGCCCATACTTCCCACAGTGTGTGCACGTGACATCTCTTTCTCGATCATAACTTGAGAAAGAGCGAGGTTGAAATCCTGTAGATGCAGCAAAGCCAACTGCATCGCTTCGGTCATCTCTGTTTCGCACAATGCTCTGTTGTCGTTCTTCTCGTACAATCCGTTGATAGACCTGAGACAATTTAGGTAGTGGCTCCATGCTGGTAATGGTAGAGCGCACTGTTCCAAATCGTACCGAGTCAAGACCATTGAGAAACGTATTAGTGCATTCCTCATCCCGATCGTCTTCTAACTGTTTTGCCATATCTCCACATGAACATGTGCGTATAGGCTTGTATACGGCAAGCTCATCCCACATCTTCTTGATTCTCTCGAAATACACCATAACAGAGTCGCCTTGTTGTCTACAATTCGCGATCTCTACCCGTAATTCACTGATCCTCGGTCCATTCCCAGCCGAGAACTGCAATTTTAAATCATCCCAGAAGAGTTTTGCTTCATCCACCATCGAGATTGAAGTCTTAAGCGTCGGTTCGATGGTGTTCATAATCCATGCTACAAGCTTATAATTCACAACTTCCCACTGTTCAATCTCCTTAACAGTCTGAGGTTTTTCTAGGGTTCCATCAATAAACCCAAGCTTTCGTTTTGTCCGCAAGGCATTCCGCACATGTCTGGACCAGTCTTCATAATTCTCTCCCTTTAGTTGCACCGTGGTAATAAGGTTTCCCGGCCCATCGGAAGCATGAAGGTATAGTGGTGAGAGAGATGCATCATCCGTAGCTCCCACCGTCGAGGTAATTATCTTTCCTTCTTCCATCGTTGTCTTCTTCTTCTTCTTTTTTTGCTCTGTTTTTTTTTTTAGTTTCCTGCTCTGATACCATGTTAAATTTAGGCTTTACTGTGGGCTTCCAACTCAAAACCAATTGATAATAAGTGGAGAGGCCCTAACCCTTTATATATTACTCAAGTCCCTTCTCATCTATCAGATGTGGGATCTTTTCTCCACACGCCCCTTCGCGATGATGGCTCTTCTAGCCATTAATCTCGACAGAATCCATCACGCCCCCTCGAGATAATATTTTTTTTTTATTATTTTTAGATATCTCAATGGAATTGGGCCTTCCTTTGGGCCATCAATTAATGGGGTGATCAGGCATCTATCCGGACTGGACTAATTAACAGGCCAGCGTGTGTAGGCTCTGATACCATGAGAATATTGATAGCCAGGAAAGTTGTTATTCATTCATTCAACCTCTCAAGAGTATTTATACATAAGAGTAGAAACCCTAAAGAATATTCTAGACTGGGCTTACAAGATACAATATCACAAGATAATAGGAAAACTAACATATATCTAAATATTCACATAAGATTCCCTAATATTTTTCCATGGCGAATTGAGTTCCAAAGCAGACAAATCAAAGCTCTCTTCTCTTCTCTTGTGATATCGCAGTTGTCAAGAAAATGAGTTTTTTTCTTTAGTTTGTTAAATGGGAACAAGGTTAATGATAAAAATTTATCTCTTAATCAAAATATATATATATATATGCTATGAAACTAGAGAATTCGAAGGTGTAAAACTCTTATTCTTATTATTGATAAATTGAATGAGGTGGCCAATGGGCCTTATTGCCTTGGACGACCAAGTAAAAGGAGATGGCCAATGGGCCTTATTGCCTTGGACGTACATGGGCCCTGTACGGGCCGTGTATGGACCGGTTATGGAAGATCCACTCCAAGTGTTTTACAACAATCCCCCTTGGATGACATAACCGTGTCGATGCTAAGGGATCAGTGCAATACGCTTGGGGGTGATGCCTCATTAAAACCTTACCAGGAGAACCCAATGGGACAAAACCATGGTGAAGGAAAAAGAGTACAGCACGCATTGCTCCCCATGTTCTAAGCATCCATAAAGTCCTTAAGCCTCCGCATTCCAATCTGGTGCATGAGCTTCTTGAATGTAATTGTCGGTAATGCCTTAGTGAAGAGATCGGCTGAGTTGTCGCATGATTGAACTTGCACCACTTGAACTTCTCCGACCTTTTGTAGTTCATGTGTGAAGAAGAACTTGGGTAGGATGTGCTTCGTCTGATCTCCCTTGATGTATCCTTCCTTGAGTTGTGCGATGCAGGCCGCATTGTCTTCGTATATGACTGTTTCTTCCTTATTGTCGATCATTCCACAATCTGTCCTGATATGTTGAGTCATTGACCTCAACCAAACACACTCACGTCCGGCTTCATGTATTGCTAGGATCTCCGCATGGTTAGACGAAGTGGCCACAATGCTTTGTTTCATAGAACGCCATGAGATCGCCGTACCACAGTGAGTAAAAACATAACCGATTTGAGACCTTGAGTTGTGCGGATCCAATAAGAAACCTGCATCAGCAAAACCAACTAAACCTTCCTTGTTATAGTTAGCATAAAACAAACCAAAGTCTGTCGTCCCTTGTAGGTAACGCAGAACATGTTTAACACCATTCCAGTGCCTTTAAGTCGGACAAGAACTAAATCTTGCTAGGAGGTTCACGGCAAAACATATGTTCGGTCTAGTGTGGCTAGCCAAGAACATTAACGCTCCTATAGCACAGATGTATGGCACTTCAGGACCAAGAACTTCTTCATCGGCCTTCTTTGGACCAAATGGATCTTTATCCAAGTCAAGGCTCCTCACAACCATTGGGCTGGTCAATGGGTGAGCTTGGTCCATATTAAACCTCTTGAGTACCTTTTCAGTATATGCCATTTGATGCACAAGGATTCCATTATCAATGTACTCAAGCTGCAATCCCAAACAGAACTTAGTTTTACCTAGGTCTTTCATTTCAAACTCTTTCTTGAGATATTCTACTGTTTGGGCAATTTCACCAGAGGTTCCAAGGATGTTTAAATCATCCACATACAGTGCTATTATTACAAACCCTTTGTTTGCAAACTTCTTTATAAAAATACATGGACTGATTGAGTCATTCTTATAGCCCTCTTTGGCTAGGTACTCACTTAGTCTATTGTACCACATTCGCCCACTTTGTTTCAGTCCATAAAGGGATTTGTTCAGCCTTATGCAGTACTGTTCTCGAGAACCACTCTTATCTTTAAGCTCAAAACCCTCTGGTAATCTTATATAAATTTCATTATCCAGTGGACCATATAAGTATGCAGTTACAACATCCATTAACCGCAAATCCAGTTTTTCTCTTATAGCCAGACTTATTAGATATCTAAAAGTCGTTGCATCCATCACAGTGGAGTATGTCTCCTCATAATCTATTCATGGTCTTTGAGAGAATCCTTGTACTACAAGCCGTGCCTTATATCTCACGATCTCATTACTCTCATTTCTCTTCCTTACAAAGACCCACTTATGTCCTACTGGTTTTATATTGAATGGTATCCTTAAAATAGGACCAAACACATTCCTCTTCTTTAAAGAGTTTAACTCCACGTCAATGGCTTCTTTCCATTTTAGCCAATCTTTACTTTGAGTGCACTCTAATATATACGTGGGTTCATGATCCTCATTTATCTCAAGTGCTACCTTATATGCAAATACTCCATCAATGTCGACATTCTTACGGTTCCATTGAATTCCAGACATGATATAATTGATTGAGATCTCATAATTATCAATACCTTCAGGACCTTGAGGTTCAGCGTCCCAAACCTCATTTGGTACCTTAGGATTTGTCGCGGCCATGTCTGTAATTTCCTTAACCTCGGTTTGATTTGCACCTTTCTTAGATTTTCGAGGGTTCTTATCTTTGGAACCTAATGGTCTACCTCGTTTTAAACGTGGCTTAGACTATGTAGCAACTTGATTGTGTTCCTTCTGAACATCAATACGTACGGGTGCATTACAAGCTGGTATGTACGATTTTGTTACTCTCTTTGGGTCAGCAAAGGAATCTGGCAATTGATTAGCTAGCTTATGTAAATGAATAATCTTCTGAACCTCTGCATCACATGCTAAAGTTCGAGGATCTTGCCAATTTAAGGATGTTTGATTCCATGTTAATTCTTTAACCAGCTTGCTTGTCTCTCCACCCAACATAGGAAATTCGGATTCTGTAAATTGACAGTCCGCGTATCTAGCCTTAAACAAATCTCCTGTAGTTGGCTCAAGATACTTAATAATGGTGGGAGACTCATATCCAACATATATTTCCATCCTACTTTGAGGTCCCATCTTAGTTCTCTGTGGTGGAGCAATCGGTAAATAAACGGCACACCCGAATGTTTTGAGATGGGATATGTCTGGCTCATGACCCGTTAATAGTTGGGATGGTGAATACTTATGTTCACTAGATGGCCTAAAGCGTATAAGCTCTGCTGCATGTAATATTGCGTGTCCCCAAGCCGACACAGGAAGCTTCGACCTCATTAGCAATGGCCGAGCAATCAATTGAATACGTTTAATGAAGGATTCAGCTAATCCGTTTTGTGTATGGACATGTGCCACAGGATGTTCCACACTCACCCCCATGGACATACAATATTCATTAAACGCTTGGGATGTAAATTCACCAGCATTGTTTAGACGTATAGTCTTAAGTGGAAAATCTGGAAAGTGTTCTCTTAGTCTTATAACTTGAGCCAACAGCTTAGCAAATGCTAGATTCCTTGTGGATAGCAAACAAACATGCGACCATCTGGTCGATGCATCAATAAGGACCATAAAATACCTAAACGTCCCACAAGGTGGGTGCATAGGTCCACATATGTCCACTTGTATCATTTCCAGAAAATGCAAAGTTTCCTTAGTTACTTTGACTGGTGATGGCCTAACAATAAGTTTCCCTTGTGCACATGCTACACAGGTGAGATTCTTAGGGATAACTTTTCTCTCTTTAAAAGTGTGCCCATTTGAATTCATAATAAGCTTACGCATCATGTTAGAACCCGGATGGCCAAGCCGGTCATGCCATAGAGTGAACTGTTCATTGATTATTTTATTCTTTGCCAAGTTAGATTCTATCATGTTAATCTTAGCATGGTAAAGACCAATGGCTAGTGCAGGTATAGTCTTTAGGACTTTCTTATGTCCTTGTACGATTTCAGTAATGTATAGAAATTCTTTATCTCCTTCACCCTTTGTTTCAACATGGAAACCATTCAATCGAATGTCCTTAAAACTCAATAAGCTTCTCTTAGAGCTGGGTGAATACAAGGCATCACTTAGTTCAAGATGTGTGCCATTAGGTAATAATATATGAGCCTGGCCGTAGCTCTCTATAAGGCTTGCTATACCCGCAATTATACTAACATTGGCATTTTTCATTATGAGATTAATAAAGTATCTCTTATCCTTAAAAATTGTGTGACTGGATCCACTATCCACCACAAGTTCACTTTTGTCCTCAACCATTTCTATAATTACAATAATTTTGTTTTAAACAATATATTGAAGGAAATGAAATAACTTTGAATTTAAACCAAATAATCATTCAACAAAAATAATCCAATTAAACCAAAACAACATTTTGAGTTCACATATCCTCTCCTAAACAATCGAAGGTCTCATGATCAAATAGATCATCCTTCTCATGGTCAAAATCATCTTCACCATCGAGATGAACCAGGTTAGCCTCTGGATTTTTCTTCAAGCTCTCTTGATAGAGATCAACAAAATGCTTAGGAGTTCTGCAATTCTTAAACCAATGGTTCTCTAAACCACATCTATGGCAAGTGGACTTGGTCTTTGGTGCGCTTGAATGCCCCATGGCCTCTACCCCGACCACGGCCGAAAACGGATCGGTTACCACGGCCTTGACCACCGAACTAATGTCCTTGGTAAGTGCCACGACCAAAACCACCACGGCCTCCACGGCCACGGCCACTCTTGTCCCTATGGACATAGTTAGACTCCTTGGTCTCCTTTGGCTCTTTAGACTCTTGAGGATTTTTCTTTGCTAAATCAACCTTGTGAGCTTCTGGTAATGGGGCTGTACCAGGAGGTCTCAATGCACTATTCATCATCAATAGCTCATTGTTCTGCTCAGCTAGCAGCAAACACGAGATTAGGTCTGCATAAGTTTTAAACCCCTTTTCACGGTACTGTTGCTGAAGCGGTATGTTGTTAGTGTGAAAAGTAGAGAATGTCTTCTCTAGCAGCTCCTTCTCGGTCACCTTAGTACCACACAACCTCAGGACTGAGACTATCTTAAATAGTTCTGAGTTATACTCATCCACGAATTTGTAGTCCTGGATCCTTAGGTTTTTCCAATCAAATTGAGCCTTTGGTAGGAGCACCGTCTTTGGGTGTCCATATCTGCTTTTCAGCTCTGTCCAAAGGTCAAGAGGATCCTCTATGGTGAGGTACTGATTCTTGAGACTCTCAGCAAGGTGATGGCGCATATGCATAATGGCCTTGTACTTTTGCTTATCAGATGGTTCATAACCGTCCTCAATGCACTCAAATAAGTCCTTTGACTTCAGCATGATCTTTGTGTCCAGTGCCCATTGCAGGTAATTGTCTCCAGAGGCATTCAAGGCAACATAGTCAAGATTGTTAAGCCTTGCCATCTGCATAATATACAAATAGACAACCGTTCATTAGCATGCGGTATTATGAGACCGATCCATGCAATCACTTAATAGGACATGCGGTAATGAGACCGAACTATGTCAAATACATAGGGTCATGCGGTAATGAGACCGAACCATGCCCAACACTTTCACTCAAATTTTGTGGTTTAATCATGCATGCAAGGCAACAAACCTAGATAGATACTAGCATGCAACAATTTCCTTTTTCTTAAATAGTTTTGAGTTTTAGAAATTTTCCTTTTACTAGATTAGATTTCTTTTTCTTAAGATTAGATAACAACAAAGTTTTAGGAAATATTTCTTAAATCTTTAAGATAATGATTATAATTAATTTAGAAGTTATCCAAATTTCTTTTCATGCAAACTTAGAACAATTTTCAATTTTAATTAGGATTTTAGGGTTTTGATTTTTTTAGCAAATAATTAAGCATAATTGGATTCAACCTAGAACAAACAGTTTTATATTTTTTTTTTCTATATGAATTTCGAATTTAATGATTTAGTTCTAGGGTTCTTATGCAACAAACAAACAATAAAACAGCACTAAACTTTTAATCTTAAGCAATTCGGATTTTAGGGTTTAGTTATAAGGTTTTAAGCAACTACTTCTCAAACAATCAAACAATCATAATCGGATTTTAATCATAGCATAAACAGTTTAATTGCAACCAATCTAAACAACCTATAACAACCGATTTTTAAAGTTTTAAAGTTATAGGGTTTAGGGTTTTGAAAGCTTATGAACTTGTTTGTTTGATTGTGTACTTGTAAGTTTAAGAGTTCCAATAGATTTAATGATCAAGTTCGATAATGGGTTCTATGAGGTTTTGATCTTATTTACCTTCACTGATTAGGAGGTTGACTGGATATGGACCGGGATCTAAAGACCTCGGTTTTACTTCTTCTTGATCACAAACCTCGGACAAGGTAGGAGGAAGAAACCGATCGAACTTGAGCTGCTACTTCGAAAAGGAACTGATCGCCGAACAGAACTCACCCCGGATAGGAACAGACCACAAACTCAGGTGTATCACGAACAAGGGAAGAGGCGGCGGTTTTTAGGGTTTTAGGGTAAGGGTTTTTCTCAGCTGGCTTTAGAATTTCGTGCTGATAACGTGTTATAAAACTAGAGAATTCGAAGGTGTAAAACTATTATTCTTATTATTGATAAATCGAATGAGGTTACATATATAGTAAAGGCAAAGCCTAAAACCTAAACCGACCAAGTAAAAGGAGATGGCCAATGGGCATTATTGCCTTGAACGTACATGGGCCCTGTACGGGCCGTGTATGGGCCGGTTATGGAAGATCCACTTCAAATGTTTTACAACAATATATATATATATATATATAAATATACATATATTAAGTACACACACCTCTTGAAATTATTAGTCTACCTAAAGATAGAGACAACTGAGTCTGACGAGGTTCATCGATACGTCGTAGGTCTAATTCATTTTAATACTCAAAAACTGTCAACAGCCATCTCTATGATTGTTATCTTGGTTATTAAATATTTCAATCCTACGCAATTCCAAACAACTACTTCATAGTTTATTGTATCACGTATAATATAATCATCAAACTTGTGTGAATCCAATATTAGTGATAAGGTTTTATTTTTCACCACTTCTATATTCAACGTACGATTTATAAAAAAATGATTTGAGACCCCGTCCGTTTACCTAGTCAGTAACTGTGACTAGGGGCTTGGTCTTGGTCTAGTGGTTTCTACTTGAGAAAAGAACTGTCCTGTTGGTCCAGACCAGAGATCAATTCCCCTCAAATATGAAAATGTTAGACAATTCCATTTGGCCAGGGGCTTTCACCCGGTTTTCCCCGAACCATAGAGGGATTAGAGGCTTCTGTCCTGAACCTCCTAGTTTAAAAAAAAAAAAAAAAAAAAAAAA
>NC_025688.1:14000316-14012383 GCF_000633955.1 Camelina sativa
AAAAAAAAAAAAAAAAAAAAAACTGTGACGAATGACCAACGATTAGTCGCAGTGATTTGTTCTCTTTGTTCGTTTGATAGTCGCTACGATTAACCGATGTGTTGTTGTTTGACAGTAGCTAAATATATAGTATTTTTCTTAATTTGAAACTATTAAGTTGTGAAAGTTGATTTTTTTTTTTAACATCCATCTGAAAAGTACATTATTTGTAGATTTTGGAACATTTGGAGAATAAGCAAATATATATATATATATATATATATAGAAACAACACATAGTCCACATGGTTCAATCATTCCTTATCAGGGGATTCGGTAAGACTACCCTTTATCGTCTTATCTTTTTATTCTTTGTACAGAGATGCTTGTTGGTAATCAATCTTAGGAAGGCGGAGCAGTCAAAGCTTATAGCGGGGTGCTTGTCCGATGATCTCTTAATTACTATTTGCGGATGACGGTCCTTTTTTTCTGTCGTGCCACGAAGAAACAATGTGAGGTTGTCTTACGGATTCTAAAGCAGTACGAGCGTGTATCTGGTCAACAAATAAATTTCCAAAAATCTTTCGTTCAATTTGGTCATACGGTTGATACTGATCTGCGGGAGGAGCTCAAAAGGTGTTTTGGAGATTATGAATTTGGGTGGTATTAGTACCTACTTGGGTATACCAGAGAGTTTGGTGGGTTTAAAACAAAGGTCTTCACCTTTTTTCAGGAACGGTTACAGGCACGGGACAGTGGATGGCCTGCCATGTTGTTGTCCAAAGGCAAGAAAGAGTACATGATTAAGTTTGTTGCCACAGCCGTTCCTACATTTGTTATGTCCTATTTTTGTCTTCCGAAAATGGTCACGACGAAGCTTACTAGTGCAATTTCTAATTTTTGTTGGAGCTCGTTTGGCCAATCGCGAGGGTTCCACTGGGTGGCTTGGGACAAGCTTTGTGTTAGAATGCCAGAAGGGGGTTTGGGTTTTAGATGTTTGGATGATTGTAACACTGCTTTGCTGGCTAAGCAGCTCTAGCGGTTGATTACGGTCCCGAATTCACTATTTGCTAGGATATTTAAAGGTCGTTACTATAGGCACTTTGATCCCTTGGATCCAATTAAATCCTACTCTCCGTATTATGGATGGCAGATTATGGTGTCGCCTCGCTCTCTGGCTATTAAAGGACTCATTAAACGGATAGGGTCTGGGAATTCGATTTCAGTATGGTTTGATCCCTGGATCCCTGCCCAATCCCCGAGACCAGCACTAAGCTCTGGTTTGTCTTTCGACTCGTCTCTTCGAGTTAAATCTTTCGTTAACAAGACCACCAATTCTTGGGATATGGCTTTGCTTTTGGCCACTTTGGAGCCGGAAGATGTTGCCATCATTTCTGCTTTACCTTTAGGATTGTCGAACTCTCCGGACATGCTGGGATAACATTTTACCAAAACAGGAAATTATACGGTTAATCGGGATATCACATTTTACGGCAGGACATATCGGCACGAGCTACCAGTGGTCCAGATATTACACCTTTACATGCTTTTTCTGGAAGATCCGGTGTCTTCCAAAAATTAGGCATTTTCTGTGGCAAGTAATCACCATGTGTGTTGCAGTAACATCAATCTTCAGAAACGAGGGATGAGTTGTGCTGCTGAGTGCGCGCTCTGTGGTATTTCGATGGGGACAATTAATCATGTTCACTTTGAGTATTCCCTAGCGAGGAAAATTTTGGCTCTATCGTCTTTTCCAACATTGTCGGACGGTTTTTCTTTTGAGTCCATCTTTGCAAACATGGATTTCTGATTTAGGCATGTTTAGCAGCCCCTATCCCGGATGTGTATCCTTGGATCTTGTGGTATATCTGGAAGGTCCAGAATGATAAACTTTTCTCTAATCTGGATTCAAATCCGCTTCCGATTTTGCATTTGGCGGAGGAGGACTCTAATGCTTGGTCTCTGGCACAGTTGGACGAAATGGTAGACACATCACCTGGTGTCCTAAGAGCCATATGGTAGCGGACGTAGTCTGGCGGTCGATAGGACTATTACGGGTTATCTTTGTTTTGTAGATGGATCTTGGAAAGCAATAAACGAACATGCTGGTTGTGGATGGTATTGTACCTCTTCATTGGGGGAGGCTCCCAATATGGGGGCAGCCAATCTCCATCGTAGTCTCAGTCTACTTTATGCAAAGATGGAAGCTCTTATCTGGGCGATGCGGTGTATGATTGGTGCGGATAATCAGGATGTTGTTTTTCTTACCGACTGCTCTGACCTGATGAAGATGGTGTTTTCATCCTCCGAATGGCCAGGTTTCATTGGTAAAGCAGCCAAACTGGCATGACTTGTTCGTTCAGTTTCGCATCAAGTTACCTATGTAAAAAATATTCCTTCACATTGGCTCTATAAGCTAATCCATTCATTTGTTATTAAAAAAAAAAATAACACATAGTCACTTACAGCCATTAGTTACAAAGAACATAACTCAAGTGCCTTATTAGTAATCGGACAATTCTCAAGGATCTTTATAACAGTCATAACTCATAAAAACAACAATAGTAATAACAACCACCATTCAGGTTCAAAAACAAAAATAAACACGATTCAATGTGGTTATGAAGGAAATGGATTTTTTTTTTTTTTTTTTGCTTTGACAAATCACATTGAAAAACTAAGTAAATAGCTTATAGATAAATCCATATATTTGAAATTATCACCAGGCAACTTGAAAAACATTCTTCTACCGATGATAACAAAGAGAGACATCTAAGTCTGACCATGTTACATGCAGAAATTGAATCTTTCATTTGGGTTATGCGGTGTATAATCGAACATAACTAATGTGACGTGGCTATCTATTCATATTGTTCAGACTTGGTGAAGATGGTGTCTCCTCCTAACAGAGCCGCGCCTATGGTAAAAAAATGGCATTTGCCTCAAACCACCAAAATATAAAGAATTTTTAAGACCCCCAAACCTAAAAAATATGGTGTATCATAATAATTTAGGGAAACGTTTCATTTCATGAATAACATTGGTTCTCTTTTTTTTGATTTGACTCTTTAACATAAGAAGATGTATTCCTCTTAAAAATGACAATCTAGTTTAGAATTCTTTTGTTTATTTACTTCATTTTCTTTAAAATGGTTAAAACCTGCTTGTGCTTCTAAATCTTCATTAATATATACTAATTCATTTTTATAGTAATTTCGTTTATGAATTATGATTGTGATGATTTGATATATTGTTTTTTCTTAAATTTTTAGAACCTTGATTATGAGCATTTGAAAAAGATTATTGAAACATAAGCAAAACTATTATATTGTTTTATTTCAATAATATATATTATTTTGAAATTATTTATATTTATTTTCTTTAAATTTCTTTTTTGGAAAGTTTTCATTTCAATCTCACCTTAAGCCTCGATTAGTTTGGGCACGGCACTGTCTCTTTACGATTGGCCTACATTCTCGAGATATCAAAAGTAACATGGAAGAGTTTTTTTTTTTTAATCTTTTGTTCCTACAAATATAAATATAAATATAGATTATTTGGCACTCAAACGGTATAATGTTTGTATGTTAACAGTTTCTCGTCCCATTAACTTAATTGAACTAATTTTTTGTTGACAAAAAAAAGAAAAAAGAAAAAAAGTCGTTGGGTCCTAATCATGTGGTACTCTGCCCAACTACTACTTTAGTCTTATGTTAAAACGATTACTATTTGAATTATCTTCCACTTGTGAGAATCCTATGTTTGTGATGAATGTGTGTTATATTAAATTGTTATCTTTCTAGAATTTTTCTAGAGCAAACTCATCATACAAAAGAAAAAAACCATAGATCTGTTGCTGTGATGAAGTTTTTTTGGTTTACGTAAGAGAAACGCATAAGTGAACGCATAAACGCATAATTCTAACCTATAGTTGTATATATATGCAACTTCGGAGACTACTCATGGAGGTTCAGAATTTTCTGTTCTGTTACCAACATCAATATTCTCACTTTCTCATCCCTTTCTAATTTCCGTAAGATATGAATCAGGGTAATTAAGAAGGACTGCAAAGGCATAATTCAAAGACGTGCATGAATTGATATTTAACACTAACATTAACTTATATATATATACTAGAAAGTTGCGCATCATAAAATCAAATATTTTGTATGTAAAATATATTTGATGTAAAATAAAAATTTCATTAAATGATATATGAAATGTACATGGTATTATTTATATATGTCTTGAAAAAAATTTAAATATATACATTTATAAGTTTATAATTACTAAGTGTGTTAAAAGAAGGACAATTTTCACAAATTGGATAAAAATAAGTTTTGGTTTAAATTTAGCATATTATTTCTAAAATTCTAAAAATATTAAAATAGCATAATGCTTTTAATCTTATACTCTAAATTCTAAATCATATCTCTTCAAAATTATACCCTAAATGTAAAATAGAAAATTCAAACAAAAATATATATATATATAACCATTGGAAATGGTGTAAGTTTTTTTCGGCATAATGACGGATGTAATACGTAAGGGTGACAGGAAAATAGATATTAGGTATGATTGGTAACTCAAACAATACTAATGCAATATAAAAGTAGTCAGTATTGAAGTTACAATATGTACATATATATATAATATTTTACAATAGGTCTCTGTAATGTTTTTTCGTGTTATGCGAAAGGATGTTGTAAAGTTTGGGAAGTGATTCTAAAGAAGCATATAGAAGTACATGATCTTTTGACTATGTATATACGAATTACACGGTAAAATTAGGCTTAATTTTTTAATCAATATGCACAATAAAATATATTTTTTGTAATGGGGATAAAGAAATTTTAAAAACAGAAAACAAAGCAAATTTACGAAACATAAACATAGAAATAGATTGTAGTTGAAGATTAGAGGACTTGTGTAACACCCACAAACCAAAACTGTGCGTTTCGGGGGAGGGTGTCGGTCGACACCACTTATTTTTGGTTCGACCAGTTCGATTCAATTATCGATTTGGACCGGTTTGGTTTAGAAAAAACCACTAAACCGAGATATTGAAGTGGGAGAACGACCTAGGTCGTGTTTTGGTGGTTGTCTAGCCGCTGAAAACAAAGAGAAAGAGGAGAAAGTATTGTTCTTGAGTTTTTGGGAGTTTTTGTGAGACTTCAAGGCTTTGTGGGTGAGATCTTGCTGTCGGAGTGAGGATTCAAGGCTAGGAACGTGTGGGAAGCTTGCTGGGAGTGTGGATTCGTTCATTGTTTGTCAGAAACTTCCTGCAAACAGGTGAGTGCATGACCATGGCTAATCTAAGCCTTTGAATCCTTGTTCTTGCTTGTTTGTTATTATTTTGTGTGTTTTTCTTGCTGGGATTGGTTGCTATAGGTTCCTATGGACGTATATGGCTTGGGTTTTGAGTATTGGGCGATTTAGAGGAGGTTGGGAGCGAGATTCGACTCTCGGCTTCGAACGGATCGCAGTTGCAGAGGGAGTGTCGATCGACACCAGCAAATTAGGCATCGATCGATACTGTGGGATAGTGTCGGTCGACACCAAGGCCAGTGTCGGTCGACACTTGGCTGGTGTTGGTCGACACCTCCCTTCTAGTGAGATGATGTTTGATTTCTTGGTTTGTATATCTTGTTTGTTGATTGTTTGGAACATTGGTATCATTGTTGCTTGTGTGTATAGCCCAGTAGATGGGAGGATTGCCTTACTGAATGTTTATCAAATACTCATGCATCTCAATATGTGTTTGTGGTGCAGGTAAAGGCAAAGTGTGATCGTGGAATCAAGGCGATGAAGAGGAGGATGTTCTAGGGACTCGATTGGATGTTATCTGGCGTTGCTAGGTTGCTAGTTTCATGTTTCATGATGATTGATTATTGGATTGTTGATATGGATTAATATTGGTTATTTATTTATTGGATATTTATTATTGTTTATTTGGTATTATGATTTCCGTTGTTTGGTGGGTTTGTGGTTAGGTGGCTAGTGGGTATGGGACCATTAGTTGTAGTGAATTTATTATTATTATTATTTCTTATTTTAAAAAAAAAAACAAAAACACAAAAATAAAGCGGGTCGGGTCGTTTCAGTTTGGTATCACAGCCCTTACGGTTCTAGGTTTGGGTTCACTAGGATTTGTGTTGTAGATGTTTGGGATTGCATGTCTTGATTGATTATGTGAGTTAGTCAATTATGTGTGGCACGGAGTCCTAGAACATTCTCTTCGAGCCTACAGTGTGATTCCACAGTGAGTTTATGTTTTTCTGGTTTTGTGTTATGTTAAGATTGCTTGTTAGCCTTTATTCTTGGAAGTGCAGTGGTTAAAGGTGTTTGAGTTGTTGGTCGTGGACGTGGGCATTGTGTGTGGCGGGTTTCCGAGGCCAGCTAGTGTGTGGTCCAGAGTTCCATGAGGAGGTACGTCGTAGGATCACAAGCGTATCAGGACTGACCAGAGGGGGTTAGCCGGTGAGCTTGTCGGGGGTGCTGGGAACCCAAGTGTGGGGTTGCAGCAGGTGGAGCCCAGGGTCGAGATGATCGCTTGGCGGATCTGTTGGCGTGCTGTGGGAGCGGTTACCAAGAGGGGTACTAGTGCAGGCTCCAGTGTATCGCATGTGGCGGGGTGCAGCCGAGGGCTGCGGATGTTGAGACTATCCATCTCTTGTTAGGAGGATGGAGCAGCTGTAGATGACCGGTACGAGATTCTTCTCGAGGGTATCGAGCCTAGAGGGACAGATAGGTGGACATATGTAGTTGGAGCAGATATCTCTCTGTTTGGTGGGTAATCCGGTTGGATATTAGAAGTTGAGTGGGTAGGTGTAACATTGTAATGTTATACTCTTACCACGGGAAGTACCTTTGATCGAAAGATAAAAGTCTTTAAGGATTGTTGCTCCTGAAGGGATGGTGGTTTTCCCATAATACTGATAGCTCGAGGGGCTGTGGGCTCCGAGAGTGGCAGAAGGGATGATGTTCTCCTGAGGGGATGATTAGTCATCTGATACCGAGATCGTGAGGATTATGGTCCAAGAGTGAGACAGTATAACTCGAAGACGGAGGTCTGAGAGTGAGATCGGTATGGCTCGAAGGTTGCGACCTAAGGGTGGGAGAGTTGGGAGCAAGCAATGCCTAGGACGTGAGTATAAACATAACGACTGAAGGTAGACCTCGAGAGAGTGATGGTGGTTTAATCTCGGGTTTTGGATGTGTTGACCAGTGGGTCAGGGTTTTATGACTAGAACGGTCACGAATGTGTGGTTGTTGTGCCAGGATTGTGCGACCGGTGGTGCTGGAGTCCCGGGAAGGGGAGTTGCAGCAGGTATGAGCCGGGAAAGGCATGTTTGCCAGATACATAAGTTCATGAGAAGTCTTCATGGCAGGACAAACTAATCGTTGCGACGATGTTGGATGAAGTCCATTGGAGATGGACAAGGTTGCTAGATTCAAGGTTTTTGTAAGATTGTTGGAGGGAATAAGTCAAGTGGTTTGAGTTAGAGGCCTGCAAAGCATTTGATGCGGTGAATCAGAATATGCGAACGTATGGTAGTTGTTTGTTTTATTACGCTCGTATTAATGATTTACTGTGGAGTATTGTTAAGCGGAAAGTTAATTTTGGATTAAGCCATCTTGAGGAAGTTTCCCTTAGAGGCAAGTTACTAGAGGTTCTTGGACTAGCAAGAGGGGTTGATTTTCAGATGGTGGTGAGTTGATGTCAGCATACTTGATTATTAGTCTAGTAGAGCTGAGGAAGTAAATAGAGGATTTTTTTTCGTCTTATCACTTCACCGTGGGGGGCGTTGGTGGTGTTCGTCAAGTAGAAGGACGAGGTATGGGTTTATGAGTTTGTGGTGTTGCCGTTTGGGTTGACTAACACACCATCAGCGTTTATGAGATTGATGAACAGCGTGTTTCAGAAGTGTCTGGACGTGTTTGTCATCATTTTCATTGATGTCATCCTGGTTTATTCTAAGAGTCCCGAAGAGCATGCAGTGCATTTGAGGGCAGTTCTGGAGAAGTTGCGGGAGCAGAAGTTGTTTGCTAAGTTGAGCAAGTTCAGTTTTTGGCAGCGTGAGATGGGTTTTCTGGGTCATATTGTGTTTGCAGATGGAGTTTCTGTAGATCCGGAGAAGATTCAGGCTATCAGAGATTGGCCTAGACCGCAGAATGCCACAGAGATTAGGAGTTTTCTGGGATTGGCAGACTACTATAGGAGGTTTGTGCAGGGGTTTGCGAGCAGAGCACGTCCTATGACTAAGTTGACAGGGAAGGATGTTCCTTTTGTTTGGTCACAGGAGTGTGAGGAAGAAGATGTTGGCTATTGCGCCAGTGTTAGCTTTGCCTGAGCAGGGAGAACCCTATGTGGTTTATACAGATGCATCTAGAGTTGGTTTGGGGTGTGTTCTGATGCAGCATGGGAAGGTGATTGCCTACGCTTCGCAGCAGTTGCGGAAGCATGAAGGCAACTATCCTACTAATGATTTGGAGATGGGTGTTGTAGTTTTTGCCCTGAAGATTTGGAGATCTTATCTTTATGGTGCAAAGGTGCAGGTGTTTACAGATCATAAGAGCCTGAAGTATATATTCACTCAGCCCAAGCTGAACTTGAGGCAGAGATGGTGGATGGAGCTGGTGGCGGATTATGAAGATAGCCTACCACCCTGGTAAGGCTAACTTGGTTGCAGATGCTCTGAGTCGGAAGAGGGTAGCTTCGGCTCAGGAGCAGGAGATTGAGTCTCTGGTAGGAGAGATCGGTGCGCTGAGTTTGTGTGCTATGTCTCGGGTAAGAAGTATGTGAAGGAGATAGTCAGGTTGCACATTTTCTGGCCATTAAGAAGACTGATGGAGCAGCAGTCTTGGCTAAGAAGTATGTGAAGGAGATAGTCAGGTTGCATGGGGTGCCAGCGAGCATTGTGTCTGATAGGGATTGTAAGTTCACTTTGGTGTTCTGGAGAGCGTTTCACGCAGAGATGGGCACTAAGGTGCATATGAGTACAGCTTATCATCCCCAGACAGATGGACAGTCAGAGAGGACGATCCAGACACTGGAGAATTTGCTGAGAATGTGTGTGTTGGATTGGGGAGGCCATTGGGCAAATCACTTGAGCTTGGTAGAGTTTGCTTACAACAACAGTTATCAGGCAAGTATTAAGATGACTCCTTATGAGGCTTTGTATGGCAGTCTGTGTCGTACACCGTTATGCTGGACTCGGGTGGGGGAGAGGAGCATTTACGGGGCCGATTTTGTTCAGGAGACCTCAGAGAAGATTCGGGTTCTCAAGCTGAACATGAAGGAAGCTCAGGATCGGCAGAGGAGTTATGTCGATAGGAGGATGAGAGATCTTGAGTTTCAAGTACGAGACAGAGTGTACCTCAAGATGGTCATGTTGTGGGGTCTGAACAGGTCATTGACTGAGACTAAGTTGAGTCTAAGGTATATGGGTCCATTTAGAGTGATTGAGCGTGTTGGACCAGTGGCATATAGACTGGAGTTACCTGAGGTTATGCGTGCATTCCATAAGGTTATCCATGTTTCTATGTTGAGGAAGTGTCTCTGTGAGGATGATCAGTTGTTGGCTCAGATTCCTGAAGATCTTCAGCCTAACATGACTTTGGAGGCGAGACCAGTGAGGGTTCTCGGGAGGAGGATCAAGGAACTTCGGAAGAAGAAGATTTCTTTAATGAGATTCCTTTGGGACTATGATGGTGTTGAGGAGAAGTTTCCTGAAATAGAAGTTTCTAGTAGAGGAAAGATTTCAAAAGTGGAAAGTTCTAAAAATTGAAAGTTTTATGGGAGTTAGAATTGTCCATTTTTAGTGGTTGTGAGACTTGGAGGGGCTAGTGTGGCATTCGTGGCGGACTTTTGAGTCATTGGGCCCATGTGTGGCAGTCTTTTGAGACATTGTATGGCCTTTGTGGCAGGCTGTTTAGCCAATTGTGTGGCCTTTGTGTCGGGCTGTTTAGCCATTGTGTGGCCTTTGTGGCGGGCTATTTAGCCAGATGTGTGGCCTCTGTGGCGGATTGTTTAGCCAGATGTGTGGCCTTTGTGGCGGGCTGTTTAGCCAGATGTGTGGCCTTTGTGGCGGGCTGTTTAGCCAGATGTGTGGCCTTTGTGGTGGGCTGTTTAGCCAGAGTTGCCTGTTTAGGCGGTCCTTCGGGACAGATGGTCTTTGTGACGGTACTTCGGGATAGATGGTCTTTGTGATGGTCCTGTTTAGGAAATTTGTGACGGTCCTGTTTAGGACAATTGTTTGGCCTTGGTGGCGGTCTTGTTTAGGACATTTGTTTGGCCTTTATGGCGGCCCTTGTGGCAGTGAGATGATCCATGTGTGGTCATGAGGTATCCCAGTGAGGGGATATGTGGTTGGTAGGACATTGAGATGTCTTACGCGAACCATAGGAAGGAAACCTGGATAGGGATAGGACTCAGACGTGTTCAGAATTGTTTGCTCGCGACTCTAGGGGGACTTAGGTTCTCCTAGTACTGTCATATTCTGAGACTTTGTGGCTTGGGAGTATGGTTGGTATATCGACTTCGGATGACGATCCGGGGGCGCGCTGTAGGGTGGCAACCCGAGAGACGAGTAATGGATTGTTCCTTATATATTTTGGCATGAGGGCTTAGGCCCTATGAGAAGCCAACATTATGGCATGCAGACTTAGGTCTGATGAGGAGCCAATAAAAACTCAAGGTTTAGGCCTATGAGTAAAGGAAAGTCCAAAAGTCAAGAGCAAATAATGCCTGGAGCGTGAGTCTATCGCCTAGAGGTGACCTTTCGTAGATCGGTCGGAGGAGTGCGGGCCGTGGAGACGGTGGCACTGGAGTCCTTGACTGATGGTTGCTTGAGATTCGAGGACGAATCTATGTTGGTGGGGGAGAATTGTAACACCCGCAAACCAAAACTGTGTGTTTTGGGGGAGGGTGTCGATCGACACCACTTATTTCTGGTTCGACCAGTTTGATTCAATTATCGATTTGGACCGGTTTGGTTTAGGAAAAACCACTAAACCGAGATATTTAAGTGGGAGAACGACCTAGGTCGTGTTTTGGTGGTTGTCTAGCCGCTGAAAACAAAGAGAAAGAGGAGAAAGTACTGTTCTTTACTTGTTGGGAGTTTTTGTGAGACTTCAAGGCTTTGTGGGTGAGATCTTGCTGTGGGAGTGAGGATTCAAGGCTAGGAACGTGTGGGAAGCTTGATGGGAGTGTGGATTCGTTCATTGTTGGTCAGAAACTTCCTGCAAATAGGTGAGTGCATGACCATGGCTAATCTAAGCCTTTGATTCTTTGTTCTTGCTTTTTTGTTGTTGTTTTGTGTGTTTTTCTTGCTGGGATTGGTTGCCACAGGTTCCTATGGATGTATATGGCTTGGGTTTTGAGTATTGGGCGATTTAGAGGAGGTTGGGAGCGAGATTCGACTCTCGGCTTCGAGTGGATTGCGGTTGCAGAGGGAGTGTCGATCGACACCATGTGGTGTCGGTCGACACCAGCAAAATTAGGCATCGATCGACACTGTGGGGTAGTGTCGGTCGACACCAAGGCCAGTGTCGGTCGACACTTGGCTTGTGTTGGTCGACACCTCCCTTCCAGTGAGATGATGTTTGATTTTCTAGTTTGTATGTCTTGTTTGTTGATTGTTTGGAACATTGGTATCACTGTTGCTTGTGTGTTTAGCCCAGTATATGGGAGGATTGCCTCACTGAGTGTTTATCAAATACTCATGCATCTCAATATGTGTTTGTGGTGCAGGTAAAGGCAAAGTGTGATCGTGGAATCAAGGCGATGAAGAGAAGGATGTTCTAGGGACTCGATTGGATGTTATCTGGTGTTGCTAGGTTGCTAGAGTTGGGTCATTAGAACATTGTTAGGTTGCTGGTTTCATGTTTCATGATGATTGATTATTGGATTGTTGATATGGATTAATATTGGTTATTTATTTATTTTATATTTATTATTGTTTATTTGGTATTATGATTTCCGTTGTTTGGTGGGTTTGTGGTTAGGTGGCTAGTGGGTATGGGACCACTAGTTGTAATAAATTTATTGTTATTATTATTTCTTATTTTAAAAAAAAAAAAAAAAA
>NC_025688.1:14012741-14064545 GCF_000633955.1 Camelina sativa
AAAAAAAAAAAAAAAAAGGGTCGGGTCGTTTCAACTTGAGAGGAAAAATCTAAGAGACTTACAACTATAATATTATGAGTGAATATTCATAGCCAAAGAGATTATGTTTTAGGAGTCGAGCATTGGGCTCATCTTCATCACTAAAGACTTCCAACTATAGTATGAAAGTTAAAAAATCTCATTACAAAACAATGCAAAAACGTTAAATTATGACTATCTTAAAATATAATCCTTTAAAGGAGGCTAATAGATATTGACAAGATTATGATACCAAAATAAATAAATAAATAAAAACCATGGTAAATGATGGGAAAAGAAAGACATATAGTGTGTGATCGTTTTCTTCATTATTAGTCATGTGAGCATTGGATCTTACAACTATAATATTACGAGTGAATGTTCAAAGCCAAAGAGATTGTGCTTTAGGAGTTGAGCATTGGGCTCATCTTTCATCACTAAAGACTTCCAACTATAGTTTGAAAGCTAAAAAATCACATTACAAAACAATGCAAAATAATGTAAACACATTCACGACAATAAATACAGTTGAAAAGCATATTAATTGTAATTAATTCTGTCATATGCATTATTGCAACATGAACAATTTAAACAAAAGAAAACGTCCACCCATAATGTCTTAAAGGTATTGATTGAGCGAAGTAAATGTAACCTTAAGAAACTGAACAATTAAAATTTCTCAAATTAAAAAATATGTGTAGACAATTTAGTTTTACATTAGCAATAATTTGTCTTTTATTTCATTAAAATTGATAAAACAAAAAATGACACATGTTAAAAAATAGAGTGGTGTCAAATGACAATTTCTCATAATTGTACTTTATTATAGTTTAATATATAGTAAATATTGACATGTGAAACCGATAAAAATAGATAAGTAAAGCTACGGTTGTGATAAAAAAAATTAGTGAAGAATTTATAAATCGTAAAAAAAAAATAGAATAAATATATTATTGTAAAATAGATTATTTTTTCTTTAACAAAAGTAAACTATAAAGATTTTTGCTATGAAAGAATACTAAATGAAAAACCAAAAATAATTAAATATTTGGTAGACGAAGAGTAAAGAAATTTAAAGGAAAATTAGTGAGGAATTTACAAATTGTTTAAATTAAAATAGATATATTCTTGTAAAATGGATTACATTTTTCTTTACCAAAGTAAACTATATAGATTCTTGTTATGAAATAATACTAAATAATACAAACCCAACATAATTAAAGATTTGGTAGAGGAAGATAAAAGAAATAAATATTTTTCTAAGTAAATAAATGTAAAGGATCAAACTTCAAATTAATATAAACGACATGTGTCGCAAAAATAGAACGCCAAATATCACATCGAAAGGCAAAGTTAAAAAAAACTTGTCATATTATATAATGTATATAACTTTAACTGTGTATTTTTAATCAGAAATTATTTTTTTTATCATGAGTAAAATTCTTTAAAATTTTGTTTCTTATTTAAAAATTTACTTTTATTTTTTTTTCTACTAAATAATTGTAACTCTTAAAAATGATTGTTGTACCATTGAATATAGGAACCCCTTAAATATATGATGTTTCTTTTCCCTATCTCTAGTCAATTTTTTTTTTACACATTATATGTTAAGATGATTATCGAATTTTGTATTTATCCACCAATCTCAATTCATATTTTCATATGTTTGTGTTGTATTTTTTTCTATATCGCTTTTAACAGTTTAACTAGGTACTAACCCGAGAAAAACCGCGGGCTGAATTTTTTGTTTGATGAAAATTTTTAATAATTTATTTTGTTATTATGTTATTTATAAATATTTGTGATTAAAAATTTGGTTTGCTTACATAAAAAAATTATGGATGTAATGAACTTTAGATTTTATTCGATTAAATTTTTAAAATTTTAGCTGTTAAACTTTTTTTTTAAGTATGAATTAGTTTTGATTCTAATAGATTTTTTTTTACTTTTCTATAATTTATTTTATTTTTTGTGTCCCCAATTTTCGTTTTTTAATTAATTATATTTATTTAATTATTTAGTTAATCTTAATTAATTTTTTCTAATGACAATTGAATGTAATTTTCTACACATTTTAAGGTTAGTTTCATATTTGTACTTCCCAATTTATATAGTAGGATATTCTTTTTATAAAAAATAATTTAAAATATTGTTTTCCTTTAAAAAGGTGATAATATCAAACTTATAATTAATTTTACTTTTAATGTTATTGCAAAATAAAAAATGTGAAATTCACAAATACAATAAAATAAAATATGATGAAATAGATGATGATATGAACTGAACACCCTAGATGGAAAGTGAACTTTTAATTTATATATAGATTATTGTTCCAATACTCGCGAGGGTTTACACATATTATAGAACAAAAGTAACGGCCATCAACTTGAAGAATATAAGGAAGCTTGCATCTTGAAGAACACCTGAAGCAATGAGATCTACAAATAGAAGTGTTGGGTACCACTGCTCCTTTTGAGAAGTCGTCTAACGAAATGTGCCCTGGTATGTGATATGAGAAGTCTCCCACAACACACGAGACATGCAAAGTGATCCCACAAAGATTACATGCATAGGACCATTTATTTGGATTTATTTTTGTTTCACATACCTCACACCAAAGTTGACCATCTTCCTTAGTTTCACCGTAAGACAAGTAGAGAGGATGATCGTCGTACCTTTGATTCATTACCTTTCTAGGCAAAGTAGCACACCCGAAGTCCAACTGAAACTCACACTCATCACACCACAACGTACTTATGAAGACATGTGTTCTGTCACATGCAGAACATTTCTTACCCCTCTTAGAACTAAAGACTTCGTAGTATAAAGGATGTGGATGGCTTTCATGGAGAAATGGTTCAATTATTGAACTGCAACGTACATCTAGAGTGATACGACCAGATTCGTACTTGAAACCAGTGAAATACTGGTAACAAGCAAAACATCTTCTTCTATAAGTATCTGTTTGTAGAGTGAACGGTGTGTTGTCGGAGACATTCCTTATCTTTCTGGGAAGACTAGCACATGTCTCATGTAGAATAAAGTCGCATCGCTCACAATCATAAAACGACTCGTCATTGATCTGGGAGACACAAGCTTCACAAAGTTTGCTTTCGTGTATATTCTTACCAGCCTTGTTGAGTGTTAAATTATGGCCATGGCTGAAATGCTTTATATGATTCTCATCTACCACTTCGAATGGCGCGAGTTCCTCTTCTTCTGGTGTTCCTTCTAGTTCTACTTTTTCCCACACACCATTACTCGTTGCGCATCTCGCATGAACAGCATAGCTAGGACACTTTGAGCAAGAATAAGCCCCATAAAACCCATCTACTCTTTTACGACAAACTCCACATGTCCAATTCCCGTGTCCAAGATGACGAGTGTAAGAGATGCGATGATTGTGACGATTTATATTTATCACGCGGGGTAAATCAATACAAGCCCGATGAATCATGAAATTGCATTGAAGACAAAAATAAGGACTTCGATCACCTGCCGTCCCACAAGCATTGCAAGTACAATTGACAAGTCTTGGAACAAGGTGGAGTTTATGCTCATGTGTCGTTGGGCTCACAACAGAAACTGGCGGTGGGTTTGCCATGCAAAACTCGTTGCATATGGTTACATTACAAACATCGCAGTGGTAAACTTGATTACAGTTGTAAGATCTTCTGTCAAACTTCTTCCCACAAAGAAGGCAATCTTCATCAGCGTACTCTGGTGCTCCGTATCTGAAAAACTTGAGCGGGTGTTTGTGATGAAAAGAGTCTGGGATGAGCCCAGTAGTAGGCAGCGATAAGAATGTGGATGAAGTTGAGGATGGAGATGGATGTCTTGCACAAACCAAATGGACATTGAAGTCGCAAATTGAACAATAATAACCAACTTCCGATCTATGTATACACACACTACAACAAAATTGTCCACAATCCAGGCTAAGCTTGAGAGGATGTTCGGGATGGGAAGGGTGGTTGATCTCCGGTACAGACTCGACGCACTCCTTGTGGAAGAGAGTATTACAACCTAACTCATTGCAAATGTAGCCACCATAAAAGTAACCGTAAATACCACATCCTTTACACGTGTCCATACAAATCCGATCAAAGACGAACAAAGGATGCTCGTGAACCGGTAACTCTACTTTTTCCATTGCGGATTGAGTTCCAAAGCAGACAAATCAAAGCTCTCTTTTCTTCTCTTGTGATATCATTAGTCGTCAAGAAAATGAGTTTTTTTTTCTTTAGTTTGTTAAATGGGAACAAGGTTCGTGATATAACAATTTAATATCTTAATCAAAAGAAAAAAAATATAGATATACATATATTTAAGTTGAACCCATGAAATTATTAGTATACGCTAAAGATAAGATAAGAGACAACTGAGAAAAAAAAAATAAAAAAATAAAATAAATAAAATAAGAGACAACTGAGTCTGACGAGGTACATCGATACGTTGTAGGTCTAATTCATTTTAATACTCAACATTGTCAACAGCGGTCTCTATGATTGTTATCTTGGATATTAAATATTTCAATCCTACGCAATTCCTAACAACTACTTCATAGTTTATTGTATCACGTACAAGAAAACAATGATTGAGGTCACGTCCGTTTACTAGTAGTCAGTGACTGAGACTGTGACCATTGACCAATAACCAGCGGCTAGTAGCAGGGAATTGTTTTGTTGTTTCTTTGACATTCGCTAAGATTAATCGATGTGGTGTTCGTTTGACAGTCACTATTTCTTTTTTAATTTTTGAAATTATTAAGTTATGAAAATTGATTTTTAAATTAATCATTTAAATTTTATGGATTTCATGTCTAAGAACTAATTACCTAATTTTTTTAATAATGAATTTACTAATTTGTTTTTATTTTATATTTTAAATTGATTTATAAAAAATAATAAATTTAATTAGATTAATTTAATTTAACTTAGTTTTAGTTCTGTTTTTTGGTTTTTTTAATACTGATTATTTTTTACTTGTTTTTAAGGTGAATTTTTTTTTTGTAGTCGCTATTGTTTGTTTTTGCAGTTGTTCGAATCTAGCGACTGATCGCTAAAAATCACTAAACAATTAAAAACTAGAAGTTTCGTCGTTGGCCCCTGCAATTGGTTGCTGGATTATTGTTAAACGAACAGTCTGGCCGTGTCAAACGAACATAGCTTGATTCTGTATTAATCACTGCGAAGGTAAGAGGACTATATAAAACCAACAAAGTCCCATGATCTTTTCGTTGGTAGTTCAGTAGTGAAAATAATATGACTCACAGTATGAAATCATTGATGTTCTAATTGAAAAGAAATCATGTGAAATCAAAAAAAAGTCCAGAATTTAAATAAAACGACAAACAAATTTGTGGATTTTGGAACATTCGGAGAAAAAGGAAATAAATCTATATATAATAGCAATCCAAATAAATGCCATCAAAAGTTGTGTTTTTTCAATTATACATTTTGGATAATTTTGTCAAAACTGCTAAAAGTTTCAATTGTGTGTTCTACGAAAAGTTGTAATTGTTCATTACGAAAAGTTGCAACTGTTCATTGTAATGTTTTCTTTTTGTAAAGTTGCAACTGTTCATTATAGAGTTGTGTTTATTCGAATATTCGTATCTTTAAACATCTATATATTTGTCTATTCGAACTGTTTTCATTTTTTTGTCATGACACAAAATAAAATAAAGTTTCAACCTCAACAGTTTTTACAGCTTTCTAAATTTTTCTCTAGCATTTATTCTTTTAAAAGTAAAGAAATTCATCTAATTCTTGATTTAACAAAAGATATTTGAAATGGTGAATCTTTATAACTTTTAGCTAATTTTAAATATAAAAATTTAATGAAAATACCTAGAGTTTTTTCCAAGAGATAGATGGATTATATAGTGAGTTTTTGAATTTGACTTTTAGATTAAATGAAGATGCCTTCTATTTAAAAATAGTTTATATGAGTTGCATACATCGGAATTGGATGCTGCATTAACATTACTACAAAGTCCAGATCTAAAAATATATCCTCAAGCTATATGGCTATCTTGTATATTTTACATTTGTGTTGGACGCTTTAATTGTAGTAAACGTGAAATGAATCGTTTTAAATGGTATTCTTTTCCAGATAAAATTTCAACTATTAGAAGAAAAGCAATGATGCTAATTCGTCACTTCAATATAAAAGGAGGATATTTACGTTAAATATTATATATATATATATATATATTTTTTAAAAATCATACAGTTGCGTCTGTTTATTGTAGAGTTATGTCTTTTACCATAAAATATCTATATAATATATTTATTTTGAAAAAAAACATACGGTTGTGTCTGTTTATTGTAGAGTTGTGTGTTTTACAGTAAAAAAAACTATATAATAATAACAATCTGAATAAATGACATTAATAGTTGCGATTTTTTGTCGTACATTTTCGTTAAATATTTTTTTCTTTTAAAAATAAAATCAAATGGTTGCGTCTGTTCATTGTAGAGTTGTGTCTTTTATCATAAAAGAAAATCATATGGTTGCTTATGTTCATTGTAGAGTTATTTCTTTTTACCATATCTTATTTACGTCTTTTTGTTCCAATAGTTATGTTTATCTAAAATGTTTTTGTCTCTTCTTAGATAACTAACAAATCAATGAATCATTGTTCGCTGACATAAATTTTTTCGTTTTATGTTGAATTTAAATAAAATGAATTTTAATATTCAATATTCAGTATTATTCAACAATCTAGCTAAAGATTTTAGTCATATAGAAATTTAATCAGCTTTAGTTATGTAACTTACAATTGCATTTATTTGTCGTAAATTTTCATAAAATATGTGTTTTTTTAAGATTTAACTATTTCATCATTTATTTTTAGAAGTTATGTATTTTTATTATAATTATTGGTTGATAAATTTTCACTCGAGATGACATTTATTTTATTTTTTTAATTATTTTATCAGAAAATTACATTTACTTATTATAATCGTTGGTTTGATATTCTCATTTAGGATCATTTCGTCATATTATTTGTTTATGAGTAATATAAATATCAGTAATTGTTATGATAGTTGTTACTTTTTACAATAATTTTTCATACAATATCTTATACTTATAATACATACAAATTATTTAATAATTTGCCTTAATACAAATAGAGTTGACTCGATTCATTATAAATTTTTATTTAATAATTTTTAACTAGAGTTGAGTCTTTTTACCATAATATTTTTTTATTATAAGTTTTTATTTTGATGGATGTGTTTTTTAAACTCACTGTTATATATATTTAATATTTATGACGTTTTAACCCTACTTATTATTTTTTTCTATTGAGATAATTTTAATTTTGTTATGTAGCATATATTTTCAAATGAATTTATAATACATAAATCTAAATTTGAAATTTAATTTAACTTGTTTTTAAATATTTTTCCCGCGATATCGCGGGGGTCTGAGTCCTAATTAGTTTTATAACCAATCTTAAGAAGTAAGAATAATTGAAACCATTTTATTCACGCGATGCTTAAAAATTTTACTGCTTAAACTTAAGCTAAACTAATGGCAGATCACAGTTGCAACTTGCAATCACCCGAAATACCGACTGACCACAGCTGATTCATTTATTTAATGGTGAGATTTTTACTCAAACTGAGATTTTTTGGTTAACCGTTTCGGTTCTCTCGGTTAAACCGATCAAAACATGTTTAATTTGGATTTGTTTGCTTTCGGTTCGGGGAATTGTTTAGATGTTTCACCAATACCTAATTTAACCGAATCAAATTAATCAAAAATACCCAAATGTAACTAAAAATAATCGATTCCGAATTTTGGTTTTGACCCGAGAACCTTACGAGTTTCTTTTTGGCAACTATTTAGAAATACTTTAACTAACCGATAACCAAACAAAACCAACAAACCCAGATGTTCGATTTCATAAGTAACGTGAAATTTTCTTTATATGCTAACAAATACGTCACTCCTCCAGTATGGGCTTTCAATTATTCCAAACCATGATGAAGGAATTTCTTGTGCTAGGCTGAGGCTCAATACTGAGAGTGTATTGACCCGCTAATGGATCTGTTTTACTTTTCCAACTGGTGAAACGTGTGTCCAGAGCCATGCCTATCCTTATAGAAAAAAGGCAAGTGCCTAAGGTCAGTTCACACTAAATATAACAAATTTCTAGGCCACATTTTATAGAAACTATCTTAATATTCCACACTATTTTACCTTTTTAGTGGTCAATATTGTAGAAAGGGAGACTGAATGATTCTATTAGATGTTAGGTTTACAATATATATAGTGTACACAAGTTATAATATTTACTATTGTCTCCTTTCCATATCTATATCCTATACACCCCTTCAAGATAAAGGGGCTTGAGCCACTCCAATCTTGTTAAACAGCTCTATGAAACGTGGTCGAGACAATGGCTTCGTCAATGCATCAGCGAGTTGGTCATCGGTAGAGACATCAACGACGCGTAACGCACCAGATTGGACCTGTTCACGGACAAAATGGAAATCAATGGCTATATGTTTCATGCGCGAGTGGAAGACTGGGTTCGCACAGAGGTAAGTGACGCCCATATTATCGCAGTACACAACCGGAGGATGTGGTAAGACGACCCCAAGTTCTGTTAGTAAGGAGCATATCCACATGAGTTCGGAAGTAGCATTCGCAACCGCACGATACTCGGATTCAGTAGAAGAGCGGGTGACACCTTTTTGTTTCTTGGACGACCATGCTATGGGAGTAGTGCCAAGATAAACAATGTAAGCATTGTTAGAAATCATGTCAAAGGTGTCGCCACCCCATGTAGCATTAGAGTAAGCATGCAATGTAAGCGGTGTGCGGGGGTGAAGCAGCAGACCATGAGAGACAGTACCGGCGAGATAGCAAAGAACCCGTTTGGCCGCTTGCCAATGCTTAACTGCGGGGGAGTGCATAAACTGTGATAAGCGGTTGACGGCAAAAGCAATGTCTGGCCGAGTGAAAGAGAGATACTGAAGACTGCTAACCACTTTTCTATACTCTGCCGGTTTGTCATATGGATCACCAGAAGTCGGAGTCAAAGACGGCGATGGTGGCATAGGTGTTGTCACTGGTTTAGCATTCAACATATTCGTCTTGGTAAGTAGATCAATAATATACCGCCGCTGCATAAGATGTAGACCTGCTTGTGATCGAGTTGCTTCAACGCCAAGGAAATAGTGAAGATCAGTTGGTGACTTAAGAGAGAAACGGCGTGCAAGAGCATCAATAAAACTATCAATCAGAGACGGATGGCTACCAGTGACGATAATATCGTCAACATAAACTAAAACATAGACGAGATCAAGGCCGTGCCGGTAAACAAAGACAGAGGTGTCGGCAAGTGAATTTCTGAAGCCCATACGAAGGAGATATGATTTTAACTCTTGATACCATGCTCGAGGAGCCTGTTTGAGACCGTAGAGAGCCTTATTGAGCCTACACACGTGATGAGGACGATCTTTATCAATGAAACCAGGAGGTTGCGTCACATAAACCTCTTTGTTCAGCGTACCGTGCAGAAAAGCATTGTTCACGTCAAGCTGCTTGATCGACCAGGAATGATTCACCGCCAGTTGTAGTACCGTACGAATCGTTACAGATTTCACCACAGGACTGAACGTCTCTGAATAGTCTAGGCCATATTGTTGATTAAACCCTCGAGCAACGAGACGTGCTTTGTACCTGTCAAGACAACCATTTGGTAAGTACTTAAGTGTGTATATCCACTTAGTAGGGATAACAATGTGACCCGGTTTTGGTGGAACCAAGTCAAAGGTACGACTGCCAATTTGTGCATTCATCTCAACACCCATTGCATTCCACCACTTCTCATCTCGCATAGCTTGGGTAATTGTTGTGAGGATGTGTGGCTTGGAGGTTACGGCAGAGAGATTAAATCGAGTATTTGGTTTGGTGATGTTGTTTTTACGGCGAGTTTGCATGGGATGGTTATTTAGTGGTGGTGGAGCAGGTTGCGGAGCTGGCGGTGGTGATGGTTGTGGTGGTGAAAGGGTTGGTGCCGGAGATGGTTGTGGTGGTGATAGAGGTGGTGTTGGTGATGGTTGGGGCTGTGGCTGTGGTGATAGATGTGGAGATGAAGTAGAAGTAGAGGAAGAAAGAGAACCTGTTTGCGTTTGCGAATCAGACCGTGTGCCAGTGGAATCGTTCAGGCTGATGGACCCATCATCAGCAACATCCCGCTCTACAGTACGTGGTGTACCTGTTGGTGATGCCACGGGAGTTGCAGACGACAGTGTGTGAGGATCCAAGACAGGAGGCCCGTGAGACTGAGTTGGTACGAATGGCGGAGAACGAATAGGAATGCTTTGTGATGGGGCATGAGAAGGAGAGGACAACATCGAAGGAGACGAGGAAGAACGTTGCGTGTTTGGCAAGGTAGCGAAAGGAAAACTGGATTCAACAAACTGAACGTGACGAGAAGTATAAACCCGGCCGGTGGTGATATCAAGACACAAGTAAGCACTTTGTGTTAGCGAGTACCCAACAAAAACACATGGAAGTGATCGATCTTGAAGCTTATGAGTGTTATAGGGGCGGAGCCATGGAAAGCATAAACTACCAAAGATCCGGAGTTTGGCATAGTTTGGAGGTTGATGAAAGAGCTTCTCATAAGGCGCGACGTTGCCAATCACCGGAGTAGGCATGCGATTGATTAGATACCCTACCGTAGCAAAAGCGTACGGCCAATATGTCTTGGGAATAGACGCTTGATGGAGTAGTGTGAGACCGGTCTCGACGATATGGCGGTGTTTACGTTCGGATATGCCATTATGTTCGGGCGTGTGAGGCGGTGTGGTGAGATGTGAGATGCCATGGGCTAACAAGAACGGACGCAAAGCGATAAACTCACCAACATTATCCGAGTACAAAGTACCAATCTTGGTTTGAAAACGGTTCTCCACCAGAGACTTGAAAGCAATGAACGTGTCCTTCACTTGTGATTTTTGCTTCAAGGAATACAGCCATGTGTACGTGTACCGAGTGAAGTGATCCACCAACACCAAATAATACTTGAAATTCTCATTTGACACAATAAGTGACATCCAGACATCAAAATAAAGATATTGAAGTGGTTGGGAAGAAACAATAGTGTTTGTATGAAATGGAATTTTGTGACTTTTATTAATAAGACAATGTGAACAAGGGAAACTTTTATTGGAGGATTCAGAACAAGGTAAAGAAAATTTTGAAATAAGAGAATGTAAAATAGGAGGAGAAGGATGGCCAAGCCGAGAATGCCAAGAAGGGAGAGACAATTTGGTGGAGGGTGAAGCAAACATGGATGTTGGTGTGTGTTTGGGGATTGGCCATTCGTACAACTCATTCTTTGTTCTCCCTTGGAGTAAACGGGCCCCCGTTTTGAGATCCGTCACCTGAAAATGAGCTGGAAAGAATGCCACAGACACTTGGTTAGAATTACACAAACGGTAAACAGAGATAAGGTTCTTAGCAACATTTGGAACATACAGAACATCATTTAAACAAAGGGGTTTAACAGGAGTGGAGAGAAAAGTGGAACCCGTATGTGAGATGGGAAGGCCGGAGCCATCCGCTATGGTGACCTCTTCACCACCATTGTACACCTGATGGAGCGACAGATTATTCAGATCAGTCGTGAGATGATGAGTAGCACCCGAGTCGAGAACCCAGTTAGGGTTGACCGGCGAAGCGGCAGCCAAGTGTGCACGTGGTTGCCAAGGAACCGGTGTCGAGGAAGACGACGAGAATTGAAACTGGGAACATCGTTTAGCACTATGACCATGGACACCACACAGTTGGCAACAACCTTGATATCCACCACGAGATGATGAGGACGAGAACCGTGGCGTAAACTGCTGCTGTTGCCAAGTTTGATTACCGCGAGACATTTGACGAGAGGAACCTCGAGCATAGCCGCGTCCGCGGTATTGAACTGCATTAGCGGACACCGGAAGCAAAGGAGATGGCATAGTCATCAGCGCCTTGAGCTTGTTTTCTTGGTAAAGCAACTTCTCTAACACTTCCGGAATAGAAGGACATTTCTCACGTCCTTCGAGTTGGTCCACCACACGATTATAGTCTTCCGGTAGACCTGAGAGAATCTTCTCAAGCTGATCCTCGGGAGACATAGGACTGTCGAGATGAGCCAGCTGATCAAAACGCGTTGTGAGCCCTTGAAAATAATCCTCAATGGACTTATCACCTTTGATCCACGCTTTGATTTTTTGTCGCACCTGTTGAACGTGAGAGCGACTGGGAGTGGCGTAGATCTGTTTGAGAGTGGAACAGATTTCAGCCGATGTGTTGGTGGTAGAGAGAAGTGGCTGCACGAAGTCGAAGATCGCACCTAGCAGGGCGCTGTAGATAAGACGGTCTTGCAGGACCCAGATCTTGTAGTCCGGGTTAGCAGCAGTGACGCCGGCCGTAATCACGGTAGGAGGCGGAACGACAATGGTGTTGTCGACATAGCCTGTGAGGTCGTAGCCATCAAGAAGGGCTCGAACCTGTCTGCTCCACATCAAAAAGTTAGTACTCTTGAGCTTGTTGACATTAGTCATATTGATGGAGGTAAGATTTTGTGTGTCAGAGACAGCAATGGTCTCACTTGAGGTTGACGACATGGTGAGCGGCGAAGAAGAGAACAATTTTGAGAGTTAAAATTTTAGGTTTAGGTATCGTCGCTCTGATACCATGTAGAAATGGAGACTGAATGATTCTATTAGATGTTAGGTTTACAATATAGTGTACACAAGTTATAATATTTGCTATTGTCTCCCTTCCATATCTATATCCTATAAATATAAGGCTTTTTATTTTCAATCCTTTTTAAAGTTTTGTTTTTCAAATTTTCAGCTTAGATACATATTTTCTGTCTTTTTCTTATACCAAAAGAAAAAAAAATACCCACAATCTTCAATATTTTGCCTTGCACTTCTACATCCTTGAGCACTGACGCTTCTTCACGTTTCAAACCTTATTTTAGCTCCGGGCAGTCAGGTATTTGACGGGTTGTCGAAGCTCTGCCAGAATACATTTCTAAAGGAATCTCTAAGTACAAGATTCCCATTTTTGAGAAGAATTGCATAAACTTGGCTGCTTCTTCTTCTGGTTCCATTATAAGGAAGGCCGGTGGACCAAAATGATCTAGTCCGTGTAATTATCACACAAAACTAAATTATGGTTTGATATCTTCAAAACAAATAGAGAATTTATACTATTTTTTAAAACGAGATACTTTTATAGGCGACCAAACTGATAAGGTAATTTTTATACAACATCTTATATAATAAAGTAAGATTTCCACAAAATCCAATATACGAGAAACTGATATTTGTTTCAGTTTCATAATCTTTTGACATGTTCCATTTTATTAAATTGAAATATATAAATTTTATTAGTTTCACTAAGGATATATTTTGAGACACATAAAACAATTATACAAGATAAAATACTAATCCAATTTCATATTTCTTAATCTTTTATTTTTATTAATAGAGTATTATATAATATATTAGATGTTTGAAAGGAAGATGAATAACTACGTGAAACTTGAAAACTTGTATTTAAATTTTATATGAAAATTTAATGAACTAATAAAATGCTAACGTCGCAATAAAAAGATGGTATGACATCTAAAAATCTATTTTATTTGTTATAAAAACACATATATAAAAATATTTTACTTATGTTTTGTTTTTATTTTACATATATGTTTCTTATATTTTACATATGTTTTTCTTATATTTTACATATGTTTGGCTTATTTTTTTTATAGTTAATTTACTTTTTCATATTATAAATGTATGTAAGATGTTACGTAAATGCAAAATCTTATCATTGAAATTAATTAGAAAATATATAATTATATGTAATATGTGTTCAGTTTTATGATGTTAGAAACCGTTTGAGAATTTTTCTCGAGAATTGTGGTATTAATTAAATACTAAAAATATGTTAATTTTAATGAATATTTTATGAATTTTTAGTAACATGGAATTTGTTCTCTTCGTCCATTCTTTTGGAGGAAAAAATGTTTCTCATAACAAGATGAACAAAATTTTATTATAAATAGTAACCTTTTTGTTCAACATTTCAAAGAACCAAATAACTAATTTGCTGCCATATATAAAGAATCACACCTACAAATTATTTTTTATATAGAATTTAATGAAAACTATACTCGATATATGTATCAAACAATAAAATCAATAATCACAAATCAATAAAATTATATAAACAACTAAAAATACATCGTCCATGCATCATGTGGGCAACCATACAATATGATAATGTAAGGGAGATAACTTTGTTTGTAGATACCCATTTCAAGCACGTTACCGAGGAACAATAGTCTAGAGAAAGTGAGGTATTTAAAAGAGTACATCAGATAAAGATGCATCTTTGAAATAGAGTGAAAGAGAGAGCAGGAAGAAACATACGAAGAATTCATAGGTTCCCATGCTGAGAAACTTAGCTCAGTTTATTTGTTGAACAAAAGTTTAATACTTTGAGTGTTTTAGTCGATTGCCTAGTATATATAAAAACAACACATAGTCACTTACCGCCATTGGTTACAAAGACAAAGAGATAATGCAAGTGCATTATTAGTAATATATCCGACAATTCCCAAGGATCTTTATTTCAGTCAAAAGAACAATAGTAATAATAAACACCATTCTCGGAAGAACGAAGAATATGAGGGAACTTGCAGCAAAGTGGTCTACAAATAGAAGTGTTCGATACCACTCTGTATGAGTCTTCTACCATTGAAATGGGTCCTGGGATTTGATAGAAGAGGTCTCCCACAACGCATGAAACATGCAAAGTGACCCCACAAACATCGCATGTATAGAACCATATCTTTGCGTCTACCTTTTTTTTCACACACATCACACCAGTAATCGCCATCCACATTGTTGTCATTATATGACAAGTAAAGAGGATGATCATCGTACCTTTGCTTCATAACTTCCCTTGGTAAAGTAGCGAACCTGAAATGCAAGCTAAATTCACACTCATCAGAACATAACATATGCCTGAACATGTGTGGTTGATAACTTGTAGTTGTGTCGCAAGCATCACACTTAGAGTTGCATATCGACTTGTACTATAAAGGATGCGGATGAATTTCGTGGGAAAATGGTTCAAATATTGAACCGCATCGTACATCCATAACTTGATCATCACGAGCTATATACGCAAAACCAGTGAAATATTGGAGACAAAGAGTACACTCTTTTCTTTCGCGGAAGAATCCTTGCTATCGCTTGTGTGTAGAGTGAAGGGTATATTGCACAAAACATGCCTTTTCTTCCTAGGCATAACAGCACATGCTTGATGTATAATGAAACTGCATTGCTCACAATTATAGAACGGATCAGTATTGATCTGGAAGACGCATGCTTCACAAAGCTTGCTTTCGTGGAGAATCCTACCATTCTTGTTGAGTATTAAATTATGATCCTGACTCATGTGCTTTATTGTGTTCTCGTCATTCACTTCAAATGGTGGAATTTCTTCTTCTTCGAAGTGTTCCTTCTAGTTCAACCATATCCCATACATCTTTTCTAGTTGCACATAACGAATGAACGACATAATTGGGACATTTCGAGCAAGAGTAAGCCCCGTAGAACCCATCCACCGTTTTACGACAAACTCCGCAGTTTCGATTCCCATGTCCGAGATGCCAAGTGTATGAGACGCGATGATCATGACGGTTGATGTTTATGATGCGGGGTAAGTCGATACACTGCCTATAAATCATAAAATTGCATTGAAGACAAAAATAAGGGCTTCGGTCGCCAGAGCCGGCCAAGAGGCCAAGGAAGCGAAGCATTGGCTTGCGGCCGTACATAATAAATATAAAATTTCGGCCATTTTCAGTAAAAGTTTTCCTTAGGCTAGTGGTTAAGTTGTACTAAAATTAACACTACCTCTCAGGTTCGATCCCCATGAGCTGCAATTAGTTTTTTTTTTCTTTTTTTTTGCCTTGTAGCCCTAAAGAGTTGAGCGCCGGCTCTGTCGGTCGCCTTTGATCCCACAAGCATTGCATGTAAAATCGAGAATTCTTGGAATGAGGTGAAGTTGATGCTCGTGGGTCGTCGGACTAACAACAACAAGTGGTGGGGGGTTTCCCTCACATGACATGCATATGCTTACGTTACAAACATCACAGTGGTAAAGCTCCACTTTTTGGTGTTGATGTAAATTGTTCATTTCTCTGTTAAAGAGTTCATCCTGATACTTTATCCCACAAAGAAGGCATCTATTGTCGGCGTAACTGGGAGCTCCAAGTTTGAGATTTTTGAGGGATGGGATCTGTGGTTTGCATCTGGAGCAAGAAGGACTTCTAGGAAAGTCGAATGAATGTATAGATTGCACTGACGAGATTCGTAATAAAGTTTTTTTACCATCAAGGCTAATTACAAACTTACACTCTCTGCAATCGACATATCCCGAAAGCCCTGATACTTTGGAAGGTTCAAGTGGATGTTCATGCACCTTATGATTCTCAATAGAAGAGATCCGTGCACAAACCAAATGCAAACTGAAGTCACATATTGAACAAGAATAACCAAGCCACACGTATTTCTTACAAACAGGACATGACTTATAGCCAGGAGTTTTCATGAAAAGCTTGAGAGGATGCTCAGGGTGGGCATGGTGGCTGATCTCGGGTTTTGACTCAGTGCACTCCTTATGGAACACCTTATCACACCCCAACTCATTGCAACGATAACCTCCATAAAAGTAACCTTCACGTGAGCACCCGGCACATCGGCCATCATAGAATCGAGCAAAACGTAACAAAGGATGTTTGTGAACCCGTAGCTCCACCTGTTCCATGTTGGATTTACTTCCAAATCAAAGCCCCAACCTCTCTTCTCTAGTGATCTCAATGTGGTTATCAAGAAAATGGATTTTTTTCTTTTTTCTTTGACAAATCATATTGATAACTTAAGTAAAATAGTTTAAATATATCCGTATATTTTAAATTATCACCAGGCAACTTGAAAAAGATTCTTCTACCGATGAGACCAGAGAGAGAGAGAGACAGCTAAGTCTGACCATGTTAATCGATAAATTCCGAGTTTAATTCATTAACAATACCCAATAATACTGTTATTAAAAATCATTGGGTCCTAAACTCCTAATCATACGGTACTCTGCCCAAACTACTACTACTTTAGTCTTATGTTAAAACGTCTACTATTTGAATTATCTCCCACTTGTGCGAATCCTATGTTTGTGACGAATGTGTGTTATATTTGGCCGTTATTAAATTGTTATATCTTTCTAGAATTTTGCTAGAGCAAACTAATCCAAAACGGCAAAACCATCGATCTGTTGCTATGATGAAGCTGTTTTGGTGATAAGTTTGATATGGTTGGTTCACGTAGGAGAAACGCATAAGATAAAGAACCGCTGCTTAACAAGCCCGATAGCAACAACAACAAAGTACCATAAGACTCAATTTATTACTGCTTTTGGACGAATCTGTACCATAAGACTCAGTTTATTACTGCTTTTGGACGAATCTGTGCTAAATTTGGATAGATTCAGGTTTGTTGTATGAAAGAATTTTAATGGAACACAAAAACCAGCTTGATGAACTTGCCCCTGCAGTTCTCTCCATAAGGTTTTTTCATCATCATAGTTTGCTAACGCCACAGATAACTATAGAAAACCACAGATACGACTGCTGATAATTAGTATCTAGAGAACCCTTTGTTTTTTACTAAGCATCCATGAACAGAAGCATCCTGCAGTATGATTCTGATACATACATATGAAGTATATATACACTTTAAAGAGGATTTGTATTTCTGAGATGTGAAAGAACAGAGAAAGAAAAGAAAACAGAGCAAAAAATTTGGGTTTCAGAACCAAGACAGCAAAAGTGTGTGGCAGAGATGATAACCATGTAAATATATATGTATAGTTGCATTTGCAACTCTGGAGACTACTTAGGAGTTTCAGAATTATCTGCCACCAACATCCATTGTCGCCTTTTCTCCTCCCTTTCTTTCCGTAAGACTTGAATCAGGGTTAAGGACTGCAAAGGCATATGAGAGAATTGTGACGATTAACACTTTCACAGACAGAGATCTCAAGAAAAATTGAAACATGGAAACTGCTACACAAACTCTTAAAAAGCTCTCTGACTCAGCTAGTCAGCTGTACATCAAATGAGGCGCTATTATCATAATTCTATTTATAACAAACATGAGATTCGATGAAAGCTAGCCATGGACTTATTATGAGATGCAAGAACTTTTACTACGATATTGCGGATGAAACTGATATAGCTAGCTGAGTTTATGAAACAAAGAGTAAGAGAAAAACTCAAATCTATACCTCTTTCTCTTCAAAAGAACCGCGGCCTCCGATCCACAGGCTTAAGAATTTGGAAAGAGCACATTAAACTTTCGTCAACACTCATCAATGCACCCGCATTGTCAAATTCACCACAGTAGTTTGGAGCAGAAAACATAGTCACAAGCTGTCTATCAGCAAAGAACTCATACCCATCCTCTACAACCTGTGGGAACATTATAGGTTCTTGAGCTCAGATTTCATATCCCTAATAAACTAGAGGAAACATATATACAAATGTACTAACCTGGTGGGCACGACAGACTAAATCCATATCGTTCTTTATTAGAAACTCAGCAACTTTGTCAGCGCCAAAAGTGTAGGAGACGCCGCGATCATTCATCCCCCAGCCACTGACGTCTTTACTAGGATCAGACCAAAGAAGGTCACAAAGCAAACCAGAGTCTGGAATATCAGTTGGACGCTCTATGTTCTTAATCTGTTCCACATTGGTCAAATCGGGAGACAGTCCACCGTGCATACAAAGTATCTTTTCATCTATGACAGCTGCCACAGGGAGACAGTTAAAAGTGTCTGTAAATACTTTCCAAAGCTTCACGTTGAATCTTCGTTTACATTCGTCATAGAATCCGTAGATTCTGTTAATAGACGCACACTCATGGTTTCCTCTTAAGAGAAAAAAGTTTTCAGGGTATTTGATCTTGTAGGCAAGCAGAAGACAAATAGTCTCCAAACTCTGCTTCCCGCGGTCAACGTAATCCCCTAAGAATAAGTAGTTTGCTGCAGGAGGGAAACCACCATACTCAAAAAGCCTCAATAAATCTGAGTATTGACCGTGAATATCACCTGAAACAATACAAAGAGAAAAGGTACAGATCAACCTAGTTATTCACCGGAACCATCACAAAAGATATTTCAGCTGAAGAGAAACGAATATAGCAGCAAGCGAATTTGCTAATATCGAAGCAATGCGTTTTTGCCAAGAAAAAAAAAACAAAAATGAACTTGCTTTCTCTTTACAAAACCGTGCAAATCTCCAAGAAACTGAGACTACCAATCGCGCTTAAAGACAAATGTTACATATCAACCTAGGAATCCATAGGAACCATAAATAATCAACCATGAGTAAATAAAAGCAAAGAAACCAATGCACTTTCGCCAGAAAAGATTAAGAAGAACTTGCTTCCTCTCGCATGACCGTATAAGCTCTATAACCAATACCACACTAATGAATAACCAGATTCTCTCAGGCAGGTTCCAAGCATCCATGAACAGGGCAAGCCAAACAAACACATCCATCATCAATTGGTAAAAACACTTAGTTTCAAGGACTAATTTCTCCCCCACCTAACAAACATTCTTTAACCTCATGACGTCCAATTCTAATGACCTTATTAATCTCCTCTACTTTTCTTTCTTACAAGATTAGCTGCTGCAATTAATGACCTTATCCCTCTCTCTCTCTCTCGCTTCCCATTATACATTCCAACATAACTTCAATTCTATTCGTTTCTATTCCCACGAAACTAAACTCATCTCCTCCAAGAAAAGTGTAAACTCTTTCGGTAAAACAATGTAAATACGAGAAAAGCAAGATCATACACAATCATGAAATATCTCAGATCCCAAAGCGAACAAACAGACAAAAACCAAATCGAGAGAGAAAGTTAAATACCGCAGATCTTAACAGGGGCAGCGAGCTCAAGAAGACAAGGCTGCTGAAGAAAAATCTCTTTAGAGACGAAGCAAAGCTGTCGGATCTCAGACTCGTTGAGCATAGCTTGCTTCGTCGTGCCACCAGCTTTAGGGTTTCTGTAATCAAGTAAACGCCTAATGATATCGTCGAGAACATCAGGTTCCATGCTTCCCTGACCTCGTTGTGGCATTCAACTCACTAACCCACCTTCCAAGTTTCAATCTTTCCGATTGGATTCGGATTCGATCGCCTAGAAAAAGAAAAAATATAAAATTTTCAAAATCTGAACCCAAAAAAGGTGTCGCCTTTTTAAATTAATCTATCTTCCAGATTTCTGATTTTGTTGTTTATTCTTTATTACAACAAGGTAGTTTCTCTGATGGGTGCGTTTTCCGAAAACGATTTGGTAATCTCTCCATTGGGCAAGGAACCTATTTGCCTTTACTCTGTTTTTATGCACTTTAGGGTTATAAAACTATCTAAAACAATAAATATTTTTTGCTGCAGATTTTGCTCATACATGCTTTTTAGGAAGTTTTTACGTTTAATGCACTGATTTTAATATTAATACCAAAAAATTTAAAATTAAATTAAGATAAAGATTAAAAAAAATGAAAAAATCTTTCTATCTCATTCAAACAAAAATATTTAATTCCTTTATTTGATATATTTTGATAAAAATTATATATGATTGATTACAGTAATAAAATATTATCTCATAAAAAAATTTTAAATTAGTACTAAGGAAAAAAAATAAATTTCAGATACACAATTTTTTAAAATATAAAAATCAATTGTGTTATAAAATCAAATCTAATAAAAAAAATCATATATTTAATTTGATGTCCAGGCGAGGCAAATCAAACTGATGACCTCACATATCCTAAATCATTTTCTTTGACCACCAGAAAAACGAAACAATTTTATAATCATGAATTTAACTCGTTTTCATATTTAATTGATCGCTACCACCTATGTTTTCGTGTATTTTATTCAATGTTTTCTTATTCTTCATATTCTTTCTTGTCATTTTTATTGTCAAATTTTGTGTTAATTGTTCATCGTAAGTTTTACCGTTTGGTTTTTCGTTATACTCTTTTTCTTCTTCTTCCTCGTCAACTTCTTCACATTAATCCACTGAAAAACTTTTTTTTAGACTATCACACAACTTGTTAACCCATCAAACTCCAAGAACAAAATCATTTCTTTTCTCGTAAAATTTGTGAAATTCATGATTACCATCATAGTCAACACATACACCCAATTATTGAAAATTTTATCCATATATTTATTTGGTTTTAGATCCACGCGTTTAGAAACTTCTCAAACCAAAATCCTTACTTGGTTTATAATATTTTAAAAACATAATAAAATATACTAATAATTATTTATTTAATATGAATCATATGATATATAGAAATATGAGTACAGTATAAGAACATATTAATTATAAGTAAATAATATCAATTATAATATATCATCAAATAATATCAACTGTATCATATTATCAAATAAAAAATAATTGTAACCGTATATAACAGTAACCGCTTGAACCGTAACCGTATTTAAACGTAGCCGTTTAACCGTTTGTTAAACGGTTCTGGTTAAGGTTATAAAAATTTCTAACCATAACTGATGGTTAATAAACCTTAACGGTGACAACCGTAACCATGGTCATGCCTATGTATAGCTAATAAAACATGTGTGTTTATCGTCCATCTTTCTTCTTTAAACCTCAAAATTTGACTCAAACATCAAATTAAAGTCTTGCGATATCAATCCTTCTTCCTTAGACCCAAAAATAAATAATTAATGAAAGAATATCAACTCATCTATAAAATCATACACAAAATATGTTTTACAGCTCATAAGAAATAAAAAGCACAAATGTAGATAAATAAGATAATTTATGTTTTGCATCAATATTTATAATATTTTAAACTTTTAAAAGGTTTCGAAATATAAAATTTGAACCTTTTAAAAATTTTCAATATTTATAATATTTTAAACTTTTAAAATTTAAAACTTATAATATTTAAAAAAAAATTAAAAGCTAAGAACTTTTAAAAGTTTCAATATTTATAATATTTTTTTTGAAATTGTTTAAAGTTTTAATTTGTTCAAATAAAAAACCAGATCAAACCAAATAAAACTTTTAAACTTGGACGCCTCATAAATCAAGCTTTCCTGCTCATTCGTTGTTGGAAGCATATTAATCTTATTTATACTGGTTCTGAACCATTGTCTAAAAAATTTGTAGCCGATGTGGGATATTGTGCTTAGTTATCTGATTACCATAAATTTAAAATTTCTAGGTTTTGAACCCAGCGTGGGTTTAATTGATATATTTTGATGAAAATTATATATAATTGATGACGGTAATAAAATATTATTTTATAAAAAATTCAAATAAGTATTAAGGAAAAAAATTAAATTTCAGATACACATTTTTTAAAAATATAAAAATCAGTTGTGTTATAAAATCAAATCTGATAAAAAAAATCATGAATTTAACTCGACGTCGAGGTGAGGCGAATCAAACTGATGGCCTCACATATCCTAAACAATTTTTTTGACCACCAGAAAAACAGAAAAAATTTATCATTATGAATTTAACTCGTTTTCATATTTAATTGATCGCTATGACCTATGTTTTCGTGTTTTTATTCCATGTTTTCTTATTCTTCATATTCTTTCTTGTCATTTTCATTGTCAAATTTTGTGGTAATTGTCATCGTTACTTTTACCGTCTGGTTCTTCGTTATACTCTTTTTATTCTTCTTCTTCGTCAACTTCTTCACATTCTTCCACTGAAAAATATTTTTTTTAGACTACCACACAACTTGTTAACCCATCAAACTCCAAGAACAAAATCATTTTTTCTCATAAAAATAAAAAATAAGATAAAAATAAAAAATTAATGAAAGAATATCAACTCATCTATATAATCATACACAAAAAATATATTTTACAGCTCATAAGAAATAAAAAGCACAAACGTAGATAAATAAGATAATTTATGTATTACATCAATATTTATAATATTTTAAAATTTTAAAAGGTTTCGAAATATAAAATTTGAACCTTTTAAAAAGTTTCAATATTTATAATATTTTAAACTTTTAAATATTAAAAATTATAATATTTAAAAACTTTTTAAAAGCTAAGAACTTTTAAAAGTTTCGATATTTATAATATTTAAACTTTTAAAAATTTCAAATATTCTAATATATTTTTTGAAACTTTTTAAAGTTTTAGTTTGATCAAATAAAAAAACTGGATCAAACCGAATAAAACTATTAAACTGGGACGCTTGATAAATCAAGCTTTCCTGCTCATTCGTTGTTGAAAGCATATTAATTTTATTTATAATGGTTCTGAACCATTGTCTAAAACATTTTTAGCTGATGTGGGATATTGTACATAGTTCTTTTATTTCCATAAATTTAAAAATTTTCTATTTCTAAAAAATTCTGGAAATTTAAAAAATGTTAATGAATGACATGTCAAATCCTGATAGGATGTTTAAAATAATTCTTAATATAGAAAATTCTGCAAATTTTAAAAAATGTTAATTAGTGACATGTCTAATCACAACTGAATGTTTTAAATCCTATGTGGAAGCCTTTAGGAGCTTATAACTTCTACTTTTTATTATTATAGATTTGAATTTATATTTAAATTATCTTGAATTATTCTATAATACATTTAGTTAATAAAAATTGTGCTTTTCCTGCATATGATTAATATATATTTTAAAAACGGATATATATTACTCAATAGATGAATAAAAAATACGGGTACAATATCCCACATCGCCTAAAAAATTGGACAACAGTTCAGAGTCATACTATAAAAGAGACCAAAATGATTCATAATACAGATGAGTAGAAAGCTTGATTTATCATGCATGGTTTATTCCTGTTCTTTATGTTAAAAAATTTTAAAAGTTAAATATTATAAATATTTATATTTTTTTTAAGTTAAACTTTATAAAATCTTAAAAATATTTTAAATATTTCAACTTGTAAAAAAAGTTAGAAGACCTTTAAAATATTAATAATATATTTAAACTTTTACGAAACTTCAAATATGAGAAATACTCAACCGTTTTAAGAATTCCAAGTATTATAAATATTCAAACTTTATAAAAAAGCCAATCTTATAAAATGTAAATGGTTACAACCTTAATAAATAACATATCAACTCAATCTAATATTTATAATAAAAAACAATAAATATTCAAAGTTAAGATTATATAGTGCGAGTTAAAATATCTCGAGACGAAGTTATATAGCGGGACGGGTTTTGTCGATATTTATATAAATTTAAAATATCATTAATTTGGTGTTAAACGGGTAAAACATCATTTCAATATTTTGTTAACACTATCGATATCCGAGAATAGACATATTTAATTAAATTAATTAATAAATATTATGTAAAAAATAAATTATATTGCAGTATTATATGGTCTAAACTTTAAACGATAAAATTATTAATTATTATATAATTATAACATATTTAACCAACAAATACAACTTATTTATTAGTTATAAATAATTTTTCCCGCAGTGTATCGCGAGTCCTAATCTAGTTTCAATTATATTTAACTTACAAAACATCCATTTAACACACAAAAAAAAACTGTAAAACTAAAAAATAATTTTATATGATTAATAATTTATCTATATATACATATTTAACCAATATTGTTAAAAATTTAACCCTACTATCATGACATACTACAAAAAAATATCATTACATTTTAATTTATATATAACTAGATTAGGACCCGCTCGATGCACGGGTTTTGAAAATGTCTGCTACTCCTTCTTCGGTCCCTTATAGATTGATGTTTTGACATTATCACACATATTAAGAAATAATTTAATTTTTTATGGACAACATCAATCTTTTAGGGACAACAATATATCATAAAACATCAATCTATTAGGGACAGAGGGAATAAATAAAATTTTGAAAGAATATATTAAGATTTTTTATAAATAAAATATATTTTCTATAAATAAATATGTAAATATTCTTAATTAAAGATATGTTTTTACTTTAATACACTAATTTATAGTTTTATTTTTTAAAAATATTATTAAAATTATTACAATAATCTAAATCTATATTATCAGTCACCAAAACTTTTTTCAAACAATAATCATTACAAATATTATTACAATATGTCAAACTCATGACCAAGCAGAGGAGTAGATAGTCAACCAAATACAAATATTGTCAAATTTAAAAAACGTTCCGCAAATTATTCATGTTTTACATGGACATAACCCATTAAAACGTCATCTTATTAGAATCCACGAACAATTTTACTTTATGTTTTACCACTAAAAAATGTTCTTACATCCAAAAATATTTTATTGTTAAAGTTTGGTCTTATCACCACATATAAAATGACTTTGTGAACAAATTAAACCAATTTTTGTTCATTTACTTTCAATTTGACGTAGTTCTTTTTCACCACTAAAATTTGTTTGTGACAGTTTGTATAACCACTAAAATATTCTTTAAAATTGTTTACTCAAAAAATATTGTGGATAAAAATAAAAAAAAGATATACACGATTGCAATGAGTTCATGACCAACCCACTAAAATTTGAGAAATTCAAAGATAGTTAACTTGATATAATAAAAATTAAAATTAAAAAATATAAGCACGATGATCTATGAGTCTTAGATAATTTAGAGATATAAAATATAAACAAAAAAAACAATTTAAAAATACTACAACATTAAAAATATTAAGAAAAAAAATATTGATCTTACATATCCTTAACCAAAGAAAAAAATTCAAAATAATATAAAAAATATATTTTAATATCATCACAAATTTCTAATAAGAAATCAAATTTAACTAACTAATATAACTAAAATATAAAAATATTACAACTTAATTAAATTAAAATCTTAAAAAGAAAGAATTAACAAATATTGATAGTTCGTGGATTTTTTTTACAATAGGTTTATAACTTTTCTTTTTAATTTTTAGTTTTTTTTAATGTCAACATCTTATTAATACAAGTAATGTGTGTCACGATCTTTTTAATGAGTAACTTTATTTTTTAATAACTATTGATCTGACATATCCTTAACTAATGAAATAAAATTCAAAATAATATAAATAAAATCATCACGAAATTATAATAAGCAATCAAATTTAACTAACTAATATAACTAAAATCTAAAAATATTACAACTTAATTAAATTAAAATATTAAAAAGAAAGAATTAACAAATATTGATAGTTAGTGGATTTCTTTTTTACAATAGGTTTAGAACTTTTACTTTTTAATTTTTAGTTTTTTTTAGTTAGTGGATGTTTTTTTACAATAGGTTTATAACTTTTTCTTTTTAATTTTTAGTTTTTTTTAATGTTTTAGTAAATTTATTATTGACACATGTCAACATCATATTAATACAAGTAACGTATGTCACGATCTTGTTAAAATTGATCTGACATATGCTTAACTAATGAAATAAAATTCAAAATAATATAAAAATATATTTTAAAATCATCACGAAATTATAATAAGAAATCAAATTTAACTAACTAATATAACTAAAATCTGAAAATATTACAACTTAATTAAATTAAAATATTAAAAAGAAAGAATTAACAAATATTGATAGTTAGTGGATTTCTTTTTTACAATAGGTTTAGAACTTTTACTTTTTAATTTTTAGTTTTTTTTTAATGTTTTAGTATATTTATAATTGACACATGTCAACATCTTATTAATACAAGTAACATGTGTCACGATCTTGTTAATAAGTAACTTTGACATCAAGCTTTATATAATAAGATAGCAATCCGAATAAATGTCACCAAAAGTTGTGTCTTTTCGTTCGTGCCTTTTGGATAATTTCCAAAAAAATCTATAGAAATTATAAATGGTGTGTTTTACAAAAAGTTGTGATTGTTCACTAGAAAGGTTTTTTTTAAAAGTTGCAACTGTTCATTTTAGAGTTGTGTTTATTCGAATATTCATATCTTTTGAAATCTATATATATTTGTCTGTTTGAACTATTTTCATTTTTTTGCTATGACACAAAATAATATAAAATTTCAATCTCAACAGTTTTTACAGCTTTCTGAATTATTCTCTAGAATTCATTCTTTTAAAAGTAAAGAAATTCGTCCAATTCTTGATTTAACAAAAGACTTTTGGAATGATGAATCTAATTTATTTCAATAGTGATGGATTAATTTTGGCACAAGTAAATAATGAAAGGAAATGTTGTTAAATAAAAATATAGGTTATCCTCAAAATAAAAAAGGAAAGAAATGTAATTTCAATAGTGATGGATTGATTTTGGCACGAGTAAATAATGAAAGGAGATGTTGTTAAATAAAAATATTGTCAAATAGGGTTTTATGTGCTGTTGTGCTATATAACTTACACATAACGCACACCTTGAGGAACACATAAATGTTAAATTTGCATTGTTAAAAAGAAATCATGAGGAGATTACCTTTGCATCTCCTAGACGAGAAGGATTAATTTTGACAAACAAAATATGTACAAACAAGCTTCCAAGTTCCGACCTTTCTCATATTTTGATTTCGTATTAGGCCACACATTTTGGGAAGCTACCAAACTCGATGACCTAGTTAATTTAATAACTAACTAAGAGGGGGTTAATGTTTCTATGATTTTAATGGATTTGGAAATCCAAACAAAAATCATGTGTTATTCAATCATTGATTTTAAAATACTTATCAAAATTATGTGTTATTGGTTCTATGATTTATAAATTCTTGTTAAAATACCATGTTATTCATTTAATGATTTGTTTTTGGATTTCAAAATCCACATTATGTTTTAAATGGATTTGAATGGATTTGAAAGTGTAAAATAAAAGGATTCAAATACAAGGATAAAACATGTTATTTCAAAATCCATGTATTTTGATTTTTCGATTTACAAATCCATATGAATTTAGAATTCATCTCTCCAATAACACCCCCTAAGAAACCTTTATATATTGGTTTATAAAACTGTTTAAATATTTTCGAAATTATTTAATAAAATTATCTAATATATTTAATTTATTAGTCATAAATCTTATGAAACAATAACAAACTATTTATAAAAATTATAAACCTTAATTTTATTTATAAAACTAAGATTAAATATTTGCATCCCTAAATCTTTTAATAATGACATATATATTTTAAAACTAAGATACAACATTGCTTATATTTTTAAAAATATAAATATTATATATAATTTATTAAATATTTTTCTTATTACACATCGATGCAGTGACATCTTATTAAAATCTAAAAAATTAAAAATGTTATATTTTATTTAATATAGTATATACAAAAAAAAAGGTTAAATTGAGATTTCTAAACAGTTTCAATACGGGTTTTATTTTATTTTCTGGATTTTACCAAATTTATATAATTCAAGGATTTGAACATAATATCATGTCCGAAAATGAGTTAAAATCAAAGTATGAAACTAAGTAAATTAAATGTAAAAGATTATAAAGTGTATTGAATAAATCAAATAAAACTTTGATTGTTATTTTATAACTAACAAATTATAGTAAAGTTTACACAAATATTTTCCTGTGCTATAACTATCTGTAACATTATAATTCTTATGTTATTTTACTGAATAAAAATTCACCTAAATATTTTCGTGTATAACATTTTGGAATTTTATTTAAAACCATAGTGGTAAGAAATTATTGAAAAGACCTCACACGTTGACTATATAAAATTTTCCACGATTTATTATTATTCTGTATTGCATGCAATTGTTTAGTTTCGCAAGTTGGCTACGATGACGTTTCTTTCTCGGTTTCTCCATCACCCCTTTTTATCACTGATTATGATGATTATGATGATGATGATGATGGTTTGGTCGGTTTTAAAACAACTAGAAATGAGCTAGTGTGTAAAATAAAGAAATGATTCTGGAACTAGATACATTGGTAAGACATGAATCAATGATTAAATCGGAGACAGAAACAAAAAACTTTATAAACCAGAAATGAGGAGAACACACCAACGGCGAGAAGAATCAAGTATATAATAGTACTAACAAGCTTTACTGACTAATCTCACAAGCTTTAACTGAACACAAACACGCAACAGAAGAGTAAATCAGACAGAAGTATTCTACATAGTCTTTGCATAGTTACGTTTCATCAGCCAAAACTTGGAAAGAAAAAAAGCCAGTGAAAAACAAAAGTTTTGAATCTTTGAAGAGTGAACAAGCGGAACAACCCCGTTTACCTTTAGCTTTAAGAAGAGCAACATGCTCGTTTCGCGCCTCCAGATGTGTCATCAACGTTAATCGTAGTTCCTTGCCCAGGGATTGCCGAGTTAGCTGCTGCTGCTTCTTGTGCAGCCAGTGCCTTTTTGCTTACGATATGGTAGATCTCTCCTAAGATGGTCTGAAACGCTTTCTCAACGTTTGTAGCTTCAAGAGCTGATGTCTCCAGGAAAGAGAGACCTTCCTTCTCGGCCAAACTCTGACCATCTTCCTCAGCAACGGATCTCAAGTGGTTCAGATCAGATTTGTTCCCAGCCATCATGATCACAATGTTGGAATCAGCATGGTCTCTCAGTTCACGCAGCCACCTCAAGACATTGTCAAAGGTCTGTCTCTTGGTAATATCGTACACAAGAAGTGCACCCACTGCGCCTCTGTAATAAGCACTGGTGATAGCCCTGTACCTCTCCTGACCTGCAGTATCCCAGATCTGGGCCTTAATTGTCTTTCCTTCCACCTGTGTATCCATAATACATTCGCAGTAACAACCAGTTAGATCTCAAGAACTGAAGCATCTCAAAAATTTACTAATGTTTCAACAATCAAAAGTTAAGACCATATATTTTATGGAGCCATCTTAGTCACATTAACCACAAACATTTTTAACGCATCTGTCTGCATACAACTACACAAGCGTATAGCATAATTCTTTTCTCAAAAAATTTATCAGTTGACTTTAAGAGAGTATAAAGGTGGACAAGGTCACGCATGACAGATGACAACAATGATCAAGATATACAATGAAATTATTGAAGACAAGCTGTGAGAATCTTTTCAATTTGCCCCTCACGACCATCCACTTATAGCCTTAAAATTGAGAAAAGCATCTGTCATGACTCAAGGCCAGCACAACTAAGATTCTCTCTTGAATAAAAATTCTTAACAAGACAAAAGGAGAAATCAATACACTTTAGTAGCTGAGAAAAGAACTGGATTCCATATACTCTCAAAACAGTGTACTCTTCAATCTTAAGAAACGAAATAACTGAAAAAAAAACTGTATTGAGGACAAGACCTTTCACCCGAATTCCCCATATCACAGGACCATATAAGATGCAACTCTAAAGAAACAAAACAGACTTATATTAAACACCTGAATTCTACAATACTCTAAAGGAGTCATGAAGCTACAAGCAAAAACCAATAGAGAGTAGGAACCTTCATGGACAATAGGATAAAGCAGATTACACCTTTAAGACTCTAAACATCACCTAAAATCACTATCTGTTCAAATCTTCTCTGATTCTAACAGCAAACAATCCGAATTATAGTCCCAACACAGGTGTACTTGAAGAAAGAAACAGCGAAATAAAGTTAGAATATCACCTGAGTAGTTCTGGTGGCGAATTCAACACCAATGGTGGATTTAGATTCCAAGCAGAACTCATTCCTGGTGAATCTAGACAAGATGTTAGATTTCCCAACACCAGAATCACCGATCAACACGATCTTAAACAAATAATCATATTCCTGATCTACTCTATGCGTCATTTTCTCCCTCTCTCTCTCTCTCTCTCTCTCCGATCTCGCAATCAAACCCTACACATTCGAAAAAGAGAACCTTTTGTCAGTGATTTCCATAATCAAACCCAGATCCAACGAAATTAAGAAGAACCCACAAAGTAAATCACAAGAGGAAAGACGATTCGTGTAACCTTTTTCGCAAAAATGGCGGATGAATCGAGAGAAGAAAAAGAAAAAAAAAATCGAATTTTTCAGATCTACAAAGAAAGAAACTTTGAGTGAGAGAGGCTTTTAACTTTAGTTCTCTCTCTCACAATCAATGGTGGAAGATGAAAAAAAAAAAAAAAATTAAATATGTCCTGACGAACTGTTTGTTTCAATTTGCTTGTTGGGGGCTTCGTCTTCTTCTTCTTCTTCTTATTCTCGAGGGAGAGAGATGAGGAAAGCAATAAAAGTGAATTATACGTATCTGTGTCAGGGGATAGAAACGACGTCGTCTTTGAGGGAAAAGACAAAAGCTTCAGTTACTTTGCCTATGTGGCAACTAATGATTTGTAAGCAGGCTGGCAAAAAGTAAGAGCATGTTCCAAAGGGGTATATTACAATTGGAAAAAGTATTTATAATTTCCGATTAATAAAGAGCAATGATTGTATTTGTGAGTGTTGATAATAAACTTAATAAGCCAAATTGAATATGAAATTGTGGAACAAGTTCAATAGAAGAGGTAATAATGAAATGAGGAGGTCATCATGAAGTAATTTTGTCAACTAAATTGGCTGCTTTTTAAAAAAAATCACTGCATAATTACATGGATTAGTAGAAGCAAAAACAGTAAACAAAAGTACAAATAACCTTATTAGTAAACTTTTTTGTTTTTGGGGTCTTTTTGGCTACATGTATCTTCTTTCTTTGGTTTACTAACAAGATACTTTTTTTTTTTTTTGGACAACACTAACAAGATGCTTATTAGTTATTTTGTTGACTCTATGTGCTTCTACTAATCCATGTAATTAGCCAGTGATTTTGTTGATATTAATTTGCTTTCTAAATGGAACTTCACTATAATTATTAAGAATATAATTAGTTACAACATATTTAAACTAATATATCTATTAGACATAGAGAGTGTGATCAAAGTTGTAACTTGTAAGAGAGAATCATAGCCATAATAAACACTTTTTTTGGTAAAATTCTTGATTTCATTGGAACATATTTATTACCTCTCTTTAAAGGTTAGACACGTTGTCCGGAAGAGCAATTAATTAAAAACATTAGCGTGGCGGATATTTCGTTCATGTAAGGTCAAACTCTATGAACCTGCCTCACATGATTAGGCTGCCATAATAAACCGAATTTAGGATTATATACTGTATTTTAAATTTGCACAATACTCATTTCTAGGCATAATAAAATTAATTTTAAAAAAATATTTCCATTTGTTTGTCCATTTAAGTGCTATTAAATATTAATAAGAACTACACTGTTATTGTTTATAAACTTATATATTATTCTTTTTTTATTTGTCAACATTTATATATTTTTCTTTTTGTCGTATAAAGTGAGAAATTATATATACCAAGTCAAAGGAGAGGTTATTTCTTTCTGTTTAAATATTTTCTGTATTCATGAACAACAACTAAAGGAGAGAAAATAAAAGAGGATACAAGGAATAGTGGACCAAGAAAGTAGAAACGGTAGCAAATTGCCAAATTAAACGTTATAATCGAAGCCATTAATAACGAAAATACATTATATATATTGCCATTAATATATATTAGTAATTAGAGAAAGAGAATCTTAAAAGACTTTGACTGCATTCTTAGACCAATGTACATAATCTCTTCTTATAAATAATTCCTTTCATTCTCACAAACAATCTTATAAAAAAAATATCATTTACTTATATCAATTAATTATGACAAGACCTGCTCTCTCCTCTTGTCTATCCTCATGTCTCTTTGTCTTTGCCTTGCTTGTGAGTTTTGCCGCAGCAGCCGAAAATGAACAAGACAAACAGGTAATTGCACAAATTATCCTTTTTTAGTTAACATGGTCATATCATGGTTCTAATTATATGACTTATGAGCAACCATGATGCTGATGCTGATGATATATCCGTAGGTGTATATTGTATACATGGGTGCACTCCCTGCTCGTGTTGACTACATGCCAATGTCCCATCATGCTAGTATTCTTCAAGATGTCACCGGAGAGAGGTGCAATGATTTAATCCAATTTTATAGATCAGAGTGTTTATGTGATTATATGTATATGGTTTCATGTCTATCGATCAAATTAAAATTCATAGATCCTCTAACAAATGATTCTTTTTTATCAAAGTTCGATCGAGGATCGTTTGGTTAGGAATTATAAAAGGAGTTTCAACGGATTCGCAGCCTGGCTAACCGAATTCGAAAGAGAGATACTAGCAAGTAAGTGTAATTAACTCAAATTACTAATCTTCTCTATACAATAACATTAACTCTATATGATTTAATTGTTTTGTTATTACTTCTTAGGTATGGACGAAGTTGTGTCTGTGTTTCCAAGCAAGATACTGAAGCTCCAAACAACGACGTCCTGGAATTTTATGGGCCTCAAAGAAGGCAAAAGGACAAAGCGAAACAATCTTGTAGAGAGCGATACAATCATTGGTGTTATCGACAGTGGAATCTACCCTGAATCGGACAGCTTCAGCGGCAAAGGCTTTGGTCCCCCTCCTAAAAAATGGAAAGGTGTTTGCGAAGGTGGCAGAAACTTCACTTGCAACAAGTATGAAACCCCTTAAACTTATTATACAATTGAAATGTGTTAGGATTTGATTTGTCAAATTTTAAGGTTGAAATGAATGTGAACGATCTGGTGGCTGTACACAGCAAGCTTATTGGAGCACGGTACTACACACCCAAACTAGAAGGGTTTGCTGAGTCAGCGAGGGACAACATGGGACATGGCTCACACACAGCATCCACGGCAGCTGGAAACGCTGTGAAGCACGTAAGCTTTTATGGACTCGGTAATGGAACCGTGAGAGGTGGCGTCCCAGCTGCTAGAATAGCGGTTTATAAAGTATGTGACCCTGGCGTCAATGGGTGCACCACTGATGGAATTCTAGCCGCATTTGACGATGCCATAGCAGACAAGGTAGACCTTATTACCATCTCCATAGGTGGGGATAACGGTTCACCGTTCGAGGCAGACCCTATCGCTATCGGGGCTTTCCATGCCATGGCCAAGGGAATCCTCACTATAAATTCCGCAGGAAACAGTGGTCCACAACGTAGCACAGTCTCGAGCATTGCGCCTTGGATCTTCACTGTTGCTGCTAGTAATACAAACCGCGCATTTGTCACCAAAGTTGTTCTCGGGAACGGCAAGACAGTTGTCGTAAGTACCAAGAAACAAATCCATCATTCCTTTAAAACAACTTCCTCGTTTAACATTAATGCTTGTTGTGGAACAGGGAAGATCGGTAAACTCGTTTGAACTTAACGGAAGGAAGCACCCTCTTGTATACGGGCAATCAGCTTCAAGTAGTTGCGGTGATGCTTCAGCCAGGTAACTTCTATTCCAAGAAACATTTTATCTTTGTAAACTATTTTGGTCTTCACATAGCAGGTTTTAATGGTAAATGCTGTTTCAGGTTCTGCTCACCAGGGTGTCTAGACAGTAAACTTGTGAAAGGAAAGATTGTGTTATGCGATTCCCCGCAAAATTCAGATGTAGCTCAAGCTATGGGAGCCGTTGCATCCATTGTTAAGAGTCGCAATGGAGATGTGGCATTAATCTTCTCTTTTCCAGTGTCTATTCTATCGGAAGACGAATATAACACTGTCCTCTCGTATATGAACTCCACAATGTACAAACCCATCTCTCTGTTTTAATTTTACAACTAGTACTCCATCGTATAGCTCCATCTTTATTTCATTTTTATTTTTTTGGCCAGAAACCCCAAAGCAACTGTTCTGAAAAGTGAGACTATCTTTAATCAGAAAGCTCCAGTCGTTGCTTCCTACTCTTCTCGTGGCCCAAACACAATCATTCCTGATATCTTGAAGGTATATATAGAAACACAGAAGAGCTAAGTTTCTTCTAGTTGTCATTCTAACATTCTTATGTCTGATTAAATGATGAATTTGATTTTCAGCCAGATATAACAGCGCCTGGATCAGAGATCCTTGCTGCTTATTCTCCTGATGGCCCACCAAGCAAATCAGACACAAGACGTGTAAAGTACTCTGTTGATACAGGAACTTCAATGTCTTGCCCGCATGTTGCTGGTGTAGCCGCCTACCTAAAAACGTTCCACCCAAGCTGGTCTCCTTCCATGATCCAATCCGCCATCATGACTACCGGTAAGCAAAAATAAAATCACTTTGTTTTTTTTCTTTACAACATAAGTTTCTTGTATTGCAAGAAAATTAAAATACTCTGTTTTTGATGGGTTTCGTGTAGCTTGGCCAATGAGTGCATCTACTTCTCCATTTAACGAGATGGCCGAGTTTGCCTACGGAGCGGGCCATGTCGATCCGATAGCTGCAGTTCATCCTGGACTCGTTTATGAAGCTACTAAATCCGACCACATCGCCTTTCTTTGTGGCTTGAACTACACCGGGAAGAACTTAAGACTCATNCTCTGTCCTTGTTTTTTTTCTTTAAAACATAAGTTTCTTGTATTGCAAGAAAATTTAAAATACTCTGTTTTTGATGGGTTTCGTGTAGCTTGGCCAATGAGTGTATCTACTTCTCCATTTAACGAGATGGCCGAGTTTGCCTACGGAGCGGGCCATGTCGATCCGATAGCTGCAGTTCATCCTGGACTCGTTTATGAAGCTACTAAATCCGACCACATCGCCTTTCTTTGTGGCTTGAACTACACCGGGAAGAACTTAAGACTCATTTCCGGTGATAGCAGCAGTTGCACTAAAGAACAAAGTAATTCATTACCCCGAAACCTAAACTATCCATCGATGACTGCTCAAGTCTCGGCGGCAGAACCGTTCAAACTGACTTTCCATAGAACAGTCACTAATGTTGGTATGGGTAACGGCACCTACAAAGCAAAGGTAGTGGGATCTAAACTCAACGTCAAGGTGTTTCCAGAAGTCTTGTTTCTGAAGTCCTTGCACATGAAGAAGTCCTTCAAGGTGACTGTTTCAGGCAAAGGTCCCGAAGCTGATCAAAATTTTGTGTCCGCACACCTGATATGGTCTGATGGTGTTCATTCTGTGAGAAGCCCCATTGTTGTTTATGCTACGAACTGATTAGTCAAAATTAGTTCTTGTCTCTAAACATTATCGCCAGTTATGATTGTTTATTTTACTTGTCATGATATGTTTGTTGTTTAGGAGGTTTCTAATTCGTTCACCCATTTAAAGTCAAAACATCTTTGTCGGATTTGCTTATTGGTTCGAAATTCAACATTGTTATATGAGAGTTTTGATTTAATTTGGATAACGATCAAATGTATCAACCATCTTAAAGTCTTACTAATCAGCGTGTTTTATGCATTTGAAATCTATCACTGTTAACAAAGAAGTATACATTTGTTTTTATTTAATTTTATATTAGTTTGATTTATTTTTAAATATAGTATTACGTGAGATAGAATTGTTCAATGTTAACCAAAATATTTGATTTTTTTTTTGTCAACCAAAATATTTGTTTCTTTGTACTTCAAAAAACATAAGAATCCTGAAAGTTTAGTAAAATAACAGAGGATTCTCTCCTAATTACAGAATTGATCGAATATGAAATTCAAATCTCTCGAAAGCACGAGATCTTACGTACAACTGTTCAGGAGCTTGATCTAAACAAGATCAGTAATGGATTTCTAACAAATATGGTGCCTAATAATATGTGTAAATTAGTTACAGAAATTATGCTATAAATGATCGCATATAGTACAGTCAAACATTAATTTTGATAAATCATAAATGTAGATAGTTAACATGGTCAAACCTATGAAATAATTTATTTATTTCTTTTTCTTAAACAATTTTTTGGTATATGTAAACAAATAAGCTTGTAGTTTGGATTCGAAAATTCAAAAATAAAGGAAATCAAGTCAATTATTCATTCTCTTATGCAAACTACATTTATTAGTTTCCATATTAATAAACACAAGTTTTATAACAATTGGATATTTAACGTGAACATCAGTAGAGAGTAAAATAATAACAACTAGATTATGACCCGCGGTATATCGCGGGACAAGTTTTTTTTTTTTTCCAACCAAACATTAATTTAGAAAATAACTCCAAGATTGGTTGCCCAAACCGGAGGATAAAAGTTTACAAAAGAAGTCTCAGAAGATAAAGATCTCGAAGAACGAGCCAGACAATCTGCCCGTATGTTTGACAAGTTTTTTATTTATTTTTCAATGTACTATTTTAATACTAATTTTGCTAATGTACTCTTTTGTTAATTTTTGTGATTTAGTATATAATTCGTGGTATACCGCCCGACAATTTTTTTTAATATAATCTTAATTAAATCAGTTTGATTCGACATATTTTATATTTGTGTTGTTAAAATAGTATAATAAAGATTTAACCTGTATTGAAGTATCATATTAATGATATTTTATTTTTTAGTATTATCAATTCAATCATGTAATATCATATAATCCGTCATGTAATATAACTCTTTTGTGTTATTTTAAAAATTTAATATTTTTAAATATTCATAATTTTAAACATTTTATTAAGTTTAGATATATCAGTTATAAATTATAAACTTTTTAAAATTCTGTAATTTACTATATACAGTAAATTTACGATATATGTATGTTGAACACACACTTTTTATATTAATTGAATAATATATGTTCGTTTAAAAAAATTCAAATCACAATATATGCAAGAAAAAATATATATTTTTATCAACTTTATGTATTATATGATGATTCGCTACATTTAAATTTTAAAATCAAAAAAGATGATAGGAGAATAATTTTTTTTAATATGGAATAAATCTTCTAAAAATCTATATTAATTTTAAAATATTATATATATGGATATTTAAAATATCTTAATTCTGTTTGGTTATAAGGACAATAGAGAGAATTAAAACTTGTTTGGATATGAATATAAGCATTAAATGACATTAAATGTAAAAACTTTTCAAAACTGATTTTTGAGCAAAAACTGCTGCAAAAATACTATTATAGATTCAGTTATGTATTAATAGTTGGCAAAGAAAGATAAAGAAGAGATGGCTCCCTATCCTCCATGTTGGTCTGGTGCTTGTGAAGATCCAGAGTGTTGTGCTGGTGGTATTACTTCTATTCTCATTTTCATTTCATTTTATTTTTAACAGTAATATATTGTTGAGAGGATCGGTCGGGTTACTTTCGGTTCGGATTTTGCCTTAGATACATCATACATGTATGTAAGGATTAAACATTTCTAGTTATTAATTCCTTAAAAGTACAAACTACATAATTAAATTAAAATCTACCCAATCCTATAATGTAGTGTCATATGTTGCATATTTTGGAACTAAAAAACTTTCCATATAAAAAAAGGGCCAAGTGAAGATTTAAAAAAGCCTTACGCGTTGTCTCAGACGTCTGAACTTTTTGTAGAGAGAACCAAGCATTTGTGGTAACGTCATCAACATCCACTACAGAATATGTTTTTCTTTGGATATCAAGTCACTTTTCACACTTTTCTTTATATATTTTAAGCATTTTGGTGATTTTCAAAACTGTGTACCGGTTGTTTTTGTTTTGTGTATACCACAATTCTCGTCTATTTGTCAGATGTAATATGCCCCATTCTTCCTGATCATTAATGATGATTTTGTTCTTGCATCCGGTCATTGTAGGTTATGTTTGGATGATAGTGACATTTTGACTTTCTCTTACAATGAGCACTCGAAGATGTGGCATTTCCAAGCATCAACGAGCTGATAAATTTTGTGGTGAATGGGCAAATTGGATACTAACTGTTGGGGGTGCCTTGTTGAGCACATTGTCTATTTGATTTGGTTAGAAGCTAAAGCAGTCACTTGATTTTCAATGCCTCTACTGGATTAAGGGAGGGATGAACTAAAAAAATCTGACGACACTTTTCAAAAAAAAGACAAATGGAAAGCCTCCTAAATTGTGATTTTTTCTATCGGATTTCTCATGTAAAAATGTATCCAAAGTCTCCAAAAATCTATATTTTGATTTTTTATTTAAAAAAATTACTTTGAATAACAATTGCTTTTATATGATTTTGACAAATTATTAATTGAATAATAAAATATTGTGAGTGATTTTCAATGATTTTATAGAAATTCCAAATTGAATAACATTGAATTTGAGAAGTAATTTAAAAATCATAAGTTAAATAACAGATAGTTTTAATAAAAAAACCAAAATCCTCCAAAATCCTCATTTGAATACCCCCCTCGTAAAGTTTTCAGGATAAATTCTTTCATGTGTAATTGGTTAGTTTTTTTTGCAATTAAGGTTAAGGTTTTTTGCATAGTGGCTATATACCGATCATGTAGTTTGGTCCGTTCAAATTAAAGCAACTAGAAATTAGCCTGGCCACTTTTTTCTGTGTTGAATTAAGTGGAGAATTTGTTACAAAAAAAACCCTTTTTGAGATGTCTCTTTTAAAATTTCCCATTTTTAAAACATTTTCCTTTTTACCATTTTTACACAATTATAATATGTTAAATTAATTTTTAGAATTTTTTTTTAGGTTTGGGTTTTCTATTTTATATTTAGGGTATAGTTTTTAGGGGGTAAGATTTAATATTTGGGGTTTAGGGTTTATAATTTAATCGTTTTATATATTAAAAATGAGTATTTTTAAAAATGGACACTATGAAAGGGTATTTTTTGAAAAGTAACATTAAAAATGAGTATTTTTGAAAGTTTCCCAAGTAAGTATGCGTATTTATCTGTATTTAACTTACATTCTTTTTCTTTTTCTTCCCCTCCCTAACATCGATTTTCATTTTTTTTTTCTTTTTTTTTCTTTTGACAACGACTTGCATTGAAGGAGCAAAATTAAATTTTCAGCAATTTTCTTTCATTTTTATAACATCTCCAAATATTTCTTTAGTTTTCTAATAAATGTTCAAAATGATAACAATAAAAAAACAATAATGATTTTTTTATCAAAGAAATTAATGACATATATTTCTTTATCTAAGACACCAATGATGCATTGATGATTGCTTTAGTTATTTGTGGAAATCTAGAATTTGTAAGGTATATAGCCAGAATTGTGAAAATAGTCTGAAGTTTTTGGTAGTGGCGTTGTGAAAACTACATGTGGTAGTTCACTGGTTACCATGTGAGGTAGACATGTTGTATTGGAACTGATATCCCCTATATATTAAAAGAGAAGCATTCTCTTCAAAAAGCTGATGTGTCGACGCCAGAGACCTCGAAATACATTTAGCAAAAAACCCTTAACTTTTCTACTTAATTACATTAACATACCATTATATTTTCAAAAAAAAAAAATTAACTAAATAATAATTAGATATGTCATCAGTTCTCACACAAATTTAAATATCACATATTAAAACTAATTAAATAATTACATACTATTTTAAGTCAAAATTCCACTAAAATTTACTTACAAATATACAAGTCAAAGTTATATTATTTTTAAGAAAATATTAATTTCTTAAAATCAATATAAGTAAAATATTCTAAAAAGGCTATAAAAATATATAAAGTTAATAAAAATAAAGAACATATAACTTATTAACAAAATCATATAAAAAATGTTATTTTTATGTTAGTATTATTACCATAATAATTTAAATAACAAGCTTTCAATAATTATTATGATTGATTATAAAAAGAAATATATTACCCATGAATTATCTCCAACGTATTAAAGGAAACTTAATTCCCAATAAATATAGATTTATAGATATTCATAAATAAATATAAAAATGACAATAAATTAGGGGATATCATGATGTGTAATTATTTATATATATCTAAGTATGTAAAATAATTAATCTCAACACTTAGTGTGATTATTCATTAAAAAACTAGAAATATTGATAACGGAATAGGAATATACTTTTTAATTGTACATTAATCTATGTGCTATTAAAAACGAATATGACAATAACCTTATCATTATAAATAAACTTAGTACCGAAAAAATCATAATATATATAATGAGTGATTATTAAATTATAAAAAATTGTTATAGTTATTCGATTAACCATAAATATAAAAATTTGATTTTTCATTCACACAAAAATATATATTTCCATAAATTGTAACATTTTATAAATATTTTCTTTACCACGTTCACATAATTCACGGGTGAAATGTATTCTTACACGAATACGTTGATTTTGAAATTTCATTAATTTTTTCATAATGATTTTTTGGTAATAATCCGTTATTTATAGAAAATATTAACAAACCGACTAACTCAAAAGATTTAAATAGTCTAATCACAAATATTAAATCAATAAATTATATTATCTTCAAAAAAATTAGTTTAGAATCCGATTGTTACTAACATATAATAGAAATAATTAATTAAACTACCGAGTGATTTAGTATATGTTGTTATGGTTACATAAGAAACATGCAAAATTGTTATGATTACAAAATTAAACATAAGATATATGAATTTGATTTTTAAACCACACAAAAGACATGTTGCAATAAATATTAACATTTTATCAATATTTTTTCTTACACATTTAAAGATTTTACGGGTGAAACGTATTTTTTACACAAAAAAACGCAGCTTTGAATAAATAAATAAAAAACTTTAGTTACATGTTATGTTTGACACAAACAAATATTGGTTCTCGAATAATAATTTTACTTATAATAATTTTCTTTAAATCGATTTATCCCACACTATGTGCGGGTTGTTATCTAGTTTCAATATTAAAGAGAAAACAAGAAAAACGAAAATAAAACAATATGATCACATCCTATAAAATATATAATCACCGTATTCTCCCAAAATTTATAAGATTAAAAATGTTGAAATTTTATTTCTCTTCGTTTGTCTCTCTCTTGTTTCTGAAGTTCTGCTCAGCAGATAATGACCAAGAACAGGTAGCCCAATTGTTCCCCCTCATCTTCTTCTTTTTTTGTTTAAGTTGTTCCCTGGCCCCTCATCGTGATACTATATTAGGCTCATGTATTAACGCGGATATAAGAAAAATATGTGAAATTTTAAGTTGTATTCAAAATTTTAATTTTATTTAATTTGATTTTTTAAAAAATCGGATTTAGATTTCACACACTCCATCTTGCAATACAATTTCTTTTTATATTATTACATGATAATAAAATTATATTTTAATTCCATGCACTCAATCCCAATGAATAACATTTATAATTTTCATATAAAAAAATGTGCATTATATCAAATTTATACCTTACTTCATATTTTATAAAAACTAAAAATTAATAAAATATAATTCTCAATAAAAAAAATGAAAACTAATTTTATCTCATATTTGAAAAAGTAAAAATATCTTAAATATATTTGTTTCATATTTTGTAATCTGATAAGTAATAGTTTTACTAATTATCCAACAACATCATAAATTTATCAAAAATTCAAAGACGTTATTATGAAAAAATTATTTGTTTATGTAAAAGTGAGTATCTACAATCCTTTTTCTTTTAGGATTAATAACTGATAATATAATTTATTTAATTATGCTATTATAGTAATTAATTGTATAATTTTCTTAATTCTTTTTCTTATAGAATTAGTATTATTTTATTACATACATATATGAACTATCTTTTTACATTTATTAAATTGTTTAAATTTTTAATTTCTTATAATTTATAAATATGTTAAAACAAAGTTTTTGTATAACACATCATAACATCTTTAATTGTTGAATTGACATGTATCGCGATCACATGAGTTACTAACTTTGAAAACCAAGGTTTATATAATAACATAATATTGAATACGCTATCAAATCATTCACTGATTGAAAAACTTAAGAAAATTACATTAATATCTTATTTTGATTATCTTATATTTCTTACATTATGTTAATCACTAATTTTAACACATTAAACCTTTTCATACTTTAATCACTTTTCTATATAAATTTCTTTTTTTACTATATGATTATAATAAATAATAATTGCAATTAAATTACAAATATTTTCCTTATTAATTGCACGTATTTTCCTNCTGATAATATAATTTATTTAATTATGCTATTATAGTAATTAATTGTATAATTTTCTTAATTCTTTTTCTTATAGAATTAGTATTATTTTATTACATACATATATGAACTATCTTTTTACATTTATTAAATTGTTTAAATTTTTAATTTCTTATAATTTATAAATATGTTAAAACAAAGTTTTTGTATAACACATCATAACATCTTTAATTGTTGAATTGACATGTATCGCGATCACATGAGTTACTAACTTTGAAAACCAAGGTTTATATAATAACATAATATTGAATACGCTATCAAATCATTCACTGATTGAAAAACTTAAGAAAATTACATTAATATCTTATTTTGATTATCTTATATTTCTTACATTATGTTAATCACTAATTTTAACACATTAAACCTTTTCATACTTTAATCACTTTTCTATATAAATTTCTTTTTTTACTATATGATTATAATAAATAATAATTGCAATTAAATTACAAATATTTTCCTTATTAATTGCACGTATTTTCCTATTGAAATTAGTAATTTAATAGAAAATTTTCCTATTAGAATTAGTGATATAATTGATTACTTTTGGTTTTCTATACTTCAAAAATATTAATTGTAATTCTTTTATTTTTAGGATTTTTTAATTTTCTTATAATTATTAAATAAGTTTTTTCACACATGTCGCGATTATATGAATTACTAACTTTGAAAACTAAGGTTTATACAATAAGATATTGTTAACCTTACATGTATACAACTTATGAGACTATGATGTTGACGATGATGATCTTGCAGGTGTACATAGTATACATTGGTGCACTTTCTGCTCTCGTTAACTATTTACCGTTGTCTCATCATACGAGTGTCCTTAAAAAGGTCACCGGAAAAAGGTTGATAAATGTTGTAAATATTGTAAACTTGTAATACTTATATATATATACGTATATATATATTTTGGTTTTTCATGTTAAAATAAAAAGCCTTCAAGAAAAATATACTTGATTTCTACAACATTATTCTTACTCACCCGAACAAAAATTATATTTTGTGTACCTCTGTTGAGAATTGCTTCTTGACGAAGCATAAAAGAAGTTTCACCGGGTTTGCGGCCCAACTAACTGAATCAGAAAGAGACAAAGTTGAACGTAAGTGCCATCACATTCATAGGGTGCAAATGGTTGCACAATTGAAAGGGTCGAAGGAGTTGAAAAAAATTATTCAACCAACTTTCACCATTTCAATGGAAGAGGTGGAAGAAGTTGAAAAAAAACTATTCAACCTAGTCAACTTAAAAAGTGAAAAAATAAACTAATCCTACAGCAAAAATGTTTAATTTGTTCAACCATTATTTTGGAGATGAATGGGGTGAAGATTATTCAACTAAGTTTTGTTCAACTCACTTTTTCAATTTTAAATAACCATTTGCAGCGAGATTATAGGAACTTGAAAAACGTATATTTATTATAAAAAAAAACTACATTAGTTAATATGGTTTGTTATATATACTGTTATTTATTTTTCTTGTGTGTGTACTGATTTGTAAATTATCAATGCATCAACCAACCAACCATTATAAAGAATACGCTGTCGTTTGTGAATATTTTCATGTAATAGAAACATACAGTATTAAACAATGTCATGTAGATGTATTTATGCAATTTGTAAACTATTATTCTTGTGTTTCTTAAAATTAAGATTATGTGTATGTTTTAAATATTTAACTTCAAATATTAGGTATGGACGAAGTTGTGTCGATGTTTCCGAACAGGATACACCAGCTCCAGACGACATCGTCTTGGAACTTTCTTGGTCTCAAGGAAGACGAAAGAGCACACTCACACTCAAGCACCGAAATCAATATCATCATTGGAGTCATTGATACTGGAATCTGGCCAGAATCGGAAAGCTTTAGCGACAAAGGCTTTTCTCCTCCTCCTAAGAAATGGAGAGGTGCTTGTGAAGGCGGCAAAAACTTCTCTTGCAACAGGTTTGATATGAATCCACTCAAATCGATAGCAATAAACTTTCGTAAAGATGTCAATTTCTAAGTAGAAATGAATGTTAATTTGTTGTGTTACAGCAAGCTTATTGGAGCACGGTACTATGGGATGGAGTCAGCCAGGGACAACGATGGCCATGGGTCACATACGGCATCCACTGCTGCTGGGAACGCTGTGAAGCATGTGAGCTTTTACGCACTTGGAAACGGAACCGCCAGAGGTGGCGTTCCAGCCGCAAGAATTGCAGTGTACAGCGTATGTGATATTCAAGGGTGCAGAGCTGATAGAATTCTATCTGCATTTGATGATGTGATAGCAGACAACGTTGATCTCATCAGCATCTCCATCTCTCCGTTCACTATTTTACGATTCGAGTTGGACCCAATCGCGATTGGAGCTTTCCATGCCATGGCCAAGGGAATCCTCACAGTGAACTCCGCTGGAAACAGCGGTCCAGCGCGTGGAACGGTCAGAAGCGTTTCACCATGGATCTTCACCGTTGCTGCTAGTAACACGAACCGCGCGTTTGTCACCAAAGTTGTTCTTGGAGATGGTAAGACAGTTGTCGTGAGTACCAAGAACCACATTTATTTTTAAAAGCGTCCATATCTTGTCCTTTCTTTTAACATTAATGCTTGTTGCAAAACAGGGGAAATCAGTGAATTCGTTTGAACTTAATGGAACAATGTACGCTCAAGTGTACGGAGGATCAGCTTCAAGTAGGTGCGATGCTGCAACCGCTGGATAACTTCCATCCCAAGACACTAATCTTCATATTTATTTTTGCTCTTCACATAGTAGATTTAAATGGTTTTTTCGGTTTCAGGTTCTGCTCACCACATTGTTTAGACACTAAGCGTGTAAAAGGAAAAATTGTATTATGCGATTCTGCTCAAAATTCAGATGAAGTTCAATCTAAGGGAGCCATCGCGTCCATCATTAAGAGCAGCAGAGTAGATTTCGCCTTAATCTTCTCTTTCCCAGTCTCGGTCCTCTCGGAAGAGGACTATAACTCTGTCCTCTCCCATATGAACTCGGCAAAGTAAAGCAAAGCACTTCTCTCTGTCTTATTATATTTAGTTCTTACAAGTTATCCATCTTGAAGCTCGATTTGTTTTTGGCCACAAACCCTAAAGCGACTGTTATGAAAAGTGAGACGATCTTTAACCAGACAGCTCCCATCACTGCATCCTACTCTTCTCGTGGTCCAAACACTCTCATCCCTGATATCTTGAAGGTACACATAGAAACCATAGAAGATCAATTTACTTGTATTGCTCTCTCTTGGGTCTAATTGAATGTGAATTTGAATTCCAGCCGGATATAACAGTACCAGGAACAGAGATCCTTGCTGCTTATTCTCCTATTGCTCCACCGAGCGAATCAGACACAAGACGTGTAAACTACTCTATCATTAGCGGAACTTCAATGTCTTGCCCGCACATTGCTGGTGTAGCCGCCTACCTAAAGACGTTTCACCCACGCTGGTCTCCTTTCATGATCCAATCAGCCATCATGACTACGGGTATGCAAAATAAGGCCCACTCTTGTTTTTTAGAATACTCTGCTCATTTTATCTTGGTAACATAACGTTCTTGTATCGCAAGAAAGGGTTTGTCACACTCTGTTTTTTTTTTTTTGGGTCTCTTGCAGCTCAGCCAATGAATACATCAACTCTGTCCGATCATATGGCTGAGTTTGCTTATGGAGCTGGCCATGTCAGTCCAATAGCCGCAGTTCACCCTGGACTTGTCTATGAACTTACTATATCCGACCATGTCACCTTCCTTTGTGGCTTGAACTACACGGGAAAGAGTTTAAGACTCATTTCGGGTGAAAACAGCAGTTGCAGTGAAGAACAGAGCCACTCATTACCAAGAAACCTCAACTACCCTTCCATGACGGCTAAAGTGGCAGCAACAGAACCATTCAACCTGACTTTTCGTAGAACAGTCACAAACGTCGGTACATCAAAGTCAAATTACAAAGCCAAAGTACTCGGAGGATCAAAACTCACCGTCAAGGTCGTTCCAGATTCCTTGTCACTGAAGTCTATGTACCAGAAGAAGTCTTTCACGGTTACGGTTTCAGGCCAAGGTCCCGAAGCTGACAAACTTGAGTCAGCACACTTGATATGGTCTGATGGAATCCATTCTGTGAAAAGCCCTATCGTTATTTATGCTACGAACTAATGTGTCAGAATCAGTGGATATGTCTCTTCAAAACTATGATTAATAATGACATTTATGCTACGACTACGAACTAATGTGTCAGAACCAGTTGGTATCTCTATAAAACTATGATTGAATATGATGTTTCTGGTTCCTCTCCAAGTTAGATTTTAAAGAATAGTTAACAAAGCGAAGCACCTTAAGACGCTGTCGTTTTGTTAGTTTCACTACTGTTCTAAGTGATACTACAGAGTAGAGAACGATTCAAAAGTTCACACCTTGGAGAGTCTTACGACCGAGAGAGAGAGATGATAGCAGTTCGCGTCTTCTCCCGAAAAATCCCATCTTTCGCATCGATCTTCTTACAAAACCTAACTAGAAACCCATCAATTCATCGGATTTCATTCTCGAATCTAAAACCCAGAACGCTACTTCACCCGATTCCGCCGAAACCCTTTACGGTGTTTGTTTCTCGGTTCCATGACGGGAGACCAAGAGGTCCTCTCTGGAGAGGGAAGAAACTGATCGGAAAAGAAGCTCTTTTCGTGATTCTGGGTCTCAAGAGATTGAAAGAAGACGACGAGAAGCTTGAGAAGTTTATAAAAACCCATGTTTTCAGATTGCTGAAATTAGATATGTTAGCTGTTATCNCATGTTTTGGGGGAAATGCTTGAGCTTTGTTGATTACTACGATCGTGTTTACGTTTTTTTATAGTTTGATTGCAATGTTCTGTGTTTCTGTTCTACAAAATTGGGGTCGGTTTTGGTTAAATGCAGAGTTTCAGAGGTGCTCATGAACTGTTCGACGAAATGTCTGAACAGAGCTGACTTTAGTGTAGTTGTATTCTTAAGTTCTGAGACCTTCCTTTATAGTTCATATACGTATATTCATGTGGTTCTGTGTTTTTTCTAGTTTGTAGCTCTTAAGGTCATGCATTGTTGTTGATGATTGGTTTATTTAATTTACAGATGTTTGGGGTGATCCAGAAGCAGGAATGGTACCAACCTGATGTGTTTATGTACAAGGACCTTATAGTATCCTTATCAAAGAGTAAAAGAATGGATGAGGCAATGGCGTTGTGGGAGAAAATGAAGAAAGAGAACCTCTTTCCAGATTCTCAGACTTATACTGAAGTTATTAGAGGGTTTCTGAGAGATGGATGTCCCGCTGATGCAATGAATGTGTATGAGGACATGTTGAAGTCCCCGGATCCGCCGGAAGAGCTGCCGTTTAGGGTTCTGTTGAAAGGGCTTCTGCCGCATCCGCTTCTTAGAAACAAAGTGAAGAAAGATTTCGAAGAGTTGTTCCCTGAGAAACATGCTTATGATCCACCAGAAGAGATATTTGGTAGATGCTGAGGTGTGTTATGCACATTATAACTCTACTCTTCTATCTCAGACTTCTCAGTGTTTCTCAAATTGTTCTCTTTGAATACTGTTTCTCTCCACGTATGAAGTTTTTAGTCTTTTGGCAATCTAAGATAGTTAAATCAAATCATACTGTAGATCAGTCTTAGTCTTGGATTGCACCAGTGAGTAACGAGAAATGTTTGCGACTGTTATTCATCCGTGACTTGTGTGCATCATGCAGGCTCTTAACAATAGCAACATGGGAAGTCTATCTTGATCAAGATCCAGTATGTGTGATGTTGAAGAAGTATGAGTAGATCTGAGCAAGTGGCGAAACAAACTGTTACATCACAAGACAAAAGACCAACTTTAGTTAGAGATGAGCCCAGATTATGTAGCGACTTCTAGTCCCTGTTATGATGCTTCATAATATTAGGCAAAGACCAAACTTTTGTGAATCCAACATCTTTCTTTATGTAGCGACTTCTATTCCTTGTTCTGATGCTTCATAATATTAGTCAATGACCGAACTTTGTGAATCCATCATCTTTATAGTAAAGATTCTAAGTTGACAACATTTCTACTTTTTCCACATTTCTGTGGCCTCTCATGTTCTTGAAGGGTTCCTCTTTTCATCCTTACTTAATGAACAACGTAATAGAAGAAGTTTTATTATTGTTGATTTCTGAAATGATGCTTGTCCTTGTGGGCGTGCCGGAGTGGTTATCGGGCATGACTAGAAATCATGTGGGCTTCGCCCGCGCAGGTTCGAATCCTGCCGCTCACGTTTTTGTTTTCAATATGTTCATATTATTGACCCCAAAAGATAAATTTGACTAATTGAGCTCCTTTTTTTTTGGGTCATACATGAACATTACCAAATCCATTTGAGTATTTGGAATAATATCTGAATAATCTGATCATTTAGTGGCATTAATATATTATACATATCCTCACCTTGTTGAAAAAGTAAGAACTATATAAACATTATGGCATCATCCACTTGACGAGACAAACAGAACATTTTTAGTTTGGGATCAAAGCTATTTGACCATTCTTTATTAATGTGACACTACTGGTGAAATCTATGAAAATGATGTTAAGATCTTCCGCCAAAATCTTCTTTTTGAAAACACAATTAAGACACCAGTGGACTAGATAAGCTCAAGTACAATTGTTTTTGGCTCTTTGTGATCAACAAAGGTTGGAAACTTACAGAAAATGCTAATTTTTGTAAATCAACATAGTGGTGGGGACTAAGTCTAAAAGCGGTATAAGATTTAATTTTTTTGTTCTTTTGACTTTCAACATTATCATTGTAGCATTGGCTATTTGTCTATATATACACCCATGATCTTGTTGTGGCTACACACCTTATCATACTATCTTCTTCTACATTCTTAATCATATTCTCTTTTCATTTCTTTCTACGTGATTAGTTAATAACACATTTCTCTTAGTAATGGAGAAAGGACAAGCTGGATCATCATCGTCTTCTTCCTTCACCGCTCAACTCTTTGGCCCCAAGGAATCTACTTCCTCTGCCAACTTCAACTCCATTTTCCCTCCTCCCTCCAAGGTTCCATTATAAACCCCTCTTCTTATAGTTCCTTGTGTTTCTTTTTTTGACTGATCCTTGAAGTTTATTTATCCTTTTTCCTTTCTTTTTTTTAGAGTTTTCAGGGAACAGCAAGAAATATCCTAAGCTCCAAACATGGGTCCCTAGGTCAGTGGAAAAGGCCTTTATCTCCAACTGTTTTTGTCTTGGGAATAGTTTCATTACACTTAAAAAAAACTTGTCTCCCTTCTTGAATCAATATGGTCATTTTTGCAGTTTTGTTAGAAAACGTTCTGTTTCATCTCGAAAACTAGTCATTTTGATTTAAAAAATGGCTCAACTTGCTTTATTTGGTTTGGTACTGAGTCAATCAAGAACATGAAGAACTCGATCAAGATTGGTCCAAAGTGCTTGTCAATCATTGAAACTAAGCAAAAACCATACTACTTTTACGGATGATATCAAAAGAAACTCCAAATTCATCATAAACAAGCTTGAAAACTTAGCTCTCATGCCAAGAAAAGCTCAAAAAATTCCACTTTTGCATTGAGATTCACTGTTCTTTTGCCAAGATAACAATTCCAATGTGGGTAGTCTTATGAATACATTATCTCCTTGGTTTTGGTGGTTTCTTTACAGAAAAACGTAAAGACTCTTCAACCTGCAACCTGAGTTCATCTATTTACTACGGTGGTCAAGAGGTTTACTCTCAATCAACACAGAACTTTACTTACCCTCCAGTGAGTTATATACTTATATCACCCACCCGTTCCTACATGAGTCATGCCACCGTGATGTTTGATTGTTTCAAAGAAGCGACAAAATAATCTCTAACTTTGCAAAACTTTGACTCAATCAGATTAACAAGGATCAGGACAGAGACAAAAATGATGCCAACTCGTCGGACGCCTCAAGAGGAGACTGGTGGCAAGGTATGATATATTTATACCCCAACCAAATGATTTTGTTACAAAATTCTTGTCTTTGTTTGTTTTCCTTCTAACATTTTACCCCATATCGCAAATTTCGCAGGTTCACTATATTACTAGAAGAACATAAAGTTGAAACAGAACAACTTTGATCATTTTATCCTTTGTTTGTTCTAAAGAAACTGTTTCAATGACATCATGCTTGTCTCTTTATCTAATGTTAGACGAAAGATTATATCTTTTTGTACTTCAAATAACAGAGGATTCTCACTGGCTATAGAAACTGATCGAATCTGAAACTCAAATCTATAAAAAACACACAGATTGTACAAACCCTTAATAAGGTTAATAAATAAATGCGTAGAGAACAAGAAACACATAGATAACAAGTGCGGAAGGAACCAGGACAACAAGAGGAACAATAGCTGCGAGTGCATGAAAGCTTCTCTTACATTCCAAAGGTCCAAGTTTGATCTGAACAAGATCCACTAACGCCATTGTCAAGAACCCACATCCAAAAACCGACGCAGCACACGAAGCAACGATCCCAACCCTCAAAGCAGCCAAGTTCACACGGCCTTCTCCTGCTTTTAACACACGCGTCTCATCCTCCTCCACCACAACGTTCCCGTTCCTTGTTGTTGTCCTGATTGCTTGCTTGAGAGACATAGCGATGAGGCTGGAAAAGAGGAAGAAGCTGAAGGAGTAAACATGGCTTGAGACTAACCTCTCCGCTAATGCATTGCCTTTTGCGGCGATACACCTGCGGAGATGTTGGCTC
>NC_025688.1:14070992-14079243 GCF_000633955.1 Camelina sativa
CCGAGGAAAAGAGCAAGCGAGAAGAGGGAATTAACGTTAACGATCCCGTCTAAAGCCGTGACGTGGATAAGCGTCGTTGGGAGGAGCCGTCTCCGGAGAAACTCTACGGCGCCGGTGGAAATTGCCATAAACTTTGAAATGTTTAAGCTATACAAGATGAATAATTAGTACATAATTTTGAGAGAAACGGAGATTAAAATTAATGACTAAAGAAAGGTTAGCTTTTAGTTGTTACTTTGAGGGAGACTGTGGGAAAATGTGTGTTAGCGTCGAAGCTAAGTATTGCGTGTCGTCTCCGCTGAGGAAAACGACGGACATGTAATGATGGGCAACGTGAATTGAACTACAAGGTACAAAACCTTTTTAGGCTTTGTATCGATACGTCGCCGTATGAGTCAAATTTATTACTCTTCTCCTTTGTAGGCTATCGATATATATATACCTCGTCGAACACTATTTTATAAAGTTAAATCATTTATGAAGATCTATTCTGATTTGGATATAACTTGTCTTAGGCCAAAGATATATAATTCGGATCAATAACCGTTCTTAAATGATTTTTGTTCTCAAATTTCATTTCCGGATGAATGGACTCGGAAACCATTAACCAAATACTCTGCGTCTTTTTTACTAATTCAAATTCTAGAAATCAATTTGTTTTGAAATTATACACTTTTCAGGTTTTCTATGTATTTGTTATATTCCCTATGGAAGTATACAACTTCTTTTTGTAAACTATATAATTTTTATAAGTTGGTTACAAAATAGGTTATAGATTAAATATAGGTTAAAAAATGTTATACATTCATTGATCAATCCATGGGCTATACGAATACATTTAAGAATATCCCAAAAAATATTCTTAAAGAGAATATTCCAATGATTTATACAATTTCCAAAATAAAATCTTTAGTATTCCATGTATTATTACAAAATATTTACGGTTAGGCATAAAAATTTACGGTTAGGCATAAAAAGAATAAAATCTTAGCAATTTATCATACTTAATCGTGATTTCCGAGATTTTATTGCAGTTGAAAATAAAATCTTACTTAAGTACATGTCATATTAAAAAACTTTCACCAAACATGTTCAAAAATTAAAATAAAAACAAAAAACAAACATAACATTTCTTATACATAAAATTACAAAATTAACAATATAAAACTTACAAAATATGTGTGTTTTTCAAGCCATCATATTTAGCATATGATTTTATTGCATAATGTTTTATCTAAAAAAAGTTTTACAAACAATCATATAAATTATATTTCATTCTAAAATTATAATATAAATAAAAAGAATTTCAACCCGTGCTAAGCACGGGTCCAAATCTAGTTTATTGATGATAAATTGTAAACTTCATTTTGTTTTGTTTTTTTTTGTTATAGTAAACTTCATTTTGTTATTATTGATTTACATTTATTAATTTTGTTAATCATAAAAAGGAAAAAAGATGTCTAGCTACATGAAGTATCAGAGAATGCATGGTCACATATGCCAAGTATATTATTGTATAACCAACTACACGAACTATATGTATTACATGACCACATGCATGAACTATATGACGTTATACGGTCAACACCATAAACATATAATCCAGTACACCGGTTGACTGACTCCAGCGAAGACCGACGTTGATTCCGGCGTTGACCAACTGAAAAAAAAATTTAATTTAAAATTTATACTAAATCAATTATGGTTTTTCATGATTAAAAGACATATTCTATTTAATATCCAAATATGTTTATATATATCTCTAATATATTCATTCTTATAATTAGTTACTTTTTGTTTTTCAAGCTAAAGTAAATAGTTAAATAAAAATCATTTATAATTATTTTCAAGATAGAAAAGTTCATTTATAATTATTTTTAAGATATATATTTATATATATATATCTCTGATAATCAGATTATTTAAATACTACAAAATCAATAAAATCAAATTCAACTACTTTCATTAGAAAATAATATGCAAAAGATTGAGTATATGACTCTTTACTCTAAATTTTGCATGGTAAATGTTATACAAAATTTTAGATACTCTTTACTTTAAAATTTACATACTCAAAATAACATATAAACAACAACAACAAAATTCACAATATCTACTTTTAATAGATAAAAGATAAAGATACAAAAAATTCATTTTAGCAAAACAATATATTTGATTTAAGGGTATGTTTGCAAAAGGGTATAAAATAAGAGTATTTTTGCAAATGCCTTTATATTATATCTTGAAAATAATTATCAGTGATTTTTATTTAACTATTAGTTTAGCTTTAAAACTGAAAATTAACTAAGTATAAGAATGTTAATTTAATTTTTAGAATTTTTTTTAAGGTTTGGATTCTCTATTTTACATTTATGATATAGTTTTGAGGAGTTAGGATTTAGTATTTGGAGTTTAAAGTTTAGAATTTAGTTATTTTATATATAGAAAAGGATGTTTTTTGAAAATGGATAACATAAAAGGTTATTTTTGAAAAATGACATAGGAAAAGAGGTATTTTTGAAAATCTTCCTAGAATGAATACATTAAAAAAATATAAAAAATATTTAGATATTAAATATAATATTTTTTAATTAATAAAAACTATAAATGATTAAATATAGTGATTTTTTAGTTTTTATTTTTAATTTTAGAATTTTTTTTTGGTCAACACCGGTCTTCACTGGAATTAATCAATCAGTGTACCAGATTGCATATCTATGATGTTGAACACATGACGTCATATAGTTCATATATGTGACCATGTAATATATATATTTCATGTAGTTGAGTATACAATAGTATACTTGGTATGTGTGACTATGTATTCACCTATACTTGATGTAGCTAGCCATCTTTTTTCCATCATAAAAAAATGGTGGGGATTCCAGGTTTAGTTCAGTTTTGGTTTGTGTTCGATTCTGTTTGGTTTTCATAAAACTCAACCGAAGTTAGTTTGATTTGGTTTTTGTTTATTTCGATTTAGTTTGTTTGATTCTATTCTGTTAAAAAAACTAATTAATGTGATAAAACTATTGAAAAAATGTGATTATTGTAATCTATTAAAACTGGATTTTACAGACTTTTAAATATTATTTTACAAAATTTAATCCTATTACCTAACGATATATTCAGTTATTCTTTTATTAAAATATTTATTTGATATACAAGTTATTCAGTTGGACTACTTTGAGAAGTTCTAAACCAAGAATTTAATGAGTCAACAATTATTTCAACAATTTCCTCAACCAATTACCACAAAAGAAAAAAAAAAGTAATGTCATAGACCTATTTATTTTGAAAACTAAGTTACTATTGAAAGTTATAATTTTATCATCAAATTCTTAATACTTTGTCAAATAAGAAGAGGTATGATGCATTTTATCATGAAAATAAGGTAAACATATATATTTAGGGGAATTTTTTTTGTTTCTTTCATTTGAAAATCTAGGGAAAATTAGAAATAAATGAGGTTTTTCTAAACATTTGTCCATATACACTTTTTTTTGAAGATTGTCAATTGTGACGAAAATACCCCTACTAATAGATATAGTGAAGTTTTTAGGAGTTTAAACCAAAAAACAAACATAAAATCCATGTTAGTATACAACTGTGTAAAAAAAATTTGAAAAAAAAATGTTTTGGGTGTCAAAAATCAGTTTGTAAATTGATGATTTCTAGTCTAAATTGTTCATAAAAGACTTTCTACGATTTTTTCAAGTTCTGAAATATTTAGATTATTCATTCTACATTTTGTACATGTTCTACGAAGTTTAGACGAAAAATTTGTTCTAAAGTTTTCAGAACCTGAATTTTGTATGTTATACAAAATTAAGAATATGTATTCCACATCTTTCTTCATTCTACATCAATTCAGAATATATTTTCTACGTTTTACCCTATATACTAAAAGAAGTAGAAGATATATCATAGACATTTTAGAATTTATAATCTGTAAAACTTAGAATACCATAGAAATAGAAAGAAAATAAATTAAATAAGGAAAATGAATATGTTTTGAATAATCTTAATTTATGATTACAATTCTGTATTTATTGTTTAGATATGTTCTAATATGTTTTAGAATGTGTATTCTTAATTATTTAGAAGAAAGACAAATTGATATTCGACATGACTTAACCTAATATGATCGATTGTTGACTTAAGCTAAATGGACAACAACGAAACTGTGTTTTCTAATAATCATCAACACTTGTATAAATATTTAAGAACAAATTTTCATCAAACTTGTTTTTTTGCTTCTTTGATTTGAGCTTGAAACATTGATGTTTATTACCAATTTTTCATCCTTCTGAATTTTCTCATCTTCAACAGAATCAAACACCTCAATTATTTAACCGAAAAGTCCAAAACCAATGTCAATCGCAACACGTAAAGCTGTAGACACAATTGCCATGAGTCATCATCCTTTAATAATGAACATACAACAAAGTTTCAAATCTGTTCCCTATAATTTCTTGATAATTTGGTTTTGTTCAGTGTAGTCTCTAGAATAAGACAAATTTTATCATATTCCATGATATTCTTGGATTATTCTTTTAAACAGTTGAAAACATTCAAAAGAAACTAAATAACATTATGAGAAAGAGAGAGGCTTCTTTTTTTGAATTTTTTTTGTCCAGTTACGATTTGGACTTGTAAGTGAAACCTCTGTTTTAGCTAGAGGTTTTGGGTGTAGAGAAAAAATTATTTTCTTCAATTAAGTAATTTTTTAATTAAGGGTATAATTGGTTTTAAATTTTTCAAAAAATCTATTTCACCAAACTTATCTAAATAAAGTATAGATATACAAAATCTTTAAAAAATATCTTTTATTTCTAATTTTCCAGAAAATCTATTTATGGGATATTCTAATATAACGAATGTTTGTACTACACAAAAAAAAATTAACAAGTCAAACCATGATGTACTTGTACTACAGTACAACACATTACACATATACATTTAAGAAAACACAATAAATAATTTACAAACCTATTCTCTCTTAAAACTTTTGTCTATGAACAGAATCCATCATAAACCTATATACCATTTTAGTAAACATGGATCACGATAACATGCATATGCCACCACCATCATCATAATCGATGTCGAATCATACCAAACCACACATGATGATGATGCACATGACATTCTTCTGGGGCAAGAACACGGAGGTTCTCTTCTCCGGCTGGCCCGGGACTAGCTCCGGCATGTACGCTCTTTGTCTCGTCGTTGTCTTCTTTCTCGCCGTGATTGCCGAGTGGCTCGCCCATTCTCCTTTCCTCCGTGCGGATAGCTCCACCAGCCGCGCCACTGGGCTCTCTCAGACAGCCGTGTATACACTCAAGACTGGCCTGTCATATTTGGTGATGCTCGCGGTTATGTCCTTTAACGCAGGCGTTTTCATCGTTGCTATCGCCGGATACGCCGTGGGTTTCTTTTTCTTTGGAAGCACTGCTTTCAAGAAACCCTCCGCTGACCGGAAAACCGCCGAGCTTCTCCCGCCGTCGTCAGGCTGCGTTTGCTAATAATTTTTTTTTCTTTCTTATAAAGAACTTTTCCTTTTGTGTGTGCATGGTTGGCTTAAAAAAACAAAGAAAAAAATATATATTTTGTTTGTACCGGGGATTGCACAGCTTAAACAAATAAAGATTTTGTGGGAAAGAGCAAGCAAGTTCTTTTATTAATCGGGAAAAACGTGAGATCGTCACTTAAAACAAGTCGGGATAGAGCTTGTTAGTTCACAAGCGAACTAGCAAGCTTAAAGTGACGAACTGAAAATAGGAATGAATTATACGAAAGACAATAACAGTTTTCGATGCAAAGTATTGCTCTGTAGGTATTGTCCGCGGGTCAGGATCGTGATCCCAATAAATGTTTTCTCCTTTTATAGGGGACTGTTGACCTAGGGATGTCTAGGGTTTTCGTCGTGAATTCCTCAGATTGCCTATCGCGGGAATTAGTGGCTTACTCCCAATCTTGTCGGGCCGAGATTGTAATTAATGAATTTCGTTGGGCCGAGTGGCATATTGGCATAGCCCATATCCAACATATTTCATTTTGGTTAAGTCGATCTAATATTAGTGGACGCTAAATATTTTCAATCCATGTTCTTAGGTTGCAAATAGAATCACATAATTAATTCCACAGGTTCATGAATAATTTGACTAAAGTTTTTGGAATTTTAAGAAACGACATAGAATTCCCATTCAAATTTTGAAGATGTCACTTTTAATTTCATGTATTAATGTGGTTAATAGTTGACCAAAAAAAATTGCATATATAGATAAGAAATTTTGAACCACAAATTTATGATAACAAATGCTGTCCATTGAAAGTACGTACTCCCATGTACAACCACCCCCATTGGTTTTAACTTTTAAGTTATAAACTCTGCGTCTCTGCCAGTGAGAATGTGAACTTTCATTGATAAAAAAAAAAATACATTTTTCAAAAATATACTGTGTACTCTATTATATGTGACATAATAAATTGATCATATGTAGCTTTTGTCAAGTCATCTATTTGATTCCTAGAGTCGGTCGGTCGGATTGATTTCAATCGGTGTAGATCTAAAACCTTACATATGTTTCTTTGTTTTGTAATCTGATTTCATGAAGTTTCAACCTTTTTTTTCTTTGTTTTGTAATCTAATTTTATGAAATTCAAAAGGAAAAGTATAGCATGAAGAATAAAGAGCCGTCCAAAACAAAAGAACAAGTGATGCAATTATAAGAATAGTCCATGCACTATCCAATTACATGTAGAACTCTTTTATAGAACTGATATCGCAAAAAGTTTTTTAATTAGGCCTTCTCGCTATTAAGAAATTACGAAAAATAACAAGATTGAAAAAAAAAAACTAGGCACCTTCGTTGACAAAACAATTAATAAATAGACAATATCTTCAGCTTAGCAATGCCAATAATTTAGCAACGGTCAAACAATAAACAAGTAATATTAGTAGCCAGTATACGTACCACGAGAACGGGCAAGGTTCACGCCTTTTTTCCGAGGGACTAAAAGATTTCTTTTAGAAGCAACAATGGTTAAAAAGTAAAAACTATTCTCCAAATATTCTATATTTCTATCTTAAAGATTCGAGACTAACATTTGATCAACCGGTTCTGTTACCGGTAGAGTTGGTTTAGTTTTGTTCTGATTAATTTAATCCGGTTTAATTAGCTGACCTTTCAACAAGGAGACAAATAGAAGAAGAATTAAAACTTAAGATAATGCATGGATTATTCATATAATTGCTTCACAAAAAGGCATGTGTTGTCGACCAAAAAAAAAAAAAGGCATGTGTTATAACTTAAGAGAACCATTATATTGAATTAATTAAGTAGCAAGAAATTGTCTATTTAATTTGCGGTCATTAAGAAGAACATAATTAATTTGCACCTTCGTTCACATATCTATTTCTTCAACACTACTACACTAGTTGTTAGCCCTGTTAAGGGAGCGGATATCCGTATTCGTTTTATCCGTAATATATTATCTGTATTCGTATCCGGAGATTTTGGATATCTGTTAAAATTTCGACTATTCGCGAATATCCGCGGATATCCGTAAAAAATAAAATAAAAAAATTATGTATTTTAAACTAAAATACAGCGTATTTTGTATAAAATATTGTATATTGTATCTAAATATCGAATATCTGTGAAAAAACAAATATCCGTTTTAAAATTTAGCATTATCTGTATCTGTATCCGTATATAATAAAGGATATTCGGGAAAAAGTGGATATCCGTTATTCGTTTTAAAATTTAGTACTATTTGTATTCGTATCCGTATCCGTTTTATTTGCTATTTCACTATCCGACATTGTTGGTATCTGTATCTGTTCGCCCGAACAACACTAACTTTTCCTTTGCAAGATTTTGGATACTGCATAATCCGTATCCGTATCCGTATCAGAAGAAGAAACCATCTTGCTATGAATCTGATGACTTGATATATACGACACTTTTGGAACTTCAATATTAATTCTGTTATTTTCAGGAGAACCGAAAAGATCTAGTCGACCATGGAATCTTTGAATCATGGGGCTTCCCAAAAACATAGTTTAATAATAATAATTAAAAAAGCAAATAAATAAGCATATATTGTTTAAAGAAAAGTCGTAAATTGAATCAGGCTTTTAATAACATGAAGCTCTCAAAATGAACCGAAACACTCACATTATATTCAGTGGCCTTCTTAAGCTCGGGACCATACAATTCTTGATTCAGTCCTTCAATCATAA
>NC_025688.1:14080620-14103663 GCF_000633955.1 Camelina sativa
AATATCATTTAGGTCCGTCCTGATAGCCCCGTAGTAGAGTGTTCCGTTCATATACAATGCCCATGTTTTAGCAACATGAGGACATGCAACACATGGAGCCGCTCTCCAATTAACTGTTTCTCCTCCCAATACCACAACCTGGTGCTTTAATCTCAAACGCGATCTATCAACCGCGAGCACTTTGTATTGATCTCCAACAGGATCGTACCCTAAAAAATAGATGGAAGGCGGTTCACCATCACGAGGAATATTTTCGAATATGATTCGGGGGAAAACATGGACCTTCCAAGTGGCCGGGTTACATATCGCCACCCTCTGTGTAGTTCCAACGCATATCAAGCCACGAGCCGCATTGTACACCTTTCTCCCATGGAGTTTGAGTATGCTCAAATCTTTGTATGGTACACAACATGAAGAAGATGAAGAGGAAGATGCGGTTGGGTAAGGTAACGAGAATAACAGGAGCTCTTTTCCGTAAACCTTGGCGAAAGTGATGAGGAGACGAGGAGCTGAGGAAGCAGCAAAGTTTAATTGCCGGTTTCTGAAATCTTGGCTGGTGATGATAGAGGACCAAAGCTTGGAGACGCATTGAAATCTCAATAAAGACTTGACAGGCAACCTTAAGAGTGTTTCAACCTGGAGATCGAGAGGAATGTAGTGCGGTGTCGGATTCGGACTGGAGACTTGCTTAAACCTCCTTCTGTGTTTCCGAAAACACAACTTCATTGTCTTCTTTAAGAAGTCTAAAGATTAGATTCAAGTTCGATGGCTTTGTAGATATAAAAACCCTACAGAATAATACAAGAAAAAACAAAATTTTAACAAACCCTAAACCAAATTGGAATTTGCGTGTATATGTAAGATTTGTACGTGTTGAAAATTGTATTAAAAATATATACATTAAACTAAAATTCTCAAAATAGACGGATTACAAAACTACTTAATAAAGTATATAGAAAGAGCAATTTCCAAAGATAGCACCAATATATTTTTTTTTCCAAAACTAGTACACATATGTTCAAATTTAACACAATTTAATATTTTGGAGAATTATTATTAAAAATAATAAAACAGAGAAATATATTAAAAAAATAAATAAAACGCAGCATAAACCGGGTTTCAGAAATTCATTAGTTCAAGACTGGAATAACATCGTAAGGAGACAGGGTGATGATATTTCTCTTACGGACAGAGTTGGTAACTGCAGACGCAAGATATCTCAATGGAAGAGAGGATACAAAACTAATGCAGAGGAAAGAATTCAAGTCATCAGACATCAATTAGATAAGGCCATTACATCAGGAGCTTCCACACTAATGGAACGAAACCAACTCAAGCGGGATCTTAATCAAGCTTACATAGATAAGGAGATTTTTTGGCAACAAAGAAGCAGAAATCGATGGATGCATGAGGGTGACAAAAACACAAAATTTTTTCACACTGTGACAAAAACCAGGAAAGCACGGAACAAGATCATTTCCATTGTAGACAATGATGGAACTCTACACAATGGTGATAATGTTATCTCGTCAGCCGCAATTGAGTACTTCCAAGACCTGTACAAGTCATCTGCTCCTCAGGTGTCCTTACAAGAACAAATATTAAGAGACTTTCAACCAAAAGTAACAGAGGCTATAAATGCTGATCTAACACGAGATGTGAGCCAGGAGGAAATTAGACAAGCAGTTTTTAACATGGATCATCACAGAGCTCTGGGACCAGATGGCTTTTCAGCAGCTTTTTATCAGCAGTTTTGGAATGAAGTTTTTCAGCAGCTTTTTATCAGCAGTTTTGGAATGAAGTTAGTCCAACGGTAATATTGGCAGTAGAGAATTTTTTCAAGTCAGGGCTGTTGGATCTTTCCCAAAACCACACGAACCTATGCCTTATAACAAAGACTGAATCACCTACATCAATGATGGAGTTCCGACCAATAGCTCTCTGTAATGTCAGCTATAAAATAATTTCAAAGATCTTGGTCAACAGACTAAAGATGCATCTGTCAGGCATTATATCAGAGAATCAAGCAGCCTTCATCCCAGGTCGAATGATTACAGATAACAACATCATAGCACACGAAATGTTTCATGCTCTAAAGGTCAGAAAGCGACAGTCCAAATCCTATATGGCCATCAAAACAGACATCACTAAAGCTTATGATAGATTAGAATGGAGCTTTTTGAAGCAGGTTATGCAGCATATGGGTTTTGATTACAAATGGATTCAGTGGGTAATGCAATGTGTGACAACAGTTGGATATTCAATCTTGATAAATGAGACACCAAAGGGATCAATAACTCCAAGCAGAGGCATAAGACAAGGTGATCCATTATCACCTTATCAGTTCATACTATGTGCTGAGGTGCTATCACATATGATGATGCAAGCTGCTTCCAACAGAAGACTTCAAGGCATGAAAGTGAGTGATCATGGTCCAACAATCACTCACCTACTTTTCACTGATGACTCTTTGTTTTTCACATTAGCAAACGACAAATCGTGTAAAGCTATAACTGAAGTGCTGAACACATATGAGAAGATATCAGGTCAAGCAGTTAATCTCAAAAAATCATCAATTACTTTTGGAAGCCGAGTTAGAGCACAGATCAAAACCCGCATGCGACACATACTAGGCATCCACAATGAAGGAGGTGGAGGCAAATATCTTGGTCTACCAGAAGAAGTTAAACAAAAAAAGGTTGAGATGTTCAAATACATTACTGATCGGGTCAGAGGTAAAACACAAGGATGGAGTAAGAGATACCTATCATTAGGCGGCAAATAGGTACTACTCAAGTCGATTGCTCTTGCATATCCATTTTACTCAATGAACATTTTCAAGTTCCCAAAGGAAACATGCGAAGAAATAAACAGCATTATGGCTAAGTACTGGTGGAGTAATGAAGAAAACCGTAAAGGAATGCACTGGTTTAATTGGAAGAGGATGGGACTAACTAAGAAAGATGGCGGTATGGGATTCAGAGATGTTGAACAGTTCAACTTGGCATTGCTAGGAAAGCAAGTCTGGAGGATAATGCAGCACCCACAATGTTTAATGGCGAAGATCCTAAAGAGTAGATATTTCTCAAATATTAATATCCTCAATGCGACTCCAAAACGGAAATCATCCTTTGTTTGGAAATCTCTGCTACAAGGTTGGGATCTCTTGAAACAAGGATTACGATTTATGATAGGTAATGGTTCGGATATTAATGCGTGGCTAGACCCATGGTTACCATGTCACCCTCCTCGTGCACCACAACCAAAGACTGCAAATCCTCGACCAAGCCAAATAAAAGACTGGATTCTAGAGAATGGAAGAGGATGGAATGAAGCTAAAATTCGAGGCTTAGTGGTGGAGTCAGATGTTGATCTCATACTAAATATCAAGCTATGTCCCACAGCGACTCATGACATCTTAGGATGGCACTATAATCTTGATGGACTCTACACAGTTAAATCAGGGTACTGGTTGGCGACTCAACTAAATAGAGATACAAACGTACACCCACCACCAGGAAATCCATTGATCAAAGCTAAGATTTGGAAAATTAATACTGCTCCGAAGATAAAACACTTTTTATGGAGACTTCTATCAGGTGCTTTGTCTGTAGGAGATACACTAAAGAGGAGACATATCAGCTGACATTCACAATGTAGACGTTGTTGTCAGGAAGAAAAAACAGTACAACATCTCTTTTTCGATTGTTTCTACGCACAACAGGTTTGGCGAGCTTTAGGATTTTCACATCAATGTCTTTTTGATGATCGAGTTACGGTGGAGGAGAAGATAGATCTTATATTATCTACTCTACTAAACAAAGAGCACCATCGTTTTACTCAAGTTGCCATTTGGATCCTATGGCGACTATGAAAGAGTAGAAACCATCTAGTGTTCCAACAAAAAAGACTTGACATGGTATTTGTCCCTGAAGATGGCGAGGAATGATGTTTCAGAATGGGAAACAGGGCAAGAATACATTCAGAGTTTACAGATGAACTACAACCCTAGATATACAAGTACTCAAGATTTTTCTATAGAGAGATGGAGCAAACCCCCTGCTGACTGGATTAAGTGCAACTATGATGGCTCGTTTTCATCACATAATCACCAAACAAAAGCTGGATGAATATATCGAGATCATGAAGGTATATATATGGGAGCAGGACAATCACATGGATCAACAATGACATCGACACTTGAAAGTGAACTACAAGCACTGCTACGCCTGGTCAAGAGGATATCGACGAATCATTTTTGAAGGAGATAACCAGGATATAATAGCTCTTCTGGAAGGTACCAAACTCAACTTTGGAGTGTACAACTGGCTTCGAGACATAATACACTGGAAAGGAAAATTCAGAGAGGTTTTATTCAAGTGGACATCAAGGAAATCAAATCAACCTGCAGATTTGTTGGCGAAAACACCTATTCCACATAATACTACTTATCATTTCCATTTATATGTTCCAAGCTTCATTGTATCAGCCTTACATTGTAACCTCTTACAAGCAAATTAAATCAAAGCAGATGTTTAAAAAAAAAAAAAAACGCAGCAATCGTCATCTTTCTTCTACTTAAAACTAAAAAGTTTCCTTCCTTCCCAGTGAAAAGCTTCTCCTCTCTCGTTGCAACGCTTCTTCAATCTCAGATTTTAAACACAAGGCAAGCTTGATTTTTATTATGGATGTGAATCTCGATTCTCGATTATGGGATCTGGATTCAATTCATAGGTCTGATTCCTTTGTCCGATTGAAACTAGTGAGTCTACACCATGTTTAATTTTCTCGTAAGCTTCTCTTCCACCTTTTCGATGTTTATTGAATCTAACGAGTACTAGATTCTAGTTAACTTCAAGAGGAGAAGTTCATATAAAGTCATGGTAAGCTACAAAATCTCCGACTTCTCCTCCAGCATAATCAAATTGAAACAGTTTGTGGCGTTCTCCCTTTGTTGATTTGTCCAAGCAAGTTCATGTATGAGTAAGCAATTCAAGCAGTCGTGAAATTGAGCGATATAATGTAGGTAAGGGTTTAGAGTTGTTTAATCAGATGAAGCATGATCGAATCTCTCCCAATGTGTTTGCTTACAATGTTTCCTATCGATGGGTTGTGGAAAGCGAATAGGATGAAGGACACACAGCAGTTGTCCGACGAAATGCTTGTAAGAATACTTTGCCCTCTCTGATAACATATAACACGTTGATTGATGGATTGTAAACTTGGGAATCTAAAAAAGAGTTTTATGGTGAGAGAAAGTATGAAAGCGAATGACACTGAACGAGTCTTATTACGCTCAACACTTAGCGTAAGAGACTGTTTTAAAGCTGAGATGGTGAAAGATTCATAGAATGTTTTGAAGGAAATGAAAGATCAGAGGTTTGTACCAGATGCTTTCACCTTTTGTTTAATGGTTATTCGAGTAACAAGGAAATTGAGGCTGCATTGGGTGTTTATAAGACTGTGGTTAATTCTGTTGAGTTAGGCCTAGCATGCATCATTAGTTAAGCATTTATCTTTATGTAGTTAGATTTAGATGCTAACTAATAATAAATCTGAAGCATGTTTACTTGAACCTTGCCCAAATACAACATTTTATTTAAAAAAACTCGGTTGTCTTATTACTAATACCATGTTGTATCTTTTTTTAGATTATTTTGGTACTTGTATTATGTTTCTGCATCATAACAATGTCATGTGATTGAACTTCAAGAAGGGTTATATGAAAATAAGGAAGGACTAAATGAAATTTGGGAAGGATTGTATGAAACTAAGGAAATATTCTTTGAATTTCATGATGACTTTCATAAAAAAAGTTTAGATATACTAACATCCGAATATGCATAAAAATGAAATCATCACCCCTTCCTAATGGACTAATCTTCTAATATTTGATACATTGAAGCAAAACCCACAAAAAAAAAAGATTTAGGAACACATTTATTCAAATTTAGGAAGAATTAATATTCATGAACGTCTCCTTGAAGTTCAGGATAGTCTTTATAACACAATGGTTGAAAGATTATATGAAGCTTCTTATTCCTATCATTATTTATAACAAGAGAACCAAGCTCATACATTAAGGAAAAACATAGAAAAAAAAACTCATTTTTCAAAATTTAGGAAGGATTTCATAATGTTTAGGAAGGGTTTTATAATATTTAGGAAGACTTTCTTGAACTTTAGGAAGCTTTCCTAAATATCCAGAAATCTCAAAAACGTGATGAATAGAACCATAAGATCCTCCACCATTGTACTCCGCCTCATCAGCATTACTATCCCACTCTATAATTGACGAACTACAAGCCAAAATGATTATTAAACATGAGTATCACCACCACCATTGTTGCCTCAACAACTCTCCTCTTCTTCTCAATGTCTCATGTATTTCTGGCCATTAACTCAATATCATTCCCTTCATCAGAGCATGACAAGGAGCTGTTCAAGGAGTTCCCTATAGGAAAAAAACTGAAGTCCAACGTTTCACTACTACCATTATTTTAATTGCATAGCGATACAGAGATCACAATCCCATTTTCAATCATTCAAATCCCACTCCACACTCTTTTTACCTTCTTATCTCATATCCACAACTCTAAACCCATAGAACTGTTGAGTCTGACCTTCAATTCTATCTTCCATGACATATAGCTTCTACTCTCAAAAGATCAAATTCAAATCAACATAAGATACACAACAGAACCCAATTGATCTTTGGTAGATCAATGTTGAAAAAACACAAACTTTCAAGCTTATTCCTAATAAATTTCCATTCTTCCCTAAAAATCTAGAAAGGAACTTAGAGACAGATCCTTGATTTCGAATAAACCCAAACACATATGCACACAATACAATTCACAGATAAATAAATTCAAAGACATTTCTCCATATAAGACCTCTCAAAACTTTTTAATTGGGAAATTTATGAGATGTTGATTAAAAATAACTACAATTGAAAGACGATACATCAGCTCATCAAAACCCTATTTCTAGAATTAACAAACCAATTGAACAATGAGTGATTCTCAATTCTATCTCTGTCGTGTAGACAACGATATATGTAGAGGTGGAGGGATGATTACGGAGAGTGCGAGAGAGATTTTATGAGTGAACGATGGGAATGCCGCCATGGGAATGATCTTCATTATCTTTTTCCTTGATTCAGCTTAGTGGTGGAGTTGAATCTGTGTGTGTTTATGAGACGAGGTGGATACATTTCTTTCTTCCCTCGGAGAGGAGATAACAAAAATGATAAAATGCTACTTTTGGAATATTTTAGAGTGTGTGCTAACCTTTAAAGAAACACTTAGATGTATGCTATTTAAGAGTATTTTCTCTATAAAAAATATAATTTTTAATAAGAAAGCAATTTAAATCACTATTTTTTACTACAATGAATTTACAGATCCAAATAAAATATAAAAAGAAAAGTGATTTAAATATATAATATTATGAGAAATACCCTAAAATATCATTAAAACAAGTTTTATGTACAATTATAGCACACATTCCAAAAATTTCTAAAAATAGCACTATTTAACATATTAAAATATTTAAAATTAATTTTAATTTTAATTTTTTTTTTAGGTTTGGGTTTTCAATTTCACATTTAGATATAGTTTTGAAGGATGGAGTTTAGTATTTTGAATTTATGACTTAATTTTGAATAATTAATTGGTGCTATTTTTAGAATTTTAGAGATGTCGTGCTAAGTTGGAAAAAAAAACTTATTTTGGTGTTATTTTTGAGAATCTCCCTAATTTTATTATACAAAGTTAATGTTCTAAAATTAGTAATTAACAGTATCGCAACATTGATGCTTGTTGAGTTGTTTTCAAAGATTCATGATTTTGCTTATTTCTCTTTCTATGTTATAGATTTTTTTTTTGTCTTTGTCGACCTTTCTTTTTCAATTTTGTTGCATCTTTTGAAACTAGATTGCAATTATTGGTCAGTATTTCTCTGCTTATTCGAGTAGAACCCCTTTATACTCCACTTGTGTTCACTTCTTGGAGGGACTTCCTTCTTACTTAGCACTAGAGCACATCCAAGCTATGCTCGAACTTCTCTACAGTAACCGGCTTTGCGCCACCTTGCTTAACACGTAGCCTCTATCATTTTTGCCAATTATAAGAGCATAGTTGATCATATTCTCGAACAAACCAAACTGGAGGCATAAACACAAGATTCGGAAAGGGGCACTCATTACACTTTTAACAGAATCATATTGCAGTGTGAAAAAAATACCATATTTGTAGTAATTAAAAGAATCACTAATCATATTCCACAAGATCACAGATTCATAATTCACTTAGCGTCTTCAACATTGTAAAGAAGAGAAGAAGAAACCATTGTAACGTAAGGATATGCTCGACCATGAGTACTGAAACATGTAACCTTGGAATCATGTGGTGCTTACCAAAAGTAAAATTTATTTTCAAAGCCCACGGAAACTAACTTCAGGTTTCTAAAGACTTGAAGCTCTCATAATGATCCCAAACAGTCACAACAATATTACGGAGTGGCTTTGTCTTGAACTAGGAAATAGGCAGTCCTTCAATTGTGACACTTCTCATGCTACTCGTCTCCAAATTGTAAAAGAAAAGACGAAACGGATCAGACAATTCTTTTGGAACTAGACAAATCTCGCTGTTGTAAAAGGTACCCTTGACGTTGAAGTCAATACCAGCAGCAGACTGGGGTAAATGAAAAGTGTTCATAGACCAATCCTCTTTCTCAGCATCTTCCACAACCCACATTCGAAAACTACCCTTACGAGGTTTCTCAACCACACCAATTTTACCTCTGTAGTTGATCAGAATTTTATCGGTGGCAGAGCGACAAGTCCACAACTTCTCATAAGCCACGGGTACTTTGATGATCTTGAACGTTTCCAAAACTCACAATTATAGAATTAATCTTGGAATCGATGTCCGTCCTACAGGCCCGTAGTACATGGTTCTGTTCATATACATCCCCATGGTCCGAACAATATGACGACAGGTGGCACATGGAGCATCTCTCCATCCTCCTTCTCCTCCCAATACCACAACCTTGTGCTCCGATCTCTCAAACAAACAATAAACAGCAAGCACTTTGTATTGATCTCCAACAGGATCGTACCCAAAATAATAGTCCATGCAGCGCGTATCTTTAAATTTTATCAGGGGAAAACTATGCACCTCTCCCGTACTGGGGTTACGAATCCCCACCCTTGAACTACTGCTAAAACATATCAATCCCCGAACCGCACTATACAACACTCTGCTCCCATCAAATTTGCTTATGTTCAGATCTTTGTAGGGCACACAGTATGAAGAAGAGGAAGACAAAGATGCGTTTGGGCTAGGCGACGAGACTAACAGAAAATTTTCTCTTTTGAAGTCCTCGAAAGCAATAAGAAGACGATGAGCTGAGGAAGAAGCAAAGATATAAATGCCGTTTTTGGAAATCTTGGCTGGTGATGATAGAGGACCAAAGCTTGGAGACGCATCGAAATCTCAGTAAAGACTTCACAGGTAATCTTAAGAGTGTATTAATCTGAAGTTCCAGAGGAATGTAAATCGGTGTCATCGGATAGATCAGCGTCGTTGTGCCGTCAGATAATATATGAAAAAGTTTATAGTCTTTTACAAGATGTAGAAGCTTAAAATATTAAAACCTTCATTGGCCTAGCAAACCCTAACCTTAACCTAATTAAAGTTGGTAATTTTCTATTGGGAAAAATGTCAATAAAATCACGAACTTTCAAAGTGTGGTCATTTTAATCACAAACTTTAGATAAGGTCATTAAAAACATGAACTTCCGTTGACTTATCATTTTAATCACCATATTTTTGTTGACCACGACGAAAAGATCATGTCGTTAAATCCTGAAACGGAGCAATTAGCTGGCATTAAGAGATCGTTAATCCGCTTAACGGAGGTGCAAAACGACACCGTTTGAACCAGAGCAGACCCGATAAAAAACCCCCAAATCAAAAATCCAATCCCTAATTTCTCATTTTCCCCAATCGAAAACCCTAATCCCTAATTCACTTTCTCCCCAATCGATTTCTCAGTTCTTATCTCCAATCAAAAACTCTTTTCTCCTTCTTATCCAACAGATATGAGTTGCAATTCTGGACAATCGGGTGGTGAAAACAGAGACCGCGGATGCCATAGGGTTCCCTCGAAGTGTCATTGTGGTTTAGATGTTGTTCTCTACACATCGAACACGCATGCAAACCCAGGAAGACCTTTCTTTCGCTGTCCAAACAGAGGAGATGTATGTATTAGAATTGTTTTGAATTAGTGTGTTTTCGAGTTTTGATTCAAGTTTTTGTTTTTCAGGACCATTTATTCAAATGGGTTGAAGAAGGTGTATACGAAGAGGTTGTAGACTTGAAGGCTCGGATTGAAGAACTGGAGGAAGATGGAATGTTGATCAAAAGAGACAATAAGAAATGGAAGTTGATGAGCTCATTCTGCTTGGTGTGTCTTTGTTTTAGTGTCATTGCCATTGTGATCTTTATTCTTAAAACCAAAAACCAGAAATTAGTTCTTGGTTACTAGAGTCTTTTGTAATGTGTTTTGTGTTTGTGGTAATGTGACTTTGTAATGGTAGTTTGGCAATGAAAGACTTTGTTGTTTTGGGCATTGATAAATAGAACTTGTTTTGACAACAAACCAAAAAACTTGATACAACAAAAAATAACAAACCCGATTCAACAAAACAAAACAAATCCGAGACAAGATAGATAGTTTTTACTTTGGTCCTGTAACAAAACAAAAAAACTAGTTGATGCAACAAAACAAATCCGAGTGAACAAAACAAATCCGAGACAACAAACCCAAAAACTAGCTGGAACACTCAAACCATGATGCAAATCTACCAAGTCCTTACCCTTGTGGTACTTGTGGTTGTGATCCTTGTGGTTGTGATCCTTCTCCTGGTGGTCCTTGTCTTTGTGATCTTTCTCCTTGTGATCCTTCTCCGTGTGATCCTTGTGGTTGTGATCCTTGTGGTTGTGGTCCTTGCACATGTTCTCTTGATGCATGTGCTCTTAAGACGTGTGCTCTTGATGAGTGTGAAACATGTGCTATTGATCTTTGTAGTACTTGATGTGATTGAGACTCTTGTGGTACTTGATGAGTTTGTGATCCTTGTGGTACTTGATGAGATTGAGACTCTTGTTGAGGTTGAGATACTTGTGGTACTTGATGAGATTGAGACTCTTGTTGAGGTTGAGATCCTTGTCTTTGTGGTTCCTAATTCAAGTGTATGTTAAAAAACTGAAATAAACACTTATTTTTGTAAGCTAAAAACTGGAAAACAAACAGAACAAACCTAATATTTTCGTGGTCTTCCTCTTGGTCTCTTTGGCACACTAACGGCAGTGGGATTTTTACATGCTTGCTTGTTGTGGCCTTCTTGATGACAGTTAGAGCATGTCATGATTCTTTTTGCCCTTGACATCTTCTTGGTGTTTGAAGAAGACAAAGATTCATTTCTTCCTTTCCTCCGATCATGGTTAGAAGGCCTTCTGGGATTTCCCATTCTCCATGGTGGTGGAAATACAGGCAACCGATTCAATCTTGGCCACAATGGCATCCCTTGCACAAGCCTAATACCATCAAGGTATGTCTCTCGCCACTTTTTCTTTGTGTAGTAGTCGTTGACATTATCCTCAACCTTCTCTTTTCTCCCTATAATCACACTTGAGCATGAGAACATGGGATTCCAACCATCTGCCACTTCCTGCATCCATATCAACACTATAACCTACACCACTCTCCCATACCTCATGTATGTTGTTTCTGGCCATATATCTCTTGCAATATTGGGCTCCAGCAATTGCTTTTTCAATCTTTGCATGAGCTTTTTTTGTGAACCGTGTCTTCAACCTCAGCTATGATAAACCTCTTTGCATTTCTGACCATGCACTGTCTTCTTATGTCCTCAAGCAAATCCAGCAAAGGCTTTCTCCTGGCTTGTCTAATAGTCCTATTGAATGAATCACTGAGATTGTTAAGATTGTCATTGCAGCAAGTACCAATCTTGAAAAAAGCTCTTGACCAGGTTATTGGATTTGTAAGTTGCAGAGAGGCGTATGCTTGAGGATTGTATCGCTTGAGTTCTGCCATATTGTCATTGAACTGCCCTGTGGTGTAGCTGCGTGCTATCCTCCAAAAAATGTGTTGTAGTTCTTGGTCGTGGCTGTCTCGCTTCCAGTTATCCATTATGTGTTTTGCACATTGTCGATGCTCAGCGTGTGGAAGGATGTTACTGATCGCTTTAACTAAACCCTGCAAACAAAAACAAATTTAACAAAGTGTAAGTCTCGTATCAGTCAATCAAGTCTCAAAATGAAACCCACAAAAAAAAATTAAAGTCTCATACTTACCGATTGTTTATCCGAAATTAGAGCTAGATGTGTCATTGTAACCAGACCCAAACTTGCACAGAGATGTCTCAATAACCAGTCCCAGTTATCATCATTTTCTATTTCTACAACTGTCCAAGCAAGAGGGACAATCCTATTGTCCCCATCCCTTCCAACTGCAGCTAGAACATGCCTTTTTATATCTCATTTTAAAAAAGCTTCATCTATTCTTGTGATAAGTCTACAAGTTTTTCTCCATGTATCCTTTTGAGCTTTAAAACAGATATACAACCGAAAAAACCTTTGTTTGCTTCCAACCATTGGCCCTGGAGCTGTCTCAATCTCAAATTCTGAGCCAGGGTTCTGATTCAATACCTCCGCTTGATAATCCCATATTCTTGCAAATTGTGATTCATGACTAGCCTTTCTTGCACTCATCACCTTGGTCTTCGCCTTTGCACACTGATCTGGAGTTACTTCTAAGTTATACTCTCTCTTAATCTCAGCAGCCATCTCGTATTTTGTAAACTTCGGATTTACTCTAAGCCTTTTGTCAAACAAGAAAGCTATAGAAGACCTCTTCAACATCTTTGAATACCCTGACCTAACACATACATGCTCATTTACATACACTCTAATTTGCATCTTATGCTTCCTCTTCTCATATGAGCAATACACTCTCCAAGGACACAGAACACCATTCTCATCAACGTAGCAACACTTTGCACCAACCAAGAAAGCATTGGACCGATAGAGTTTAATATCATACCTTGTCTTCAACGAGTACATCAACACGGCAAGCTTGAAGTCTTCGGGAGAGTTGTATCTTTTCTCCACCGCTAGCAAAGACTCTGGATCAGACCAATCTTTAGGAGCTGCCTCATCTTTGTCTTCTTCTTCAATCTCGTCTTCGTCGTCCTACGACAAAGGATCCGGTAGCTTGTCATCGTCCCATATATCATCCCCACTGTCGGAATCAGAACCACCTTCCTTTGTTCTAACCATCTCTGGGAAATCATGTTCAATGTTTAAGTTAGCCACTTCTTCGAGAGCCGATTCTTCGACATTAGCTTCTTCGACATTAGCTTCGTCATTTCCACCACCAACTGCATCATCAACATCATTGCAATCCTCATCTCCATACACCGCGCAGTCATCTTCACTGTCGTGCTCAACTGGAGCCTCCACTTTGTCATCTTCATCACTTCTATTTTTTACGTTTTCCACGCCGACGTGAAGCCCCACCACTCTTTCCTTTATCTCTAACAACAGATTCAACTCCATCTTCAACTCGAGGAGCCTCAATTAAACTTAGTTATTCCTCTTCTGGTGGAGCTCCAACAAACAATATCACACCTTTGTTTCTAACTTTCGGCATTTGGGATTGAGAAATCGATTGGAGAAAAATCGATTATTAAGGAATTAGGGATTTTGAAAGAGAGAATTAGGGATTGGATTTTTGATTTGGGGTTTTTCTATCGGGTTTGCTCTGGTTCAAACGGTGTCGTTTTGTACCTCCATTAAGCGGATTAACGATCTCTTAACGCCGGCTAATTGCTCCGTTTCGGGATTTAACGACATAATCTTTTCGTCGTGGTCAACAAAAATATGATGATTAAAATGGTAAGTCAACAGAAGTTCATGTTTTTAATGGTCTTACCTAAAATTCGTGATTAAAATGGCCACAATTTGAAAGTTCGTGATTTTAATGACATTTTTCCCATTTTCTATTCTATTTTGGGGTATTTTAATCATAATTTTGGTTTATAAATCTTCAAAAAAAAAAGAAGAAGAAAACAAACATGGCTAAGACATTGATTAATAGAAGATTCAAACGAAAGAGGAAAATAGGACCAAAATTAAGAACAAAAAGTACACAAACAACACACCATAAGACTAAAAGGATCCAGAGTTGTCAATACAAGCCCTAAAAACCTGCAACTGGTAGTTGAGGTTTTCATTTTTAAAAGAACAAGAAAAGAAAAAAGATAAGCAAATGACTAAATTGGTTTGGTTAAAGGGGGTAACACTTGCTCAGTACTCCTCCTGTTGGTATTCTCCTTCTTCCTCATCCTCGTACTCACCTTCTTCATCTGCAGTTGCGTCTTGGTATTGCTGGTACTCTGAAACAAGGTCGTTCATGTTGCTCTCAGCTTCTGTGAACTCCATCTCGTCCATTCCTTCACCTGTGTACCAATGCAAGAAAGCCTTTCTCCTGAACATTGCTGTGAACTGCTCACTCACACGCCTGAACATCTCTTGAATCGATGTTGAGTTGCCAATGAAAGTGGAAGCCATCTTTAGACCAGTAGGTGGGATGTCACAGACTGTTGATTTGACATTGTTGGGGATCCACTCAACAAAGTAGGAAGAGTTCTTGTTCTGCACGTTCAGCATCTGCTCGTCAACTTCTTTTGTGCTCATCTTGCCACGGAACATGGCAGAGGCTGTGAGGTAGCGTCCGTGTCTTGGGTCAGCAGCACACATCATGTTCTTGGAATCCCACATTTGCTGGGTGAGCTCAGGGACTGTGAGGGAACGGTACTGCTGAGACCCTCTTGAGGTGAGAGGAGCAAAACCCACCATGAAGAAGTGAAGACGAGGGAATGGGATAAGATTCACAGCAAGCTTACGGAGGTCAGAGTTGAGCTGACCAGGGAATCTCAAACAGCATGTGACACCAGACATTGTAGCAGAGATCAAATGGTTCAAGTCACCAACTGCAGACAGAGAATAAAGATGTAAGTAAGTGTCCTTCTAGCCATATAGACACTTCTCAGCACAAGCATATTAAAACAAGAGCATAACAGAAAACAAGTATATAAGAAAGCAGACAGTACACTTTCACAATCATAAAAATCAGTTTGACAATCAAGCTCTTATATACAGCAAATCCCTTATGTTACAAGAAGTACCGGATATATACAGGACACTTAACAAGAAAGTATGATACCAAGAAGATTAGAGAATAGCAGTATAAGGAATAAGGATTTGTATGTAGTGATGCCATAGACGCAGACAACCAGGGAGCATTAAACAGAACCAATAACACAAAACACTGGAGGTAAGTAGGCCAGAACAAACCATTGAAAACAGTAACAAATCAATTCTGATACGAAACAATGACCAAATCATGTTCAACATCTAGACAATGCATATCAACCATACAACAGAAGGCATCTCATAGAGAAAACAGAGGAATCAACTGATCTAAAACTTTAAAGAACAGTATCAATGCGACCATTAATCATAAAAGGACTTACAGCTAGGTGTTGTGAGTTTCAGAGTCCTGAAGCAAATATCGTACAAGGCCTCATTATCAAGAACCATGCACTCATCTGCATTCTCAACAAGCTGATGAACAGACAAAGTAGCGTTGTAAGGCTCAACAACGGTGTCAGAAACCTTAGGCGAAGGGAACACCGAGAATGTAAGCATCATTCGATCTGGGTACTCTTCACGGATCTTGGAAATCAAAAGTGTTCCCATACCAGATCCAGTTCCTCCTCCCAACGAATGACAAACCTGAAACCCTACAAACAACAAAAATCCCCACAGTTCAGAGTCCCAACAACACCAAAAACACTTCAACGAAAGCAAAATCAACCCTAAAATCGAACAGATCTAGCGAAATTTTTACCTTGCAAGCAGTCACAGTTCTCAGCTTCCTTACGAACAACATCGAGTACCGAATCAATTAGCTCAGCTCCTTCAGTGTAATGTCCTTTCGCCCAGTTGTTACCAGCACCAGACTGACCGAAAACGAAGTTATCAGGACGGAAGGTTTGACCATACGGTCCAGATCTGAGACTATCCATGGTTCCTGGCTCCAAATCCATAAGCACAGCACGAGGAACGAATCTACCGCAACTAGCTTCGTTGTAGTAAACATTGATCCGCTCAAGTTGTAGATCTGAGTCTCCGGTGTACCTACCGGTTGGATCTATGCCGTGCTCGGCGCAAACCACTTCCCAGAACTTGGCACCGATCTGGTTACCGCATTGACCACCTTGGATGTGAAGGATCTCACGCATTTTCGCAATAAGGAAGCGAGATAGAATAGAGAGATTGAAAAGGTTTCGAGATTTCGAGAATCGAAACCCGGAGAGGAAGGAGCGTGATTTAGGGTTTTTTCGGAAAATGTGAAGAAGAGTGAGTGAAGTGAGAAGAGGAGTGATTTTTATATAGAAAGATTTAATGGGTAATTATATATTTTTCCCTAATTTGATATTTCGCTGAATATAGTATTTGTTTTTTTTGAAATTTAAAATGACACGTTTTTTCTAACAAATTTAAAATATTACTTACTGTATAGCAGATTTAATTCTATTTTGTCCATATCCGAAGAATTTTTTTTTACACATCTACTTTAATTTTACATATTCTTTTCTTCAATGAAAAGATGAAATTACTTCTCTAATAATTTTTAAACAAAAATCAAATACCCTAGTTGTACATGTTGCACCCTAGTTATATCCGTTGCACCCTAATTGTACCCGTTGCTTCCTAGTTGTACCCATACCTTTCTTCTTTGATGAAAGGACAAAACTAGCTCTCTAACAATTTTTAAATAAAAATCAAACACCCTAGTTGTACCTGTTGCACTCTAGTTGTACCTAGTTATACCCCGCATAGTGGGATTCGAATCCTGGGCGCGCGCACGTGCGCATGGAACTCGCAACCACTGAGCTACTGTGTTTTTCGTTGAACACTTACTGGTTTAATTATACAGTATTAACCTTTAACAACCTTTATTAAGGGTAATATTATCTTTTTACCATTGAGGGGTTTTTGAAAAATTGTTTTGATGAAAAGGGAGTATGAGATTGTAGTCCGCTGTCCAGCTCCGTTTCATATTAAATAATTCCATAGAAAACAATTAAATTTTCTATTTCACCATTTGTTAGTACATTATTTTATTAGATATAAAACAAAAATTAGACAAATAATAAGACAAAAGTAAGAGACAAAATAAAATTTATTTCATAATTTACATCGTAAATAAAATATGACAAGTGATATAAGATAAAATTTGAACTCTATAAAAACAATAAAAAGAAATGGACTTTATTCTATATAGAAATTTTGTATATCTGTATTTTAAAATAAAAAAATTATATGTTGTGTTAGTTTATATCTTATGATATTTTTTTATAATTATAGTTATTTATATATGTTATGCTATAATTTCAATAATGTATGTCTTACAACAAGAATTAAATACCACTGTAAAACATACTTTTGTAATCTGTATTTTTCTTTAAAGCAAAATAAATATTATTTTATGAGTAATAATATATATGTAGATATATGTTATATTTTTTTGTTAAATAATGATTAGTTTTGTCATATTTTGTTTTAATATATTTGGCATTTTTTTAATATTATAGTGACATATTATGATCCGTCCGACAAAATAAAGTATTTTTTTAAGATTTAAAATTAAAATTTATATTTTAAAATAGATAATATTATTGCAGAAAGAAAAAAGATCTTATTTTGTTTAAGATCTTCTTTTTTATAGTTTTTAATTTTATTAAATCTTTCATAATACTGTGCCGGATAAACTTCAGTTTTATAACTATGTGTGGTACAATATTGTTCTTAAATTTTTTAATATAATTATAATTATGTAATATGTTTTAAACACCAAAATATTTTATAGTAAATTTTTATGGATTAAGTTGATTATACTATTGCAAATAGTGGTCAAGACTGAGTTCACATCAAATGGAATTCCAAATGTGTGTAACCATGATAAAGTTTCATAATCAATTTTGCAAATATTTAGAGGTATCAAAGCTTATTTAAATAATCTCATCGTATAATCTTGTACATTTACATTGTCAAAAAGAAAAAAATTGTCAAAAAAAAAAAATCTTATACATTTACATGCCACCTGTTATAATGAGCATAACTCATTCTGCCATATAATTCAATATTTTAAATATATTTGTTTTTTAAAAATCGTTTTGAATCTATAAAGGAAAAAATTATATACAATCGTGCATTGCAATATACTAGGCCTTCTAATTCTATAAGAGTATTTTTGTAATTTTTAATTTTTTTTATCGTATTCTTTTAAAATATCAAGCTAAACTATTTTTAAATGTTATAAATTCAAATATTTTAAAAGATTATATTATTATATAAATAGAAATATTTAATTTACTATGATATTCTACTCACTCGTAACTTTTGATCCATGTACAATTTATTTTTCATAGATTGAACAATTTGTATACGTTTTAAAAAGTCAAATCATTGCATATGCAGAAAAATGTACTTTTATTATATGGATAACATGATGATTGAAACATGGATTTTTCTGTGGATAGACATATGAATGAATGAATGATGCAATCAAGCAAACAGGCATAAGCAGTGATGATCAAAATGGATGCAAGGTGTTTCAATACCCTTATGATGTTGTAGCATAAAGGATATCAATCCATAAAGAGTGTGATAGGTAAGGAGTCAAGATGTGATCAATGCATTCAAGTTAGGCCAAATATAATTATGATTGGTTTCTAACAACCTAATGACAATAATGAAATGCAATGAACTAAGACAACTTAAGACAATACTAATGCTGAATTAAACTATAGAACAAGTGCAATAAACAAGACTAAGCAGAATTAACTAATAAGCAAAAGAAAACAGGAACAGAACAATGCATAAGCAAGAAAGTAAAAGGGAGCTCAACCTAGCACTCGGTCGAGTGCATGGTCAAGTGGGAGGTCGAGTTGACAAGCGAATGAACAGAAACAAAGCAAATAATGAAAACAGAGCAAACAACAAGCAATTAACAATACTTAAACAGGGAAATCAATAAACAAAGAAAGGTCTTAAGGATGGATTCATGGGTTGGACTCAAGCTAAGGTTATCTAAACTGGTCAACAAACCTCAACCAACAATGAGCTATCTCTCGAAAATGATCTTCTAATACTTGTTAATCCATTCTCATGACAATAACAATCAAACTTAGATACTCTTAGACCTAGTTTTCACTAGCTATTACATATAAAAGCATGCATTAAACAACCAGATCATCAATGTCAAAAATCACTTTAAACATCTAATCTCTTAGCATGCTTCATGATAATCTCTAGTATTATCTTTATCTAACAATTTAGACATTGGTGTGATGCTAAGAAGCTTAAGATCTATCCTTACCCTCTCAGTATAAGAATAGCATAGAGCATATCTAATCTAGAAGAGATGTATATACAATCAAGCTTGACCAATCTAAACAACCATAACCCTTATCCAGCCTAATCCATCCCTAAGATCCTAAGCCACTAATAAGATCTAAAAATCATCATGAAGAACACAAACCCAGAAAATGATCATATAGACATGGATGGATAGATAATGATGAGATGAACAATTTAATACAAAGAAGTGAAAGAAAATACTCAATATATTCAAAGTTATGAAGGTTACAAATCTATGAAAATCTAGAAAAAAGATAAGAGATGATGCAATAAAGTAAAAGCAGCTAAAAATGGCAAAAACTAGGTTATGAGGTGTCTACATGGTTTCCAGGGTCTCCCCTTTTCGGCCACAAGTGCGAGCACATATATATAGTAACGAGAGAGAAGCCCTAGTTAGCTAGAGGACAAAACAGAGATTCGGCTGGAAGTGCTCGACCATGTGCTCGGTCGAGTGCTCGGTCGAGTGGTTGGTCCGTCACGTAGCTCGAATCTTCGATCTGGGATGATATCCGTTCAGTAAAATCAAGATAACTCTTGAAATACACCTCTGATTGCCATGAGACCACCGACATTAGAAATATAACTCAATTTCCTACAACTCTCATGAAGGATGCGGAAGCTGAATCGCAACGGAAGATCTTAATTTGGATCGATCTTTGAGGAGCTCGTTATGAATCCGACCGAGTACTCGACCGTGTGCCTGCTCGAGTGTTGTGGTCGATTTGCCTTGCGAATCCACTTCCTGATATTTTCAGTCCTCTTGTTTAGCTCCAGAAATAACACCAAGTCCTTCCTTACNTCTTTATCTAACAATTTAGACATTGGTGTGATGCTAAGAAGCTTAAGATCTATCCTTACCCTCTCAGTATAAGAATAGCATAGAGCATATCTAATCTAGAAGAGATATATAACAATCAAGCTTGACCAATCTAAACAACCATAACCTTTACCCAGCCTAATCCATCCCTAAGATCCTAAGCCACTAATAAGATCTAAAAATCATCATGAAGAACACAAACCCAGAAATTAATGAAACTATCATGACTAGAAAGATGAGATAAAGATGAACAATATTGAACAAAGAAGTGAAAGCAAATATTCAATAGATTCAAAGTTATCAAGGTTACAAATGTGTGAAAATCTAGAGAAAAGATAAGAAATGATGCAATAAAGTAAAAGAAGCTAAAAATGGCAAAAACTAGGTTATGAGGTGTCTACATGGTCTCCAGGGTCTCCCCCTTTTCGGCCACAAGTGCCAGTACACATATATATAATAAAGAGAGAGAAGCCCTAGTTAGCTAGAGGACAAAACAGAGAGGCGGCAGTCAGCTCGACTATGTGCTCGGTCGAGTGCATGGTCGAGTTGTTGGTCCGTCAAGTAGCTTCAATCTTCGATCTGGCATGATATCTGTTCCGTAAAATCCGTATAACTCTGGCGCAACACCTCCGATTGACTTGAAACCACCGGCATTAGAAACATAACTCAATTTCCTACAACTCTCATGAAGGATGCAGAAGCTGAATCGCAACGGGAGATCTTCATTCGGATCGATCTTTGAGGAGCTCGATATATTCATCCGACGGAGTACTCGACCGTGTGCATGCTCGAGTGCTGTGGTCGAGTGGACTTCCGAACCTTCCTGATATTCCCTATCCTCTTGTTTAGCTCCAGAAATAACAGCAAGTCCTTCCTTACCCTTTTAGAGCTCCATAATACCTAATAATACTCCAAATGCACAAATGTATGCAATACATGCTTATAAACATCCTAAGTGCATATTTGGACAGAAATGGTGATAAAAGCTAATGAATCACTTCTATATGATGCAAAACATGAACTAAACAAGGCCTAAAATATGGTAAAATATAGTGACATCAACACCCCCAAACTTAGTCTTTGCTTGCCCTCAAGCAAATAAACAAGACATAAGTAGGAAGGTGAGGTTTGAAAGTGGGATCTTAGAACCTAACAACTTACTAATGAGCTACCTAGAATCAATGTCCAAGTTACTAGTACTATGATGCAAGGTGAATGAGCTGTACTTAAAAACTTTAGACAGACCTATCACAACCTCTACTGATTCAAGCCTTAGATATCCACATGCATTCAGATCAATCATTTCCTTTAACATTCATTAAGCAAGAACATGAATCAGATTGTGCAATGTTTAAACTCATTTGGCTTGGAGATAAAGGTTTAGAGACAAGGATGGTCTCTCTTTAGAGTGGGGCTCATTAAGTCAAGGTTCTCTCATAAAAATAGATTGAGCTTTAGAAGAAGGCTAAAGGTAAGAACTAATAGACACATACAAGAACAAAACCTTGTCTACCCAAAGGCACCCAAAGTGTTTGATCCTAACATTTTAATCCCAAATGGTCCTAGTTCTACCCTTTAACTTCATCACTTCTCAAATACCCTTTTTCTCTTTTGTTCTAAGCCTTAGGAGAGGTTTNAAAGTACATTTAGACTAAGAGCAGTAACATCAACACCCCCAAACTTAGTCTTTGCTTGCCCTCAAGCAAATAAACAAGACATAAGTAGAAAGGTGAGGTTTGAAAGTGGGATCTTAGAACCTAACAACTTGCTAATGAGCTACCTAGAATCAATGTCCAAGTTACTAGTACTATGATGCAAGGTGAATGAGCTGTACTTAAAAACTTTAGACAGACCTATCACAACCTCTACTGATTCAAGCCTTAGATATCCACATGCATTCAGATCAATCATTTCCTTTAACATTCATTAAGCAAGAACATGAATCAGATTGTGCAATGTTTAAACTCATTTGGCTTGGAGATAAAGGTTTAGAGACAAGGATGGTCTCTCTTTAGAGTGGGGCTCATTAAGTCAAGGTTCTCTCATAAAAATGGATTGAGCTTTAGAAGAAGGCTAAAGGTAAGAACTAATAGACACATACAAGAACAAAACCTTGTCTACCCAAAGGCACCCAAAGTGTTTGATCCTAACATTTTAATCCCAAATGGTCCTAGTTCTACCCTTTAACTTCATCACTTCTCAAATACCCTTTTTCTCTTTTGTTCTAAGCCTTAGGAGAGGTTTCTTACTTGAACTTTCTAGTGGAATAGAGGTTTCTTTCTTATTTGCTATGGTTCCCTTTTCTTCTTACTTCTTAAGACATAAAAGCTTTTTTCTATACTCTTCTTTTCTTTGACCAGAACCATCTTTAAAAATCTCATACTTCCCATTCTTTCACTAGAGCTTAAATTTACTTAAACACATTCCCTTCCTAAAGACTCTAACCTTTTCTTTCTCTTTTTCTCTTTTCTTTTTCTTTCTTTTTCAAAACAACCAAGTCCCAAACCCAAGAATTAAACCACCTAGTCCTATCTAGTTTGAAAATTGCAAACTAGAACTACACAAGGCTTTACTCTTGTCAGCTCAAACCTAACACTTTCTACCAAGCTCAATCCCAAAAAGGCCTTACACACTCAAGAATAA